>NC_133379.1:4123836-4178836 GCF_049309525.1 Garra rufa
ATATACACAAAATTAGAACAATTCCCACCAGTCATCCTGTTCAGAAGTTTACACCCCAGCCCCTAATGTGGTGTGTTGGTTTGGGCATTAGTGAATTTTTGCAGTTTTACATCTGTCTAGTATTTTGTTGTAGATCATCAACTATTATGCTGCCTCAGAAGTCTGTCCAAAACAGTTTCAGTAGGTACCTTTATGCACAAATGTTGTTTATTTCTTGATAGGGGAGTGAGGCAACAAGTCACATAAGTGAGGCAACCTTTGCATTACAGTCACACTAGGCTCCCTCCCCTCTGACTCTGTGTTTACTAGTTGCGCACAAGTTAATTGCATTGACCCAGTGCACATCAACATTCACTAAGCTCTACAGAGTACAGCAACCTCTCTGCAGAACATGATACCCCAAAAGGGCTCACCACTGTGAGATTCAAAAGCATCTTTGTTGTAAAATTGCCATGAATCATGAAAGTCAGAGCAAGAGGGTAACAATTACACTGAGACGTCAACGGTTTGCATTATTTTCCATTTTTACCTGAAGAGACAAGAAATAAAAGGACCAGAATTGCTCACAAGGGAGGCTTTTTTGGACAACCTGTACACAGGTGTCTGATTCACATAGAACATTAGTTACAGAGTAAGCAAGCAGGGTTAATTGGTGTCCAAATTGATTAAGATCTTTCAGTGTAATTGCATTTATACACACATTACGTAAACTGGCAAAATGCCACCAATGAAAAATCACGCTTTCAATGCAAATGCAAATAATGTTTGTGTTCTAATGTGTTTGTCTAATGTCTGTGTGTTTTACTTGTTAACAATAGATAATTTGTGAACCTGGACCACAAAACCATCATAAAAAGGGTGCAAAAAAATCCAAATACTGTAAATCCCCTAATACAGGCCCGGGCCTTTATTTTACTCAAGCGCATCGCGGTCCAGGCCTTTATTAGAAGGAGGCCAGAATTAGAGGCAGGCCTCAATTTCTATTTGAGCAAAACGAACTACCAGTAGAATAAAAAAAAAAAAATGAGATTTTGTGTCTATTTGAACCTATAAAATACTAGGTGCATTTAATAATCTCTCCGCTCCAGGGGCCTCATGTACAAAGACTTGCGTTGAATTAATCCTAAAACACTGCGTACGGACAAAGCTGTAAATGTGCGTACGCAGTAAAAAAATCAGATATATGAAACACTGTGTACGCGGAATTCCACGCATATCTCTTTGTACATCTGAATTAACGTGAAATTGAGCGCACATGCACGAGCGCAAAACCCCTCCCTGCCTCCTCCCCCGTATTAATATGGTAATGACTCCACTTTGGCAAAACCAAACGAAAAAGCAAGCAAGAGAAACTTAACAGAATGTGATTTGAAGGTGCTCCTTACCGGTAGACCGGAGAAAAACTGTTATTTGCAAGTTTGTAAAAAAAAAAAAAAAAAAAAAAAAAAAAAATAGAGTGGGAGAGTTTAGCTGACGCGGTTAACGCAGTGGGGTTTGAACATCGCACTGTGAACGAATTAAAAAAGAAATGGTCCGATGTAAAGGTGCAGGTGGAGAACCGCGGCGACTTAGCCTATGTTTCAGCGCATCAGTCAGAGTCATAGATCGCAAGCAGATGAACATCGTTGTCTTGTAACGGTAAAATATCTTGTTTGAATAAGTGCAACGTTGTCTTTATGAAATAAACAATAGTAGGCCTATGTCTATAAAGGTTCATATAATGCCTCACCACACGGTGTGATGTTGACATAATGTGATTTAGTTTGACACAAAGCAACCGAGTGATCCTTGTCAGCTAGGTAAAATATTTTATAAGAAATTTCTATTTTGATGTTATGGTTATCTGCTGAATTTGCTGATGCTTGTAAATTACATGGTGTAATTTATTAACATTTCATCATATTATATAGCCTATATAGCCATTGAGAGGGACATCCCAGTGGATCGCAGTGTTGTTTGAATTAGTTTACATAAGATATATATATATATATATATATATATATATATATATATATATACATAAGATATTTACATACCCTCTATATCTGTATAAAAGTTATTAATACTAATTAAATATAAAATAAGAATATTATTGTGTGTTATTTTTTTGGTGGTGGAGGGGTTGGGGGGGGGGCTTTTTTCAGTTTCAGCACATGCCCCTCAAAAGGTCTGTGCACGGCTCTGGTGCCACCGGCATTTCAGCTGCCCAATCGCCCGCTCTACAAGTGCGAGAATGGGCATCATTGTATCTGCGCTCTTGGTCAGTTTGTGGGTTGTTGAGGGGGGTTAACAGCCACGTCTTTAATGGATAACCGCGGTCTCCTGATATGCAGTTAAATAATTACGCTCAATAAAATAAAATAAAGTAAAACTTAGCTGTTTCCGATTCACGTATCCAAATTGTTCTTCAGATGGCGCCTTTATAGCAATGTCCGTGCAGTCGATCGCTTGCGCTTACATTAGGATAACCGGTGATCGCTGCAAATTGCGCTTTGTTTGGCTGGTCAGCTGCATGGTATGGAAATCTTATATACCTGCTAGACATGCGGATGATCCCGTCCCATACAGCTGGCATTGCACGGCTCAAAGACGACTGGCTTAACCCCAAGCGATCTGCCAGTTCCCTTTGGAAAGAACAATTTGCCAGGAAACCAAGCGTTATCAGCACCTGTAAGGGAACGGGTAATGCGTGGCTCCTCGCTGTCTCCAAATTTGGACCCAACTCAGCAAAGAGCTCCAAGAGGATAGCTCTTGGAAATCTGAAACAGCTTATAAGCCAGTCATCATCGTGGGCCAGAAAATCACTGTGATCCCTAAAAACGCGTTCCCTTCGGATTTGGCCATTGACAATGTCCTCCAATAAGGCCAACACTGCCATTGCCATAGACTAAGGGATGTATAAATTTGCAAATGCTTTTATATGTTCTAAATCACATAATTGGTAGAAAAATATTGTCTCAATTAACCCATTTTATCAATTATAAATTAATAGCAATGTTTTCCACATGTGTTGGTGCGATACTTTGTAGTGTGCAATTTAAAATAATTGCCTCTAGGAGTCGCCAAGGGAAATAAAACAAACACACGCACAAAAAATACACGTACGCCAGACATGGAGTTGGCGTGGATCAACGCACATTCTCACGTTAATTTCATCGTTAGTAAATCCAAACGTGAGCGTGAAATCTGGCGTACGCAAAGTTTTTGTGCGTACGCAGTGTTGATACATGAGGTCCCAGCTCCGTTCCGGGTTCGCAATTTCCCGCCCCCCGCTCCACTCCTCGCTCACTGATATCAGAAACACTCAGTGTTTCTTCGCTCAGTGTGAAAAAAAAAAAAAAGAAAAAAAAAAGGAAATAATGTTTGAAATATAACGGTCCTGTTCATAACACATATTAAAATAAAAAATACTAAAATAAAATAACAGGAGAGTTTGGAACACTAGTGTGCAAACTTTGTTCCTACCACATACCAAGCTAATAACATTGTCAGCATTAAAAGAGTATAACTGCTGCTTTATGCCGTGCAAATTTTGTAATGAAAATAAAAATACATTTTCGTCAGTTATTTTACCTATGGATCGCTGCATTTCTTACAGATGTCTGTTTATTCGAAATCAGATGCCATTACATTTGTTATAATACATTATTGAGTGATTGCGTGTGAATTAGTGTTGCAACGTTACCCGTTTAAATCATGCTTTCACCTGAAAATATTCATTATCTAGAAGGAACAAACTAATTCCTAGTGAACTATAATTTACCGCTCATGTCTATTGCCGTCATCATAGCCTTTACATTCTTTCTGATTTGAGTGATCCATCTCTATCAAGCTAGCTAAACATGTTTAACATATGAATTCTTGCTTAATATGCAGTTATATTACGGACCGTTGGCATGAATTGTACTCATGATGGAGCGGTGGTGGAGCGCTCTTGGAGCGAGTGAAAACCACGACGCTCCAACTTTTCAAAAATCCGCTCATCCCTCCATTCAAAATTACACTGCTCCCACTCCGCTCCGCTCACATACTCTGCTGCCCAGGCAAACGTTGTTTCTAATAATAGCCCCGGCCGCTATTAGAGACCGGCCATTATTTACCTCAGCTGACAGCGAGATCGGCCAATGTTGGAGACCCGGCCGCTAATGGAATACAGGCCAATATTAGAGGATTTACGGTACTGAGGAAATCACCTTTAATGTTGTGAAAATGAAGTTCTTGGCAATGCATTACCCATAGCATTACTAATCAAAAATTATTTTCAGTAGGAAATTTACGAAATATTTTAATGGAACATGATCTTTACTTAATACCCCAACCTGTATTTTACAAATGTACCCGTGTTACTTACTGGTTTTGTGGTTCAGGGCCACATTTGTTTTGGCTATGTTAAACTTTTATATTAGATTTATTTATATTTCAAATAGCAACAGTCACTTCACAGTAAACACTGTGCCATTTTGTATAAACTATGGGCTGCTTTGCATGCATTGTGAAGTAGAGATGCTGTCAATCATGAAATGTGTATCCAGGCAGAAAAATATCTAAACTGACATGACAGATGCAAAGCTAGGTGTCAGTGTTTCCATGGAAATGAATTTGGTCTGAATCCTGTTCAGATTAAACAGCAGCATTTAAATATGCCAAAGGATTACAACATTTAATTCTATGCCAATCCACCCTCGGATTAATGGAGAATAGTTTGTGATCATAAATAATGCATAGTTTGAATCACTTTCCATCCTCATCCTGTGATATTATGCGCTGAATATAAGATATTACAGTTCAAAAAATAAAAATACAAAAACTCTCTTTGAACTAGGCTTGTTAGGAAAAAAAAGATAATCTGTATTTACATTTTTTTTAAACTCCAAAAACATGCCTATACACACAATCAACTACAGTTTCCATCTGAAATGACCACTGCTCACAGTAAAACACCAACAACCTTTGTCCCTTATGATTTTGATCATTATGATTATAGTTGCAAATTATGATTACAGCTGCAGATTATCAACAAAGACATTTTTTGCATGGTTCCTTGATGCTTTTGCAGAGTGCATGATTTGTGAACTAATACATATGTATGTTTTTTTTTTACACAAGTAATAAATTAATTGCATCATTTAGAGGTTATTTATTTAAGAACAAGTCCTTGTGTGTTTCACTGTCTGCTTAGTTGCTTTCTTAAAGACAAGATAAGAAGTTGAACCCTTTTGGACTTAACCTAAAAAAAACCTGGGAAGCCTATTTTGCTTGGATCACAGGTGATAGTCATATCCCTGCTGTAGCCCATGTGTACCCTCAGATGGCTATCGATGGAATTGCCTCTCGGCTTGCTTGAGGCTCCATCATGAGATTTGATTGAGTTCTTCAAAGTCAGAGAAGACTGCCTTTAGATAATCTATCATAGGAACGTGGCATTCCTCAGGAGTACAGGGAGAGATAGAGGAAATGTGAGGAGCACAGGCTCCATTGCAGACTGAGATTAGTTGCAGTTAAATTAACTGTTGATCCAAAATTAACCTTTTCCTTAAGAATAGTCTATTCTGGTCAATCAATCATGGCATACAGTGGTCAGATATTTCCTAATATTCGTCATTGACCTTTGCAACACTGTAAATCAGTGTTTTTACCTGGGTAACTTAAAATGGTGCAACTTTCATGTCTCTGATATTTCACTCCACATCTTGATTTATACAAACGTAAATGGAGTCATCTTCCATGTCAGTTACCAACTGCAGTGAAAATAACCTCAGAGGAATTCAGGATTAATTTTAGTGTCATATTATTGCAGTGTTTGCCATGTTGCCTGGCCAACTGTTTTGTACTAGAATGGCTATTTATGTATTTATGCTATGCATTAGCATTTTTCATTAGAACATTTTTTTTAATTTCTAAAGATAATATGCAGATAAATAATCAAATAGTTTTGATCAATAGCTCATGTCTATGTATTTAATTAAGCAGGAAGGGAAGGTTTCATTTCACCCCAAACCTGAGCGGTTCTTTTCCATTGCAAATAGTGAAAGCAAATAGTGACCTTGGCTGTCATATAAATATATATAGTCTAGCCCGAAATTATTCATACCCCTGGTAAATTCTGACTTAAAGTTACTTTTATTCAACCAGCTATTTTTTTTTTAATTAGAAATGACACAGATGTCCCCCACCACCATGTTTGACAGTGGGTATGGTGTTCTTAGGGTTGAAGGCTTCTCCTTTTTTACACCAAATGAAGGCTACATCATTGTGGCCAAACAATTAATTTTTTGTTTCATCTGACCATAAAACAGAAGACCAAAAGTCTCCTTCTTTGTCCAGATGAGCATTTGCAAAGGCCAAGTGGGCTTTTGTGTGCCTTATCTGGAGAAGTGGTGTCCTCCTTGGTCTGCATCCGTGGAACCCAGTGGTGTGCAGTGTCCGTTGGACTGTCTGCCTTGAGATGTTGCCACCAGCAGAGCCCAGATTCATCAGGATGGCCTTGGTGGTGATCCTTGGATTCTTTTTTACCTCTCTCACTATCCTCCTGGCCAGCACAGGTGTCACTTTTGGCTTCCGACCACGTCCTCTGAGATTTTTTAAAGTGTGGAACGTCTTGTATTTTTTAATAATACTTTTCACTGTAGCCACTATATTCAAAACATTTAGATATGGTCTTATAGCCCTTTCCTGACTTGTGAGCAGCCACAATGCACAGCCGCAGGTCCTCAGTGAGCTGCTTTGTCTTAGCCATGACTGTCCACAAACCAACAGCAGAGAGCTTCTGTTTTTCACCTGTTGAGCTGATTAAAACAGCTGTTCCCAATGAATCAGGGAAATTAGGATGCTTAAGAATAGCTTGGACTATTTGGAATGATATATAACTTTGGATTTTCCCATAGACTGTGACAGTTTGCAAAGGGTATTAATAATTTTGGACATGCCATGTTTGTTCAAATGTACATAAAAGCTGAGAAATATTTTTTTTTTTTTCCACAATGATGCCTCTTGTACATCGTCTTATTATCTTTTGGGAGAAGACTGTGTCATTTCCGGTCAAAAAACACTTGCTGGTTGAATAAAAGTAACTTGAATTCAGAATTTGCCAGGGGTATGAATAATTTTGGGCTTGATAACAACTACAATTTGACCTTGTTCTTCACAGAAAGCTTTCAGTGTACTTTGTTTGTTTTTGGAACAGTCATGGTCAATATCCACTTTCAGTGTATGGAAAGGTACAGCATCAACATTCTTCAAAACTTCTCATTTTGGGTTGCACAGAAGAAAGTCATGAATGAAATCATTTAGTGTATTTCATTCAGCCCTGGGTAATAAAAATGTGGATATTTTTGGAAAATGGATAAAGGACATGTAAACAAGCATTCCACATCACAAGTGCAATGCTGTAACAGGTAATCTACATGACAAAAAACTAAATTTATTTCTGTCAGGATCACTATCGTCAAAGATGACTGACAATTAAACGATGTAAACATTTTTTAATAAGTCAGATTCAAGAGAATCAGAGGGCAGAATTTTGACTGAACAAAATGTGGAGTTTTGGATGGAGGAGAGTAATTAGCTATTGAGCAATGAAAAAGCTGGTGACAGTACTGAAGGACCTATATACATGGGTACTGTGATGGGTGTTGCATCCCTATAGGTAGACATGGGTTAGCTGAGAGTCAGGTGGTGTGAGCTTGACTTATGTGACCTGCCAGAACTGACACTACGCTGGATTAGTTTACAAATCATGTGCTATAAAAGCAGTTTGAAGACATATTTTTGAGGAAATACTGTATGTGTTTATCACTTGAAAATCTGCCCCGTATCATAATTTGAGTAAAACATATTAAAAGTTGCCGTCATTTTCAACTGAAAAATGCAGTAAATTCTATGTATAGGTATATGTTTTTAGTTTTAAAAAATGTAGGTAGATGAACTTTCTTCTCTCAGTGATGCTAGGTTGCTTTAATTATCCACATGAATACACATGAGGTATTCATCTGACTTATGTACAGTAGATGAGTGAGGCTTCATTAATGCCTCCCCAAAGTACCATCACCACCAATCACTGTCAGTGCTCATGGATTTTCTATAGAGTTCATATCACTTTTGACTGAGGCTGCCTATGTAAGTGCTAAATAAAATGATTGCAGAACACACATATATATGGACATTTCGAGTCAAAGGACAGTAAACATATTTTGCAAAGTCAACAGAGCTCTGCTGGGCTTTTTAAAAACCTCACCAGAGTCCAATCTTCTTACTGTCATTCTTGATCATAAGGATTGTGAATTAGACTGACCATCAGCTGCACTGAGATTTAAGGTCTTTTTTCAAATCTAATGCAAATTATTGCTGACTGACCAAATTCCAGCCAGCTGGTGAGTGTTGTCTCGCTTCAGTTTCTCAAACGCCAGAAAGCAATCATGTGAACTATGAGTGACAAGCCTGCTGATGAGACACAATGTCCCGCTTCTGTTCGGATGTGACCGGTCAGTTGTTCACCAGTCTGGTAAAAAAGAACATTGACTGAGGTGTCCGCTCACCAAAGACACTTACTATAAGGTCTTTCTCCCCTTTCGATCTAAGACGGAATGATCAAGATCCTATAAAATTCTGTGGGCTGCAAATTTATGACTCTCTCACCACACCGCAGGCCACTTTATTGAATCAGGGCACAGGGAGATTGAATAGCCTTGTTTTCAAGGAACAACATTAAAGACGAGTGTCCACTTCAAGGTCTTAATAGATTCGTCCACACACAGGAGGTGTAACGCAGTGGGTGTCAACTAAATGGATTCATCTTTTTGTTTCTCGGTCATCACTGTAACCGCACATTTAGTGTGATTCTCATCTTGCCCTGGTGAATAGATTGAGTGTGCTAATGATATGGATCATACAAACAATGCCATGAGGAATGTTACTTTTGGTTTTACTTAAATAAATATAGTGTAATATGCTCAGTGTTTTCTAATTTCATATGTGACCAAGGACCGCAAAACCAGTCATAAAGGTCAATGTTTTGAAAAATATACCTGAAATATACCTGAAAGTTGAATAAATAAGCTCTATGTTGATGTATGTTTTTTTTTTTTTTTGTTTTTTTAACGATAGGACAATATTTAGCCAAGATACAACTATTTGAAAATCTGGAATCTGAGGGTGCAAAAAATTTAAATATTGAGAAAATTGCCTTTAAAGTTGTACAGATGAAGTTCTTAGTGTTGTAATATATAATATGTGGCTACGTCATACGTTCCTGTGTGTACCTGCGTGTACCGGAAGTGAATTTGTTTTATGAGCATGTGAGCACCGAGTAAAGATGTTCTTATCAACTCGCAATGCTGTCGAGTAATACTTCATGGTGGCAGCGGTAAATACCTACAATGAAAACCGCGTAAGTGTTCGTGACCACTGAAGCAGAAAATCATAATGCCGCGAGCCTAACTTGTGACTAATTGCTGCACGTAACGCAAGTCCCTTCCACACGCGATCTTGTGTACACATTGGGAGACCGAAAAGGAGCATATTGTCTATGTGATAATCGCTACAAGGTCCAGTACAACAAACCACGGAAAGCAACAGACAGCTTATATCGTGAGTACAAGAACGCAATAAAATGGCATCGCACTTACCAATGATGAACTGGTCTGACCCCGAACTAAGTGAAGCAATGTCCTTATTCAAACAAAAAATGAATCTGTATCTGGAAGATGAGGAGATAACAGATACAGAAAAACAAGCTAGAAAAATTTGTAGAGGAATTGGAGATGAAGGACTGAAACGACTTAATGCAAGTGGGCTCAGTGATGCAGATAAGAGAAAGCCTGACACCTTGTGGAATTTTTTTGAAGGACAACTCAAACTAAATGTAAACTTCAGAATTCACAGGCTCCATCTTATGCAGTACAGGCAAAAGCCAAATGAAAGCATTGATGATTTTGTGACTAGAGCCAGAACTTTAGCGTTAAAGTGCCAGTTCACAGACGATGAACTCAATGAACGTCTTGTCGAGCTTATCATTGCCAGTACTCCTTTTGATGCTCTCAGAAATGATCTGTACAGCAAGCCTAAAGGCCATCCCATTGCTGATGTACTAGCAGAGGGGAGAAAGTACGAAGCCTTAGCAGCCGGAAACGAACAGATACAACAGCTTAGCATGTCAAACACTGACAAGGTCCATACCATAGCAAGAGGACGAATATGTCAAAACTGTGACACAAACCACAAGCCAAGACAATGTCCGGCATACAATGATACATGTTCTATGTGTGGTAACAGAGGCCACTGGGCAAAATGTTGTAAAAAGAGCAGACGACAAAGACAGACATCAAATCAGCACAGTAGGAGTAAGTCACGAACACGCAACAGATACCAAAACCACACCAACTCAAGAAAAGACTACAAACGTAAAGAGGAGCCCAGCTTCAGCGCTGTAAATACTACCAAAGACGATGATGAGTATGCATACCAAAAACACTTTTACTCCATCACCATCAGTGCAAAATGCATGCACAGTATCCATGTAAAACCACCCAGGGATGAAGCATACACAACTCTGAATGTTAAACCACCCTTTCTGCAAGGACATGGATACACGCTTCGCCTGAAAATAGATACCGGGGCATCTGGAAACACACTTCCACTGCGCACATTCAGACAGATGTATGGTACATCGACTCAAAGCATGGAACATCTAAAACCAGCGTCCAATGTAAAACTAACATCATATACTGGTGACGTAATTCCCTGCTTTGGAATCATCAACATGCCATGCCAGTACAAAGAATCCAGATGGACTGATGCAAAGTTTTACGTCGTTGATGTACCCGGACCAGCTGTGGTTGGCCTACCCACATGTGAGCTCCTCAGCCTTGTTACAGTAAATGTTGATACAATGATGGAAAACGAAAACAAAGCAGAGGGGAAACAAACAAAAGAGTGTACCCGACAAAACGTAAAAAACATCAAAGAACTTAAAGAGAAATACCCAGACCAATTTGACAAAATTGGCAATTTCACAGGCACAGCAAAGCTCATTCTAAAGGAAGGTGCTAACCCATTCATTGACCCTCCACGTAAATGCAGTATCCACATCAAGGACAAACTTCATAATGAGTTAAACAAACTTGTTAGTCAAGGAGTTTTGCGAAAAGTAGAAGAGCACACGGATTGGTGTTCTAGCCTTGCCTTCAGCACAAAAAAAGACGGGTCACTTCGGATTTGTTTAGACCCACAGAAACTAAATGCAAGCCTGAAGAGGTGCCCTCACAAAATTCCAACTCTGGAAGAATTAAACCCAAAGTTTGCAAACGCAAAAGTATTCAGCAAGCTAGACGCAAAAGCTGGATACTGGTCAATACATCTAGATGAGGAGTCACAAATCCTTACCACGTTCCGCACTCCTTTTGGCAGATACTGCTGGAGGCGCTTACCATTTGGTCTCAGTGTGTCCCAGGACCTTTTTCAAGCCAAGATGGACCAAATCCTTGAAGGTCTTCATGGTGTAATCAGCATAGCAGATGACGTTGCAGTATGTGGAGTTGACGAAGAGGATCATGACAGGAACCTGTTTAGCCTAATGGAAAGAGCTACAGAAACAGGACTAGTGTTCAACAGCGAGAAGTGCATCATCAAGCAACAAAGCATATCATTTTTTGGCAATCTGTACACAGACAAAGGCATCAGACCAGATCCTGCCAAAGCCCAAGACATACAGAAAATGCCAACGCCACAAAGCAAAGATGATCTTCATCGGTTTATGGGCATGATGAACTACTTATCACCCTACATCCCAAAGTTTGCAGATAAAGCCCACAATCTGAGGGGACTGCTGAGAAACGACTCACAATGGGTGTGGGACACCGATTATCAAAAGTGCTTCGAAGACCTAAAGTCAACAGTAACTGTTGATGCTTGCCTAAAATACTACAACCCAACAACCACCCTCACACTAGAGGTAGATGCATCACAGAGAGGCATTGGTGTAGCATTGGTGCAAGACAACAGGCCTATTGCTTTCGGTTCGAAAACACTAACTGAGTGCCAATCTAGATACAGCAACATTGAAAGAGAAATGCTTGCTATTGTATATGGAATGCAGCGATACCATACATACTTGTATGGTAAATCATTCATTGTGGTAACTGACCACAAACCTCTCGTCACCATATGCACAAAGTCTCTTCATGCTGCTCCTCCCAGGCTGCAACGAATGTTGATCAAGACGCAGGGATACAACTACAGCATCGTGTATCGCCCGGGAAACCAAATGATTCTCGCAGACACTCTCAGCCGCCTGCCAAACCCTGAAAACAATGAAGACATTGAACTTGATGAACGCATAGACGGACTGGATGCAGAATTCGAAGACCCTGAGCACCATACTGTTGCAATTGTAAACTTTTCTCCAAACAAACAGGAGGCTCTCAGAACGGAGACTGCAAAAGACCCCAAGCTCAGTGCGTTAAAAGAAATAATCCACCAGGGATGGCCAGATAAGATACAAGACCTGCCAAAAGACCTACGCAGCTATTGGCCTTTCCGAGATGAACTTGCCATTGAAGCAGGAGTTGTATTCAAAGGCAGACAAGTGCTAATTCCAGAATCTATGACTACAGACATTCTGACTCAACTACATGCTGGCCACCAAGGTATCGAAAAAACGCGCAGATTGGCCCGGGAAAGTGTGTATTGGACAAAGATAAACACAGACATCGAAAAAATGTGTAAATCTTGCAGCACCTGTGCAGAACATCAAGATGCACAACCAAAAGAGCCACTCATTCCGCACAAAACACCCACAAAGCCGTGGCAGTACTTGTCATCCGATCTGTTTGAGATCCAGGGACATCAGTACCTACTTACTGTGGACAGGTATTCCAAATATCCATTGGTTGATGAAATGCCCATTCCAACAAGCAGCCATGCGGTAGCACAAAAAATGCAATGCTACATGTCTCTATTTGGACGACCTGATGAAATAATGACAGACAATGGACCACAGTACACAGGACAACCCTTCAAGAAATTCATGGCTGATTGGGGAATAAAACACACCACAAGTTCACCTCATTACCCAAAAAGTAATGGATTTATTGAAAGACACGTCAGACATATCAAATCCATCATCAAAAAAACAATACAACACAAAGGAAATGTACAAGTAGCCTTGTTGCAGGTGCGTGCGACACCCATTGACAGTGATCTACCATCCCCTGCAGAATTGCTTCTCGGCAGACCTATTACCACACTTCTACCAAGTCATGCAGATCCAGGGAAACTAGAACACAGAGAATGCCTGGAAAAAAGGACAACAATAATGAAAACGCATCATGATCGGTCCAGCGGTAGAAACTTACCACCACTGTTCCGCGGACAGAGCGTAAGAGTGCTGGACAAGGAAAGGAGAACATGGCACCCAGGGACTATTGTGGAAAAATGCAGAGAGCAAAAAAGCTACTTGGTTCAAACACCAAATGGAAACACAATCAGACGTACCCGGAGTCATCTTCGTGAGATGTGTGCGACACAAGCACAGACCCTCCAGAGGAGAGTGCAATTTGCCGAAACACCTAAGGGAAATGTGACTGAACAAAGCCACGAGAAAACAGTTGAAACTAAAATCACTCAACCTCCTGAAACAAAAGCATATGTTACAGGCAATGAGACAACAATACCAACACGCACAAGGTCTGGACGAATCGTCATTAAGCCAGTGCAATATAAGGACTATGTGTAAAGCTGAGTGAATAGCTAAGCAGTAAAAAGGAAAAAAAGAGAGTTCCAAAATATGGACTAAATGCATAAATATTTCAGCACACATAACCAGTCTACCACTGTTCATTACTGTTATAATGACACCCCATTGAAAAAAAAAAAAAAAAACTTGCCATGTCTTTAAGAATATTCTGTTGCACAGTTATAGAAAGAAAGCAATATTGTTGTCATGGTTGTCTGAGATGTTTACACATTTATGTTAAACGGGGGGGATGTTGTAATATATAATATGTGGCTACGTCATACGTTCCTGTGTGTACCTGCGTGTACCGGAAGTGAATTTGTTTTATGAGCATGTGAGCACCGAGTAAAGATGTTCTTATCAACTCGCAATGCTGTCGAGTAATACTTCACTTAGTAATGCATATTACTAATCAAAAAATAAGTTTTGATATATTTACAAAATATATTTATGGAACATGATCTTTATTTAATATTGTAATAATTTTTGGCATAAAAGAAAAAAATATAATTTTGACTCATACAGTGTATTGTTGGTAATTGCCACAAATATACCCATGCTACTGTAGTGGACCGCGCATTCCAGGGCCCAGTTTATGATGAGGGCTCCTTCCTGGCCACAATAGTGGACAATTTGCTACCTTTGTCCACTATTGTGGCCAGGAAGGAGCCCTCAAAAATCTCCTCAGTGGCACAACATGTTGGGTGACAAACACTTGACCTTGAGGTAGTGGGTTCAAATCCCGTGTGGTGCAACTTCATAAAATTTCTGGGGGCAGCCATGGCCTAATGGTTAGAGAGTTGGATTTGTAACCCAAAGGTTGCAGGTTCGAGTCTCAGGTCCGGCAGGGATTGTAGGTGGGGGGAGTGAATAACCAGCACTCTCTTCACCCTCAATACCACGACTGAGGTGAGTCCCTTGAGCAAGGCACCGTTCCCCCAACTGCTCCCCGGGCGCCGCAGCATTGGCTGCCCACTGCTCCGGGTGTGTGTTCACGGTGTATGTGTGTATGTGTTCACTACTGTGTGTGCACTTGGATGGGTTAAATGCAGAGCACAAATTCCTAGTATGGGTCACCATACTTGGCCTCACTTCACCTCCTTTCCTTACATTTTGATTGGATCTTGGTGGACTAGCATAAGCAAACTGTCCAACGCCATCAGATACCACCTGGGAAGGACAGAACTTCCTATTGGTCAAGATGTTCCTGCTCTCCACCCACCTTGAGACTGTTTCCTATGGTTTGGTCCTGTGACGGTCATAAAAATTCTTTAGGATCTCCAGATGCAGCAGCAGTGGGTGAAACAAAGAGAGATCATGGAATCCATCCAAATCCATTCATAACTATGTTTCCAAATGTAATAGATGGGCCTTCCGGTGCCTCTGTACGATGGGTCATTTTTGTTTTTTGCTTTTGTGCGCTCAACGGAGATGGAGAATAGGGGGAGTGTGATTTGTGAGTTTGGAGGTCATGGTAACCGATTGGTATAACTCGGTGCCACTATCCTCCCAAAAAAACACCTGGTCTTCTGGGAAAAATTGGCCTTGGTCTTCAGACAAGTTTATACAAGCCTAGAACAAACCGTTTATTGTGACGATCTATAAGTACAAGGCCATGGTAACAGACTCTTGAGAAACTAAGAGACGCGCCATAAATAAGTTCTTGAAATCAAGATAACGTGCACCCAGGTGGGGAGATGGTCGAGCCTGATCAACTTGTCTCTCTCTCTCACTTGGAGGTTGTCTTAACTGCACCCAAATTTAAAGTATAAAAGATGGGACTTTTTGTTGGCACAGGGGAAGCTCAGCCGTGGGATCAGTGCACATCGCCCGGCATTTCTCGGACATACGTGTTGGTCTTCTACTGTGACTGCAACGGGCTCCCCAGTCTTTGAGAGGGAAGATGATGGCACGTCTCTGAGTTTTAAATATGGTCTTTATTCTTCTGCTTGGGGTTCAGCATATAACTATCCAGCTTTGTCTATCCTTTTATGCTTTTACTTGTTGATTATTATTGATATCATTATTGACTATTATTAGCTGACTTGATCAGCTGTATTTTACATCAATAAACAGTTGAACTGCTTAATTAGTATGGTGAACGGACCTTTTATTGGCACCTCCTCTTGTCGATACACACCACACTTTGTCTCACCTTGAATTTTTCAGAAACCATACTAAAACACCAAACCTTGAACTAGTGCAAACCACAACACACACATCCGTTCTGAGTCTCCGGCATGTCCAGGGCATGGTAACAAATCAAACTTCTTTTTGAGTCTGCGGCCAGTTACTGGGAAGACAGCAACAGATACCTCTGTTCTGAGTCTCCAGCTCCGCAAGGGTGAGACACTAACAGACACAACCGTTCTGAGCCTACTGTCCACAGAGACAGAACCAGACGCTCCACGCTTCAAGTCTCCAGCAGCAGATATAACCACGTTCTGCCTGTGAGGAAAGAGATATTTTCCACGTTCAGAGTCTTTGTCCAGCGAGACAACAACAGATGCAGCATGTCCTGAGTCTTCATCCGAGGGAGACAAAGCGGATTGACCAAGTTCTGAGTCTTTAGCCTAGAGAGGCAGAAGACAAACAGACATTCGCAACAAGGTTAAGCTCCAGCGAGCAAACCTTCACTTCAGGTACCTTTGCTTGCATGTTTCAAGCTAAGGGCCTTCAGCACCTACACCAGGGCCACATCTGCGTGTTCCAGATCTTAGGACCCTTTGGTGTTCCAGGAGATCAGCATCCTACAGCGCTTCATGTTTAACCCCCTGGGGTCCAAACACGCGTATACGCGTTTTGTGGCAGTTTCCCAAAAGGAACTTCAATTACTCGGTCATTTCTGATTGTACAGATAAAAGCAGTACATCAATCGAATCTGTAAAGGGTCTACTTTTATTTGTATATACTCACAAAACCAAAAAAATATTGTGATTTTACAAAATAAAGAAAACAAAAAGGGTGTGCTGTCTGCCGCGTTGATCTCCGTGATCTTCATTCAGAAACGCGTCATTAAAATAGACTATAACTCAGCCAATACACAACACAGAGACATGAGCAATATGTCTAGAGAAAGTTTGATATCTATACTTTCAAATAAAGTAATGTTTATTGAAATCAAATATTCTGTGATAAAGTAATCCGTATGAAACCAACACGATGTCCAGTCTCTCTTGTCTGCTTCATTAGTTTTAATTAGATCACGCCCAGGAGCGATTCCAGTCTTTCATATTCAAATCGTCCACGTGAGGGCGCCGCGCCAAAAGTAGACGCCCACATCACAGTAAACAAAGGAGAAAGCAGTTTCTTTTCTTTCAAGTTAGTCCTTTCTGGAAGAAGACGGGCTGTCAGGAATAAAACTTACTTCAGAAGATGAACATTAAATGAGACATGGCGTGAACCAGCAGATGAGATATTTACACAAGTAAGTTTTTTTCTTTTATATTTGTAAGTTGTTACTGTGACAGAATGTGCACACATTTTACCAGTTAAGACTTTTTGCCAACTGTATTTCCTGACTACAGCAAGTGAAACATTATAAAGTATGTTTCATTTCACTGCATCTAAATGTCTCAGGATGACAGGATGTTTCAACTTTGGTCGAAAAACGTGCTGGCGCATTTGAGGCATGCTTTTGTAATAACTCCGAAAAGAATGTAAAATTCTCCGTCAGTTTTGATCGTACAAATACAACCAATACATCATTCGAAACTGTAGAGGGTATATTTTTATTTGTATACACTGTGCTTTTATGAAAATAAGAAAACAGTCAGGGCACGCGCTCTGCCTTCACTGTCTGTTATATCTTTACACAGACACATAAATGAAACTAACGTGCATGAAACCTAAATCTAAGTGATTACGTGCCTCACAGACATAATGCATTTACTTGTAGAAAGCTTGAAATGTTTACTTTTACATAAACCAATTCAAATAAAAAACTACTATTCTCTTTTTAAGTAATCTGTATGAAAGGTAGAAGATGTATGGTTTCTCCTGTATCACTTCATTACAAACCTTACACCTGTATTTATCTCACACTGTTTTATTTGCACCTAACTGTTATACGCCTATGCTATACACTACCAGTCAAAGGTACTTTTTTAAAGAAAAATAATTATCTAATTTTGTGAAATAGGTTTACTATGTAAAAAAAACTGCTCACTTAAAAAAAAAAAAAAAACTTTTAATAATAAAAAGTTTGGCTGGTAGTGTATGTGTTTTCTCCATGTTAGCTCTGTCTTTGTCAGATCATTGTGTTGCTCACATCTACTTGTTTTCTTTGCAGTTTCTGCTGTTCCCCGTTTTCCTGTGTTCAAGTTTCCTGCAAGTGATTTGGATATTGCACCCTCGACATCTTGACTTCTGTGTTTATTACTTTTGTTCCTAATAAAAAGTTTAACTGCACTCACAAGTGAAAGACAAGTTATTTTGTGTGATAGTTAAATATATTCAAAATACGCTTCAAACTAAATATATGTATTTTGTCCTTTCATTTTTCCTTTATTCTTTCTGTTGTTTCCTCTCAGTCAACATCCGACTGAATGGCTCATTATGCGGCTCATTATGCAGGTCTTTGTCTTCTCAGGTGTAAATCACAGCATTATTCATGATGATTCACGCCTTCTCGCATACAGCCACTCTAAACAAAAAGTGTCTTCAAAAATTTAAATCTATATACTGTTTTGTGAAAACAAGTGAACTAGATGATTTTCACATCATTTGGTAGAAAAAAACCAAGCCTACCACATCCAATTCTCGAAAGTCCCGAGAATAAATATTCTGTATGTGTTAGATGACCTTATTTCAGTGACTTCAAAAATTTAGTTTTTCAAAATGCACGCATAAACATTGTTTTCTCAAAAACTTAAAAGTGTACATTCATGTTGCTTACATATTTTTGTAGTCCAATTTGTGCTAAATACAATGTATTTAGATTTAGGATATTAATATGTTTTTAACATACTGAAAAAAGCACAAATGTCAAGGCATGTCAAAACTTCTTCAGGGCCCCAAAACACCCCCGGGCCCCAGAGGGTTAAGGCTGTCGAAACGGATTCCTGCTTCTTTTCCCACTGACTGCTCTCAGCACAACCAGTGGAAGAATTCAACGCCACCGGACTGCTCAATCAACCACAGAGAACGTAAATATCACTTCCACACCTCTTCCAGAGACCTGTTATATTGTTGTGTATTATCAGTATATGATCTTTCTAATTTACATTAGATATTATATAGCTGATTGCAGTTGATAACAAGTAACAGCTCGTTTCTTTGTTTGATGCATAATAAGGTTCTTCACCTTATTTGTTTCAGAGTAGCAACAGTTTATCTTTCCATAAGATAACATAGCTCTGACATAGCAACACCCAACTGAATCACTTGCATTTTATGCATCTTATGCACTTTATTAGGGCCCGAGCCCAGAATGGACGAAGGCCCTCTTGTTTTCCTAAGGATTCTTATTTATTTATTTTTTTTATTTATTTTTTTTTCACATAGCAAAAGATTGAGAAAAATACAACTTTTTAGAATGAGTGATTTATCTTCATTGATAGACATTTATTTTCATAGTGTTATTTATTGAATATAACATTTAAATTAACAATTTCAAGACAAACTTTGACAACAAAACAAACTAATGTTAAAAGATACTAATTTACCGTTAAACAATATATGAATACTTTTTTTAGCTTAATATTAATTAATATTAATAAATGCTATTTAATTATTGTTCATGTTAAAGTGTAACCCTTTAAATTCTATAAACTTTAAATCCAAACTGGCAGAGGGTTACTGTGAATGCATGTGCCAACTGGGCACCGTTTTCCTAATTGATTCTTAGTTATGTAGCACTTAAGAGTGATGTCTTATAACAGGAGTCACCAGCAAAGCAATATCCACACACAAATTGTACAGATAGGTAACAATGACATTTAAGCAGAAATGGTGGATGTAATGCAAGCAATAATAACATTTTGTTATCATCATGAATTACATGTTCTTATCATCATTATCAGAATATAGGGAAAATGTAGCATATTGGTTCACAGTTGGCATTATCTGAAGTCCTTGCAGGGGGTTAGGTTTATAGCAAACTCCTCCTAGAGATTTAATGAAATCAACATTATATTTGGCCAGTCTGATCTAGAGGCCTTAGAGATGTTAAATTGCGAATATCTTGAGTTTTCGTTAAAGGGCGTGTCCGTGGCGGCCTGACAAAGTTTATTGTTTCCGCATGGACATAGAAGTTGTTATAACTCAGCCATAACATGTCCGATCTGCCTCAAACTTCACAGGTTTGGTACGAGTCCTGGCCTGAAGACACCTAAAGGCCAATATTCTATATTATCATAGCGCCACCTGTTGGCAGCTGGATATATCATATCTTTCACTAACTCAAACATACCAAGGTCAATCTGCACCAAACTTCATATGTTTGATAAAAGTGCTGGCCTGAACACATCTACATGCCAATAATCAGTTATAGGTATAGCTCCACCAGCTGGCAGCAGGAAGTTTGGCACATTTAAATAACTTATGACATATTTCTCCTATTTTTATTGTATTAAAAGCATACTGCCCACCGTTTGCTGTTTTCCTAAAGCCACCGGTCGGCGGTGAGCCCGTGTGCGAGGGCCTGTTCATCGCTGCTTGCAGCTTTATTTATTTATTAATTTTTTTCAAACTTCCGGGCACTTTTGGGGGCCTTAACATATTCAAAAACTCTTGAAAATTTGCACACACATTGGAATCTGCCGTCATCCGGACGCCACAAAGTCTGGGACCTGGGCGTGGTTTAGGGCCTCTACAGCGCCCCCTGGAACACAGTCAGAAATCTTGGTGTACTGCGCACACATACTTGCACGTATTCATATGAAACTCGGTACACATATAGATCTCACTCAGTCAAACAACTTTTGTACTCAATGTCATGGGCTCCACCCAACAGGAAGTGAGATGTTTAGGGCAGTCTAAAAAGTGCATGCTCTGGAATTTGAAATACTCCTCCCAGGATTTCCATGGGATTGTCACCAAACTCGGTCAGCATGATCTCAAGACATTGGGGATGCAAAATTGAGAGCGGATTTTTGATATCTCGAACGGTTTGGCCATGGCAAGGCGACAAAGTTATGGCGAGAAATGAGAAACAGGAAGTGTGTAATAACTGTTGCACACATTGCCTGATTCTGATGAAACTTCACCAGTTTGTTCGTCGTCTGATGCGGTTCACAGAGATGTGACTATTATGAGTCAAAGTTATAGCACCACCAACTGGCAGCAGAAAGCGTGACGTTTTTGAAATTCTTTAAACTCAGCCTCTTAATTTTACTCAATTTGCTTCAAACTTCATCACAATAATGACAAAACACGACCGATGAGAATCTGTGAAGGGCATTATCAATAACTTTTATCATGTTGCCATGGCAACGTGGCAAACTTTAAATTTAGATTTTTGTGTTTTTGAGCCACTTAAAATGCTTAGAATTTCATGAAACTCAACACACACATCTGTATTATTGATATTTAGACACTGATAAAAGCCCATAAATGGGCATTGAGCGGGCGCTCCATAGCGCCACCTTTTGACAAAAGTTGGGGGTTACTTTCTCCTACAGTCACCAAACTTGGTACATATATTGGACTCATCAAGCTGGACAACTTTCTAATTTACACCCATTAGCTACAACCAACAGGAAGTCGGCTATTTTGATTTAAATGTGGATTTTTGGAAAAATCAGACTGTGGAATTTGAAATACTCCTCTCTTAGGCCTTTCCACCGATGGCCACCAAACTTGGTCAGCATGATCTCAAGACATTGGGGACGCAAAATTGCCAGGGGATTTTTGATATCTCGAACAGTTTGGCCGTGGCGGGGCGACAAATTATGGCGAGAAATGAGAAACAGGAAGTGTCTAATAACTTGGACACACTTTGTTTGATTTTGACCAAACATCAGCAGTTTGTTTGTCGTATGATACCGATCACAGAGATGTGACTATTATGAGTCAAAGTTATAGCTCCACCAACTGGCAGCAGGAAGTGTGTTGCTTGCAAAACGCTTTTAAATCAACCTCTTAATTTTACTCAATTTGCTTCAAACTTCATCAGAATAATATCAAAACACGGCCGATGAGATTCTGTGAAGGGGTCCTTGATACATCAAACACTGTTGCCGTGGCAACGTGTTAAACTTTAACATTTGTTTCCTGTGTTTTTGAGGCAGATAACATGCTTAGAATTTCATGAAACTCAACACACACATCAGTATTAATGACAGTTAAACACTGATAAAAGCTCATAAATGGGCGTGGAGGAGGCACTCTATAGCGCCACCTTTTGACAAAAGTTGGGGGGTTAGTTGTAGCTACAGACACCAAGCTCGGTACGTACATTGTTCCCTTCCGGGAACTCAACACTGCGTCATCAACGCTTTGGGGAATGCCATTGGCGAGCCCGCCTCTGAATCAGTCTGTAGCCAATAGAACGACGGGAGTGACGTCAACGGCGCGGTGACGTCAGCGACCAGGAAGTATATAAGCACGTGCGTTTCAAACCGGCTTCAGCTTTTGTCATTCAGCAAAGCGCTCTATGTTGGTCTGTCTGTCTGGTCTTTCATTGCTGTTTTTTGTGCCAGTTTGCACAGCTTTTGTTTGAGCAATGTCAGCCAAAAGGGGTAGAAAGTTTGACTTTGTTAAGGCGGTTCAGCAGTCACACAGAATGTGTGTTCCTCCCTGCCAGCGATTCATCGTTGGTGGGGACACACACAGTATGTGTGTTTTCTGCTTGGGAGCGGAGCATGCTCAGTCAGCCCTTGAGGGGGCTGGCTGTCCGCAGTGTGAGCGTCTTCCACTGCGGGTGCTTCGTTCCCGGAGGGCTCTCTTCGAGGAGGGAGACTTCACCAGCGTTCCTCGCGGGCCTGGCCCCGCTTCCGCCGAGGCGGAGCGGCAGCTGCACTCGTGGGGTTCGCAGCTCGATCTGCTTGAGGGAATGGAGACGGGTGATCCCCTATCTCCCTCCTCACCTAGTGGATCGGTTGACCTCCTCCTGGATGCGGAAGCCCGCGCTGCGGTTTCTTCCCCCCCGGGAGGAGGCATCGGCACTTCTCTTATCTTCCTCCGAGGAGGTTGATGTAGAGAGTGTCGATCTCCAAGCACAACCGCCTGTTAAATCCCCCCAGTTTGAGGAGCTCCTGGAGGTGGTAACTCGTGCGGTGGCCAGACTTAACATCAGCTGGCCCACCGAGCAACCACATGAGCCGCCAGAAAGCAAATTAGATGAGCGCTTTCTGCGGACACGCAAGCCACCTCCAGGGCGGAGCCTTCCGTTTGTCCCTGATCTCCACAGTGAGCTTTTCCTCTGGGGCTGCTGGACGGGAGCAGCCCCAGCCGCGTACCAGCTCCTCACGCCGCGAGGTGCAAAAAGCGAGCGTTGCTACCCGCACCCCTCCTGACAGATCAAGGGGGCGGGGTAAGCAGCGCTCCAAGTCGGGGGCTTCTAAGACTAGGCCCGACCTGAGGGTCGTGCTTCAGTCAAAGAGGTCCTCGGCTAAACGGCCCTGACTGCTGTGGCTCAGGGCCGTTGAGGGCAGCCCCTCTCGGGGAAAAATGGGGTTCACCACATTATATGGTGCCCATTTCTCCTCGGGGCCCTCAGGAGACCAGTCAGCTAACCCTGCCAGTGCTTCAGGGCGCGACAGTCTCCCGCAAACCTCTGCTGATGGTCCCGCCCGGCAACGTAGCGGACCCAGTAAGTTTGTCACCCCCACGGGGGTCCTCAGAGCAGTTAATTCAGGTGTCGCCTGCCAGTCAGCTGTTACAGGCCACCGAATTAATTCCTCAAAGTTTACCAGAAACCAGCCTCGAGAGGCTGGTTCCCTTAGTACACTTTCTGGCAGCGTGGAAACTACTGCCGAATGTGTCTCCATGGGTCCTGCGTACTGTAGAAAGAGGGTATCAAATCCAGTTCGGCGCTCCGGCGCCGCCTTTCAACGGGGTGTTTCCTACTGTGGTAGGCCCCGAGCAGGTTCTGGTAATGGAACAAGAAGTAGATTCTCTTCTGAGGAAGGAGGCCATCAAGGTGGTCCCTCCTCAGCACAGAGAAACCGGGTTCTACAGCCGGTACTTCATTGTTCCCAAGAAGGATGGAGGGCTGCGGCCCATCTTAGATCTCAGACAACTGAACCGCTCAGTCAGAAAACTGAAGTTCAGTATGTTAACTGTCAAGCAGGTCGTGTCTCAAATCAGGTCCTAGGACTGGTTTGTCACGATAGATCTCAAAGATGCGTACTTTCACGTCTCCATCCTTCCTCAGCACAGGAAGTTTCTCAGGTTCGCTTTCAGGGGCAAAGCTTACCAATACAGAGTTCTTCCTTTCGGCCTAGCACTCTCACCCCGAACTTTTACAAAGTGTATGGATGCTGCTCTGGCTCCTCTGCGACTCCAGGGCATCCGTATACTCAACTACATAGACGACTGGTTGATTTTAGCCAGCTCAGAACAGTTAGCGGTTCAACATCGAGGCTTCGTCTGTACACCTTTCCCCCGTTCGCTCTGCTCCCGGGAGTTCTAGAAAGAGTACGCCGGTACGGAGTCAGTCTACTATTAGTAGCCCCATACTGGCCGACCCGAGTATGGTTCTCGGACATCATAGCCCTCCTAGACGGCTCTCCGTGGGAGATTCCGATCAGGAGGGATCTCCTGTCTCAGGCTGGGGGCGCAATCTGCCACCCCCACCCAGAGAAGTGGAAACTATGGGTGTGGCCCCTGAGGGGGCGCATCTCATAAGTGAGGGTCTCTCAACCGAGGTTGCTGAGACCATCCTTCACTCTAGAGCTCCCTCTACAAGGAAACTTTATGGCCTAAAGTGGAAACTCTTCACTTCATGGTGTAGAGAGCGACACGGTGACCCAGTTCACTGCCCGGTTGGTACAGTGCTGGAGTTCCTGCAGTCTCGCTTCTCCACCGGGTTAGCCCACTCCACCCTGAGGGTGTATGTGGCGGCGTTATCGGCCTTCTACGCCCCTCTTGGTGGCCTGTCAGTGGGTAGGAACCCCCTGGTCGTATGGTTCCTTCGCGGTGCACTCAGGTTGAGGCCTCGGGTGAACCCTAAAATCCCCACGTGGGATCTCGCTGTGGTACTTGAAGCCCTCTGTAGGCCTCCTTTCGAGCCCTTAGAGGAGATTTCAGATCGCTTCCTTACCATTAAGACGGCGCTGCTGTTGGCTCTTACTTCTCTGAGGAGAGTAGGAGACCTTCAGGCCCTTTCAGTGGCCCCTTCATATATTGACTTTGCGCCTGGGTTGGCCAAAGCATTTCTCTACCCTAGACCCGGGTACGTCCCGAAGGTACCGACAGCAGTACCACAGCCAGTCACCCTGCAGGCCTTTTATCCTCCTCCATTCGTGGAGAGCGACCATCGGAAGTATAACTGCATACGTCCACAGAGCTGCCCTGTGGCGGAAGTCAGAGCAACTGTTGGTCTGCTACGGTCCCCCTAAGAGAGGGCTCCCTGCAACGAAACCGACTATCAGTAGATGGATCGTAGATGCCATAACTACTGCCTATGAGTCCTCTGGCCTCCCATCACCGATGGGCGTCAAGGCTCACTCTACCCGAGGCATGGCAGCCTCGAAAGCTCTGATGGCAGGTGTCCCTATTCAGGACATCTGCAGTGCGGCGGGTTGGTCCACACCTTTGACCTTCGTTAGGTTCTACGAGCTAGACCTACGAGCCACTCCAGGCTCCTCTGTCCTAAGCTGACAGAAGATATACCTCGTGAGCCTGAGGGCCGAGGTAGATGTTCCCTCTCCGCTGGGTGCCCCCCAGGCAGAGATGTAATTTCGCTCGCGTCCTGGCAGTTTTCCAGGCGGAGCCCCTTTCAGTGTCCTGGCCACGGTTTCCAGGCACTATTTGTGTCCCTCTTGTCCTGGTGCGCCCCAACAAGGGACTACGGTCTCCTCGTGTGCCCAAGGGCCGAGGACGACTCCTTCCTCTCAGTCTGGCTGGTCACCAGACAGAGGCCTTCACCTCGTGTGCCCAAGGGCCGAGGTGCTTTACATATCCCTCTTCGCTGGGCGCGTCCCAGGCAGAGATGTAATTCCACTTGTGTTCTGGCAGTTTTCCAGGCGGAGCCATTCCAGTGCCCTGGCCGAGGTTTCCAGGCACTACTTGGGTCCCTCTTGATCCGGGTACGCCCCGACAAAGGACCACTTTTCTCCTCATGTGCTCGAGGGCCGAGGAGAACCCCCTCTCTGGCTGGTGACCAGACTGACGTTTATCCCTCTTCGCTGGGTACGTCCCAGGCAGAGATGTAATCCCGCTTGCGTCCTGGCAGTTTCCCAGGCGAAGCAACCTGGTGTTCTGGTACCCCCAGACACCTCTTGTCCCTCTACGTCTGGCTGGTCCCCAGACAGAGGTGGACTCTTTTCCTTGTGTGCCCGAGGGCCGAGGCGGATCAGATCCCTCTTCGCTGGGAGTTTCCCAGGCAGAGATGTAATCCCACTCGCGTCCTGGCAGTTTTCCAAGTGGAGTCAATCCAGTCCCTCTCGTGCTGGCTGTTCCCCAGACGGAGTTTGGACTATTTCCTCGTGTGCCTGAGGGCCGAGGTACACAACATTCTTCCTCTTCGCTGGGCGCGTCCCAGGCAGAGATGTGATTCCGCTCGCGTCCTGGCAGTTTCCCAGGCAGAGCTCTTCCTTCCTCGTGAGCCCGAGGGCCGAGGTATATACCATCTCCCTCTTGCTCTGGCATTATTCCGGACAGAGGTGTAATACTTCTCGCGTCCTGGCAGTTTCCCAGGTGGAGAACCATCAGTGCCCCACAGGTAAGTATCTTCTGGCACTGCCCTCTCGCTCTGGGCTGGTCCCCCAGACAGAGGGATATTCTCTCTCGTCCTGGTAACCCCAGGCAGAGAGCTCTTCCTGGCCTGATCCACCAGAAGCAACGCTTTCCTTTTCCTTTCCTAGACAAACACCACTGGGCAGGAACTTGGAATTATGGGTAGTTGGTATATCGTTCCCCAAAGCGTTGATGACGCAGTGTTGAGTTCCCGGAAGGGAACGTCTCAGGTTACGTATGTAACCCTGGTTCCCTGAGGGAACGAGACACTGCGTCTCTGACCATAATTCCCGCATTCCTGCCGCGCATCGCTTCATTCCTGGAAGCTGAAGCCGGTTTGAAACGCACGTGCTTATATGCTTCCTGGTCGCTGACGTCACCACGCCGGTGACGTCACTCCCGTCGTTCTATTGGCTACAGACTGATTCAGAGGCGGGCTCGCCAATGGCATTCCCCAAAGCATTGATGACGCAGTGTCTCGTTCCCTCAGGGAACCAGGGTTACATACGTAACCCGAGACGTTCTCATTAAGCCGGACAACTTTCTAAATTACACTTATTAGCTACGATCAACAGGAAGTCAGCTATTTTGATTTGAATGTGGATTTTTGGAAAAATATAGCTGTGAATAAATTCATATCACTCATAGCAGAATCAGACAGTTCACACCAAACTTTGTCAACATGATGCCAAGATACTGAAGATGCTAAATTGTGAACGGCTTTGGGATATCTTGAACGGTGTTGATGTGGTGATTTATGAAAATAACAGTAAAAAAGATTAAGAGTAATTTTCATATAAATTTAAATTGCATTATTCTAACTCATCAAAACTTTTTACATATAAAGAAGAAGACATTCTTAGGAAATCTGAGTAGTTTCAAAATGTTATCATGCTCAGAGGCCCCAAAAACATTATAAAAGTGTCATATATGTTTGTCATATTAAGGCTCTAATACCAGGTATGAACACTAGAGGTCCTCATAAAATAAGGAATCGTTTGACCTCTAATGCTATTTAGCTCATTCTCAGTGTATAAGAATGACAATAATGCATAGAATCAGTTGATATGTACTGTACTGTCAGTGTACTTTTACATAATTATTTTATATAAATGCTTAAAGAACATTAAAATCTTTTTTTTAATATTTAAAGGAAAAATGATATGCATATACACACACTCTCACTGATATAATAAAAAAATCTTATAAGTATGACACTTTACTACTCAGTTCATTTAATTAGAAGAAGAAACAAATACATCAAGTAAGTTAATATGTATTTATTTTTAATATATTTGTTTATAATTATTTCACAGATGCTTATAGATCATTAAAATAATATTATAAAATGGTTGTAGATCATAAAACATGTTGGTAACTATTTAAAATAGGATCTCTTTTGTTAATATTAGTTAATGCATTAACAAACATGAACTAACAATGAACAATACATTTTTTACTCGATTTTCTTCAAACGTCATCAGAATAATGTCAAAACACGGCCGATGAGAATCTGTAAAGGTGTCCCTGATGCATCAAATACTATTGCCATGGCACATTTAAAAAACATACATTAAAATATTTGTTTCTTGTGTTTTTGAGGCAGATAACATGTTTAGAATTTCATTTTCCATTTTCAGTAATTTTATATCTTTAAAGTGCAGCATCCAAAGTCTTTGAAACTTTTTTCATACAGAGAACTAGTCATTCTGATCAAACACAGTTCATTTCATAATAATACAAAACTCAATGAATTAAAGACAATTAAAAAACAAATCTGATCTCACTCTGCTCTGTACTCTGTGTGTGTGGGGGGGGGGATGGGTGGAAAGAGAGAGAGTCAGAGAGGAGGAGAGAAGGTTAGGCTTAGGCCAGAGGGTTACTGTGAATGCATGTGCCCACTGGGCACCGTTTTCCTGATGCTGCTGGGATGGCGACTGCATAGAGGGCGAGGGCCCGCCATCGCTGCTTGCAGCTATATTTCATTTTGCATTTATTGTATTCGTTTAGTAGTTGTTGATTACTCTTGTCTGTGTTTTGTTAATAAAATTTATTTTATTACACTTGTGTCTTCCTTGTGTTGGTAATACAGTGAGAGGTTCAACAAGTTAGATATCCCACCAATCTTTCTTATGTGATGTACTTCTAACCACACATTAAGTGACACGTGATCCAAGAATCATAACGTCATCTGTGTCGAGAGTACCATCACTACACTATCTCGCCTTCCTAGTGGCCGAAAGCAAAATTCACTACACTACTTACGACTGGTTTTGTTGTCCTGGGTCACATATATATATTTAAATGATATGAAAAATCATTGCACTGTTCTGTCAATAGCAACTGAAAAGCTAGTGACAAAAGAACTTATAAGAGGCCACTTCAACTGCAAAACTGCTTTCACCCACTGAACAATAAAGAAAACAAGTCACCATGCCCTTTGGGCCAGAAATAATAATCATCATAACAGCTAGTCTTTGAATGTCACTCTTACTGTTTACTTTATATCATTGCTGCCTGAGTGGCCACTGTAAACCTCTAAGGGTTTAAAACTGCTTGGTGCTTTTATAGCTGGGTTAAGAGAGGTTTAGATTGGTTTCAGATGGGAACAGGGAATATTAAAGCAACTACTTCGGAGCATACTGCATCAAAGTATTTACAGTTGCCTGGCTGCTGCTGTTGCCACCATATAACAGATAAAGAAAAAAGACCAAAAAAAAAAAACATGCTCTTCTTGCTGGACTTCTTTGTGCAATCAAACCTTAACACATGATTTAGAATGCAGCAGCACGACTGGTTTGCAATAAGCCTAAGAGACCCAATCTCACACCTCTGTTTATCTCTACACAGGATACCAGTTACAGCTCCACCTCAAGTTCAAGGCACGGATACTTGCATATAGTACTGCACCCTGCTACCTCCACCTAATCTTTTGAGTCTACATCCCCTCCAAAAGCCTGAGGTTGGTAAGTGAGCAATGCCCCATGGTACCATCACAGAGAGGCACAAAATCACCTTCCAGAACGTTTTTGTTCATTGTTTGTTGCTCGTGGAATGATCTTCCCAACCCTATCTTGAACGCTGGATAACAACATTCAAGAAAAAAATAAAAATAAAATAAATATATAAAAACTTCCCCTTCCTCCTTTCATTATTTATTAATTACTTCCTGTTCTGGCTTTTACTATTTAACCCTTCAAATGGTTGGATGCATTTGAAAGTTATAAAAATATCAAGTAGACAGAAACATGTTGGCTTTCACATTTTACTTGCCAACTGTTCAATAAAGCTCTCCAACTGATTTATTTAATTCATGGGTTTATGTATTATTTACACAAAAGACTTGTTTTGAATGTGGACTCATTTCGTTTGTGAAAATCTGCTGTAAATAATGATGTGCCGTTTTCCACGATCTGAGCATGTTGCATGAAATTATACACGTAAAAACCATGTGAGCGTTATAACATATATGCATATGTGCCTTTAGGGCTTTTTGTGTTATAACTCAACAAGGAATATATTTATATCTAAATGACAGATTATATTGAGATTGGGCTCTTTTTAATTTTTTAAAAAACAATGACATGCTATTTTCCATTATATTTGCATGTTTTATGAAATTATGAATGAAAATGCCACATGAACATGAACTTTGTTTTTTTTATGTTTTATGTGTGTTATAACAACAATCGGAATATCATTAGATCTAATGAACACAATATTATGAGTTTGAGTTCTTTTTAATCAAGAAGATTTTCTGGTACATCTGGTACAGTATATAGAGATGAAGTTACATCTAAAATAGGCATCAGATTTACGTTTAATATACTTTCTTTTAATTCTTGAGTGGTTTTCATATTTTTGTTATTCAGCGGTTTTCGTGGGTCTGGTAGACCCACTGCATTTTTAGATTTTTAATTCAACACAATCAAACAACTTTATGTTAAAATACTCAAAAGATTTTTACTTCATCCCAATTACTAATAATATAAACAACATATAATGTTAATTTTTGCCCTTTATCTTTGTTAGATCACATGTATTAATTAAAGTGCTACAACTGTTACGAATCTGGTCGGTGTTCTGCGGACCGCTCACCACCAGATGCCACTCTCTCCTTTTCTTCACAACCCGACCTACAAATCCCAGTATCCATTGCACTAATTGCGTCAGCACCTGTGACCAATTAGACTCTCTATAAAAGCCACAGACTTCCCTTCCTAGAGTACGGACTGTTATTAGAATCATTGTTATTTCCTAGCTTCCTAGTTTCCTTGTGTTTCGATCCCTCGCCTGGTTTTCTCGTTTCTACTGTCTTGCCGCCTGCCTACTGGACTCTTGCTTGTTTTTTGGATTATTCTCTGGTCTCTTCCCCTTTCTGATTACGTTCGCAACGGATCGACTCACGCCTGCTCTACGGACTTCTATAGTGTCTAGTCTAAACATATCTGCTTGCTGGTATTGTGATCCTGTCTGTCCTGACTATGTTTCTGCCTCGTCCATTCAATAAAAGCATGCAAATGGATCCGCTCGCCTCTCATCTCATTCACTCCGTTACAGAACAGTCCGTCCCACAAGGATCCAGCAGCTTCGACCCCGGACAGTCGATCGATATAGAGACAGACAGGATTTTATGCAGGATCAAACAAGGACCACACACCCTAGAGCATTACATCCGTGAGTTTCTGGCTATCGCTAATTACTCCACCCTCCCGGACTGTATAATTATTGAAATTTTTTGTGATGGTGTTAATGAGTCGCAAAAAGCAAAACTGAGACGCGAGGGTCCGCGTTCATCTTTAGTTGCTTTCATGAACTATGTTTTATTGACTGTGGGCTCTTTTTTCACCGTGGGTGTCGCGGAGGATGTGCGCGACACAGCAGTAAGTTCGGCCGCGCAGCCTGCTTGCGAAGCGGCGGCCGCATCGGATTGTGCTCATGTTATGGTGGCTACAACGGCGCTCGTCACATTACAGCTGTCGTTCCTGAGTCAAGTCACATTACAGCTGTCGTTCCTGAGTCAAGTCACATTACAGCTGTCGTTCCTGAGTCAAGTCACATTACAGCTGTCGTTCCTGAGTCAAGTCACATTACAGCTGTCGTTCCTGAGTCAAGTCACATTACAGCTGTCGTTCCTGAGTCAAGTCATGCTACTGCTGTTGTTTCTGAGCCAAGTCACGTTACAGCTGTTGTTCCTGAGCCAAGTCAGGTCACAACAGATCTTCGTGAGTCAAGTCAAGTTTCCAAGTCCTGTCTTAATGCAGCTTCAGCCTCCAGTCAAGCTTCGGCCTTCAGTCAAGCTTCCGAGTCAGGTCAAGCCAAAGCTGTGATTCCTGAGTCAAGCAAGTTCGCTGCTGCTGCTTTAGAGTCAAGTCAAGCCTCCAAGTCACGCAACGTCAGGGCTGTCGTTTCTGAGTCGAGTAAGGTTACGCCTGGTCTCAAGCCTGTTCCAGAGGGCCCGTCTGGTCTCAGGTCTGCTCCAGAGCTCCCGTCAGACGGGGAAGCCGAGCCAGTGCCTCCTGAGGTGTCAGCTTTGGCTTTAGATCCTCCTTGGGAGGTGGCGTCCGCCTACAGACTCCCTGCTTCTCCCCTTACTCTGTCTGCCTTCTCTGTCACTACTTTCCCCAGGTCCCAGACCACAACGCGGTTTTCTGCTCCGCCTCAGCTCCCGCCTGGTCGCAAGCCGGCTCCAGAACTCCCCTCGGTCAGAGAGGCTGCGCCCATGCCTCCTGAAGTTGCAGCCGTGGCTGTGGATCCTCCCTGGGAGGCGCCATTCATCTACAGACTCTCTGCTTCTCCCCTTACTCTGTCTGCCTTCGCTGTCCCTACTTTCCCTAGGTCCCAAACCATGACGCGGGCTCCTGCTCCGCCCCGGAGGACCGCTCCGCCTCCAGTTCTGCCCTGGAGGAATCTTGCTATGCCCTGGAGGGCCCCTGCGCCTCCTGTTCCGCTCTGGAGGGCTGTTGCACCCTCTGCTCCGCCTCCTGTTCCGCCCTGGAGAGCTTCTGAGCCTCCTGTCCCGCTCTGGAGGGCTCCTGCGCCTTCTGCTCCACCCCAGAGTGATTCCGCTCAGCCTTGGAGGGCTTCTGCACCCCCTGTTCCGCCTCCGGCCTTGCCCTGGAAGGCTTCTGACTTGCCGCTTTTGCTTCAGTCTCCAGGCCCTCCCACCGCTCCCCAGGACTGTATTTCCATTGGAGCGTCTGGAAGCCGCTCTTTGGGGGGGGCTATGTTACAAATCTGGTCGGTGTTCTGCGGACCGCTCACCACCAGATGCCACTCTCTCCTTTTCTTCATACATGGATTCTTGCTTCACAACCCGAACTACAAATCCCAGTATCCATTGCACTAATTGCGTCAGCACCTGTGACCAATCAGACTCTCTATAAAAGCCACAGACTTCCCTTCCTAGAGTACGGACTGTTATTAGAATCATTGTTATTTCCTAGCTTCCTAGTTTCCCTGTGTTTCGATCCCTCGCCTGGTTTTCTCGTTTCTACTGTCTTGCCGCCTGCCTACTGGACTCTTGCTTGTTTTTTGGATTATTCTCTGGTCTCTTCCCCTTTCTGATTACGTTCGCAACGGATCGACTCACGCCTGCTCTACGGACTTCTATAGTGTCTAGTCTAAACATATCTGCTTGCTGGTATTGTGATCCTGTCTGTCCTGACTATGTTTCTGCCTTGTCCATTCAATAAAAGCATGCAAATGGATCCGCTCGCCTCTCATCTCATTCACTCCGTTACAACAACCTTGTGTGGGAATGGCAGGAGCAGAAACACAGAACTCAAACGCACACAGTGCATCCGGAAAGTATTCACAGCACTCTCTTTTTCCACATTGTGTTAGGTTATACCTTATTCCAAAATTAATTAAATTCATTATTTTCCTGCAAATTCTACAAACAATAACAAGGTTTTTTTTTTTATCTTTGCAAATAATAATAAAAAAAGTATTCACAGCTTTTGCTCAATACTTTGCTTAGGCACCTTTGGCACCTTACAGCTTCAAGTCTTTTTAAGTATGATGCAACAAGCTTGGCACACCTATTTTTGGGTAATTTTTCCCATTCTTCTCTGCAGTACCTTTCAAGCTCCATCAGGTTGGATGGGGAGCATCGGTGCATCAGGTTCAAATCTGGGGTCTGACTGGGCTACTTAAGGTCAGTCACAGAGTTGTCCTGTAGCTACTCCTTTGTTATTTTGGCTGTGTGCTTAGGGTTGTTGTCTTGTTAAAAGATGAACCGTCACCCTAGTCTTAGGTCCAGAGCACTCCTGAGCATGTCTTTTATCAAGGACGTCTCTGTACATTGCTCCATTCATCGTTCCCTTAATCCTGACTATTCTCCCAGTTCCTTCCGCTGAAAAACATCCCTTACAGCATGATGCTGCCACCACCATGCGTCACTGTAGGGATGGCATTGACCAGGTGATGAGCGGTGCCTGGTTTCCTCCAGACATGATGCTGGGCATTCAGGCCAAAGAGTTCAATCTTTGTTTCATCAGACCAGAGAATTTTGATTCTCATGGTCTGAGAATCCTTTAGGTGCCTTTTGGCAAACTCCAGGCGGACTGTCATGTGCCTTTTACTGAGAAGTGGCTTCCATCTGGCCACTTTACCATACAGGCCTAATTGGTGGAGTGCTGCAGAGATGGTTGTTCTTCTGGTTCTCCTCTCTCCACAGAGAAATGCTGGAGCTCTTTCAGAGTGACCATCGTGTTCTTGGTCACCTCCTTGAATAAAGCCCTTCTCCAGTCGCTCAGTTTGGCCGGGCGTCTCGCTCTTAGGAAGAGTCCTGGTAGTTCCAAATTTCTTCCATTTATAGATGATGAAGGCCACTGTGCTCATTGGGACTATAAATGCTGCATAATATTTCCCCAGAGCTGTGCATCGATACAATCTAGTCTCTGAGGTCTACAGACATTTCATTGGACTTCATAGCTTGGTTTGTGCTCTGATATGCTCTGTTAACTGTGGCTATGTCTACATAAATCCGGATACATTGAAAACTGAATTTTCCTTTTGAAATGCTCTCTGTCCACACTAGCGTTTCCAAGCATTTTCCAAAAGTTTCTCATCCACACTGAAATGCAGGAAAATGTTAAATTTGAATTACTGCACATGCGTAAAGCCTCCAAAAACTACAGAATATACAGACGGAACAAACATAATACGTTTTCACGCAATTCTTCTGGCAGGATAATTTTATTTATGGAAATATCTCATCATTCACTGACACATCCATGTCGCGCTCACTCATATTTTATCTGAAAAACAGCTGTTGTCATGTTTTGCAGGGGAGCAACTGTGAGAAAATTTTTTGTCATCATTTTAGGACTGTAATATGAAGAGTGTACAAGGTAATATGAAGAGTGTACAAGGTAAATCTCTTTAGCAGCGATGTGACAGTGAATAGCACATAACAGGCACACTTACCGGTATAAACAGATATCTATTGGTACAATATGCGTGACATGACTAAATATGCATCATCATTTTCAAAAGCCTCAGTTTTCACAGTCCACACTACAACGTGAAAATGGCATTTTCAAATTTATCCACTTTGGAGAGCATTTTCAAAAAGCTTTGTTTTCCTTGAGAAAAACGCCATCTCAGTGTGGACGGAAGGCCAAACGAAAACGTATTAGTGTGGACATGGCCTGGGGACCTTATATATAGACAGATTTTTCCATTTTTTATTTTTAATAAATTTGCAAAGAATAATTAATTTTATTTTGGAATAAGGCTGTAACATAAAATGTGGAAAAAGTGAGATGTTGTAAATACTTTCCGGATGCACTGTACTAACAGCATGCCCAGATAGGAGAAGGACAGCGTGAAGGTACACAGGGCCTAAAATTTCCACACTTTTATTAGCCCTGGGTCCAGAGGACCCAGACATCCTGTATGTAATGTAAATGTGTAGGGGGGTGTACAGTGTGTGTGGTCATTAATAATTTGTTCTGATAGATGTTCTGCACAGACAGTGAGCCAAGGACAATGAGTGAAAACATAACTATTTGTATCATTTTTCCTAAAAAAAGCTAAAATAAAAAATGAAAACAGTTCCACAGACCCAAGCACCATACAAGAGATAAGCCCTGCTAAAATACCATAATATAATTTTGTGATAAAAATTATTTTTCATAATTTGGAAACTTTTTAATGTAGTTTATGAAGAAAGAAAAAATAAAAACACTTGTGGTTTTAGCCGACCACTTGTGACAGCCTTAATGTGCTCGCAGAGAATCCTTTCTCAAGGTTCTTCTGGTTGGTCGCATCACATAGGGGTTAACCGCTTCCTCCCTCAGGAGTCTCCCACCGGCTTTGATCCACATTTCAAAGGCATTCTGACCTACCCCAGCTCATCTTATCTATTTTTTTTTTATTATTATTACTTTTTTATGTTTTTCATAATACATTATCTTTTTTGGAGGTTCAAGCAAGACTTGATCAATGGAATTGTATTCTGCAAGAGACAAAAAGGCATTGCGCTCTTTACCCTCTGTGCTTCTGTTTGTCTGTAGAGACACATAGACGGGCTAACGGCCCCGCCTACTAATGTTGGCCTGTGATAGAACAAAAGAAATCTGTTGCATCACTCTCTTATTTTTGACTAGAGGGAGAGTGCAAGAGCATATCATTATAGTAACATCTAAGACCTTAGAAAAGACCTCAGAGTACACAAGCATAAAAATAATGTTAATTTTTAAAGAAGGTGTTACATAATGGTAATGTTAGTGTAGTGTAAGGTTAAATCAATAGTTCACTTAGATATTTACTCTCATACATTTCCAAAGCTGTATGATTATTTCTCTATTGAATATCAGGCCTACTATTTTCACTACATAAATATAATTATGTATAATAAAAACAAATGCATGTGTTTTTATGAGTTTATGTGAAAAATCGATTAAAATTTAAAGTGACACAATTTTGAGATTTAAAAAGTGGTCTAAATTATTTCATCACAAATTATTTAGTTCTCAACACCACTTCATTCACTGGCAGCTTAAATGTTGGTCTACTGTTAAGATATTTTAATGGTACTTTTTCATCCTTTTTTAAATTGAATCTCTTTAACATGTGACTGTTAGGCTGTTCTGTAGTGGACAGCATATTCCAGGGCCCAGTTTATGGTGAGGGCCTCTCCCTGACCACAATAGTGGAGAAAGGTTTGCTACATTTTGACTGGATCTTGGTGGACTAACATAAGCAAACTGTCCAACGCCATCAGATAAGGCATGCTAGGACAACTGCCAGACACCTCTTAGAGGGAAAGAAAAAGACCTTTGGTACAAAGCCTGAGAAGGACAGAACTTCCTATTGGTCAAAATGCAGTTTCTGCCCTCCACCCACATTGAGACTGTTTCCTAAGGTTTTGGTCCTGTAATGGTCATACAAATTCCTTAAGATCTCCAGACGCAGCAGCAGTGGGTGAAACAAAGGGAGATCCATCCAATTCCATTCATAACAATGTTTTCAAACCTTGAACTTATGCAAACGGCAACACACACGTCTCATACTTTAACAGCTGTTTTTGTAAGATGTTGCACTACACATCGCTGAATATGGACAAATGAATGCATGCATGACAGATCATCTTTTCCCATCATGTTTGGACTTAATGTGTTCATAACATTGCCAAATGTTTTCTGATTCTGTTTTAGAAAGTGCAAAATGCACCAGTAAAACTTTAATGACACTTTTCTAAGTTTGAGTTTGGACTATGCAAATAAATTCTACAAGAGAAAAGAAGCTCCCTCTCTGATGGAACCAGCCAGTTACAGCACGGAAATGGAGAAGCACCAAATTGCAATCTCATTGGAAAGGGATAAAGGTCCTGTCAAGGAAAGGACTGCAACAGATCATCATCGTTCTGAGTCTGCGGCCCGTTACAAGGAAGGCAGCAACAGACACCGTTCTGAGTCTCCCCTCCAGAGAGACAGTAACAGATCAACCTCTGTTCTGAGTCTGAGCCCACCCAAGGGTGAGACAATAGCAGATACACCAGTTCTGAGTCTACGGCCTGCAAAGGTGAGACACTAACAGATACGTCCGCTTTGAGTCTGCGTCCCGTTACTAGAAAGGCAGCAACAGACACCTCCTTTCTGAGTCCGGCGCATGAGTCTCCTGTATATCCAGAGAGACAGTGGCAGAAACTCCAACATTCTGAGTCTACTGTCCAGAGAAACAGAAACAGATGCTCCATGCTTCGAGTCTCCAGCTTTGAGGCAGCAGCAGATATGACCACGTTCTGAGCCTCCGGCCTGTGAGGAAAGAGATATTTTCCACATTCAGAGTCTTCGTCCAGCGAGACAACAACAGATGCAGCATGTCCTGAGTCTCCATCCAAAAGAGACAAAGCAGATTAACCAACTTCTGAGTCTCTAGCCCAGAGTGGCAGAAGACAAACAGACATTTGCAACAAGGTTCAGCTCCAGTGAGCAAACCTTTACTTCAGGTATTTTTGCTTGCGTGTTCCAAGCTAAGGGCCTTCAGCACCTACATCAGGGCCACATCTGCGTGTTCCAGATCTTAGGACCCTTTGGTGCTCCAGGAGATCAGCATCCTACATCGTTCCATGTTCAAAGCTGTTGAAACGGATTCCTGCTCCATTTCCCACTAACTGCTACCAGCATGACCAGTGGAAGAATTTGCTGCCACCGGACTGCTCACTCAACCACAGAGAACGTAAATATCACTTCCAAACCTCTTCCAGAGACCTCGGCATTGTTGTATATTATCAGTATAATATATATATATATATATATATATATATATATATATATATATATATACTTTCTGTGAACTTCGTCACTTTCTGTTTGTTGCTACCGCATGCTTTGAGTTGAAGCTCTGTCGAGTTAATTTATTATTGTCTATTATTTAATCTAAAATCAATTCTACACACCATCATTTTAGTTTTTATAACACATGAATATACCCCCTGTTGTATTCTACAACAAAAACAATCAGAATGGCATATTATCGCTAGTTTTTATTTGATTTCCTGAGTCCACTACTAGCTTATAGCCCGTTAGCATCGCCAGCGTGGTTGCCCAAATCTTGCATACATTGTTTACTCTCTATTCATACACACATCGACCACGACAAGGATCATCGTTTCAGGTCCGCTTCCCACGTATCGACGTGGACACGAAAGGTTCAGTAGACTTTTTGCTCTAAATTAATGGTTGTTGTCATGGTGTAAAGAACAGAAACTGCTCTTTGTTAATAACTGGAATCTTTTCTGGGAGCATTCTAGGTTTTTCCGTGCTGATGGCCTGTTCCCCAGCATACTTCAGCGTCAATCATTGCGCCCAAAGAAAAACTGCAGTGCTTTACAACTATAGAACAGGAAGAATTAAATAAACTTATCACCGCATCTAAACCAACAACTTGCCTATTAGTTCCTGTAAAATAGTTGTTACCTGTAGTAGAAGAACCGCTTCTCAATATTATTAACTCATCGTTATCTTTTGGTCACTTCCCAAAACCATTCAAACTGGCGGTTATTAAGCCTCTTTTTAAGAAACCACAGCTTATCCCTAATGAACTGGCAAATTACAGACCCATTTTTATCTTCCGTTTATGTCTAAAATTTTGCTCAATTGTGCTCCTTCTTGCAAAAAATATGTCTATATGAAGAATTTCATTCAGGTTTCAGGCCCCAGTATAGCACAGAAACTGCACTCGTAAAAATCACAAATGACTTGCTTCTTGCGTCAGACCAAGGCTGCATCTCATTGCTAGTTTTACTTGATCTTAGTGCTGCGTTCGACACTATAGATCATGACATACTCATAGATTGATTACAAAACTATACAGGTATTCAAGGACAGGCTTTAAGATGGTTCAGATCATACCTGTCCAATCCCTACCACTTTGTTTATTTAAATGGGGAGTCATCGCAATTAATACCAGTAAATTGTGGAGCGCCACAAGGATCTGTCCTAGGTCCTCTGCTATTTTCAATATACATGTTACCCCTTGGTAATATTATTAGGAAATATGGAATTAGTTTCCATTGTTATGCTAATGATACTCAAATATATATTTCAACAAGACCAGACGAAACTTATCAAAGCTAAGAGAGTGTGTTAAAAATGTAAAAGACTGGATGACCAATAATTTTCTACTATTAAATTCAGATAAGACCGAGATAATACTTATTGGACCAAATAACAGTACACAGAATCTCTTGAAATGCAATTTGCAACTGTTATTTCCTCTACAGTCAGAAATCTAGGTGTTATATTAGACAGCAACCTGTCTTTTGAAAATCATATTTCTCATGTTACAAAAACAGCATTCTTCCATATTAAAAACATTGCCAAGCTACGACACATTACCTATTTCTGATGCAGAAAAGTTAGTGCATGCATTTATGATGTCTGGCATTTTCTCCGACATGCTGTGACTAACAATAGAACCATAAAATACACCGAACAGACATAATAATTATAAAATGAAACAATTTTATTTGTGGGCTGTAATCCAGATCTTCACCCTGCTGAAAAAAACAGCATATGCTGGTTAGGTAGGTTTTGGTGCTGGGATGCTGGTTTTAGCTGGTTTATGCTGGTTAATACTGGTCCTTTGCTGGTTTATGCTGGTCCTTAGCTGGTTAATGCTGGTCCTTTGGTGGTTTCTGCTGGTCAAGGACCAGCATAAACCAGCAAAGGACCAGCATAAACCAGCAAATGGCCAGCATAAACCAGCAAAGTACCAGCAAAGGACCAGCATAAACTAGTAAAGGACCAGCATAAACCAGCTAAAACCAGCATCCCAGCACCAAAACCTACCTAACCAGCATATGCTGTTTTTTTCAGCAGGGCAGAATTCATACGATTGCGAGGAACGGACCCAAATTCAGCCTTTATCCGGCGATCTTCATCTCCATCCCGAGCAGCGAGTCCAGCAGCAACAGCAAACCCTCGCTCAAGTGCTTTTTTCAAATTCAAATATTGTCGCATTAAGAAACGACAGGTTTTATGGCAGGAAAATCGAATGCTCATTGGTTCTTGCCTGCATTCGTCACAGATTACGACTTGCCGTGTTTCTGGTGAGATGTGTTTGAATGATGCGCGGGTGCATTCTCGAGTGGATCAGGATAACAATCTGGATAATATTTTCAGCGATTAACAATTTAAACTTTGCTCTGCACCTCAAACAAACCTACTGTATTCCGACAGGGAGGACTGTGGCTGCAAACACATCGTCATTTGGATCACTTTTTGGCTGTTGACATTTTTGCATTAAATAAATGATTGTGATTGCACTTTTACGTCTGTCATGTTTTTCTTTATTACTGTAAGCTACAGAGATGTTTAACGTTAGGTTTAGAGGTAGGAGTGGGATTAGCGACTATAAAAATATATATTTTTATGCTATATTGTTGCTAAAATGGTAATTTCCCTGCATATTTTGGTCAGTTACGTTTTATATCCTTTTATGTTAGCTAAAAATGTGTAGGTTTAGGTTTGGGGTAGGTTAAGAGGGCTAAAAATCTAAATAGCTCATTAATAAAATGATAAGAATGCATATTTGCTCTAAAATTTGTAGGTTTAGGTTTTCAAGTAGGTTAAGGGGGCTAAAATGTAAATAGCTTATTAATAAAATGATAAAAATGCATATTCGCTATAAAATGGCTAGGTTTAGGTTTGGGGGTAGGTTAAGGGGGCTAAAAATCTAAATCGCTTCTTAATAACATAATGAAAAAAACATTGATACGGATATCTTAATAAAATAAAAGATATGTAAATATTTTACGTTTTTTAGCTAAAAATACGTAGCTATTTGTATGTTTTAAAGGTTGAAATACGTCTAAATTGTACGTTTTAGCATCAATAAAAACGTACAAAAAATGTACGTTTTGTGCCTCTAAACGTTACGTATGAATACCTACATATAAACAATGAGACCAGGACTATTGTAATGCACTACTAGGTGGTTGTCCAGCATCTTCAATAAACAAGCTACAGGTAGTCCAAAATGCAGCTGCTAGAGTCCTTAACAGGTCAAGAAAATATGATCATATTACCCCAATTTTACAGTCTCTGCACTGGCTACCTATCAGGTTCCGTATCAGTTACAAAATATTACTTCTTACCTATAAGGCCCTTAATGGTTTAGCTCCTGCATACCTAACTAGTCTTCTACCATGCTACAATCCATCATGCTCCCTAAGGTCGCAAACCTCTTGGACTTTTGGTAGTACCTGGGATAGCAAAGTCCACTAAAGGAGGGAGAGCTTACATCCCGTGGAACCTAGGAATTACACAAGCTTAAATCTGGATTCAAAATACCTGAGAAGAGATGAGGCCAACCTCTCAGAGGACCTCTGATGATGCCAGCCCTGAAACAACATACAGCACTACGAAATTTTGCTACAAGTTTAATTGCAACACATAATCATTAATGTTAATAGTGTTCATCGTCTGTTTGATTACATCATTACTGATTTTAACATACACCTATGCCATATGTACATCAACTTGACATATAGTAGTCACCACTAGTGAGCTACTAAATATATTGTAGAAAACTAAAAAAAAAATTTACAGCTGCTTAGCAACGATTTGTATTGTGAAAAGCGCTATACAAATACAATTGAATTAAATTGAAAGTATATGATTTTTCTCATTTACATTAGATATTATATAGCTAATAGTTGATAACAAATAACAGCTAATTTATTTGTTTGATGCATAATAAGGTTCTACACCTTATTTGTTTGTTAGTTGCAGCAGTTTATCTTTCCATAAGATAACATAGCTCTGACATAGCAAAACTGAATCACTTGCATTGTATGCATCTTATGCACTTTATCCCTTTTTCATTTATGGTATCCATTTAGTAGTTGTTGAATACTTTTGTCTATGTTTTGTTAATACAATTTATTTTATTACACTTGTGTCGTCCTTGTGTTGATAACAGTAAGAGTAAGAGGTTCTACAAGTTAGATATCCTACCAATCTTTCTTATGTGATGTACTCATAGCCACACATTAATTGACACATGATCCAAGAATCATAACATCATTTGTGACACGAGTACCTATCACTACACTATTAACAACAAAATTTACTACAGTTCTGTGGGTTGGCACAATACATTTAGCACTGCATGAATTCTGGAATTCAGGTATTCATGTAAAACCGATTCAAGGGGCTGTCATTAAAAGTGGAGCCTCGTTGAGTATCAAGCTGATATTGTCAGTGTTTCCTAGTGTTTCCCCCCTCACATGGACTTCAGTTGGTTTCTCCCTTTATCTCCCCCTGTTGTTCTGTGTTTTATTGGTTTGTCCCCATTAGCTTTGATTTGGTTCACCTGTCTTGTTAATTTGCTACACCCCCTGCCACTCCTATTTAAGTTGTTTCCTCAGTTCAGTGTCCGTTGATAACGTTACGTAGTGTTCTCTGCCTATCCCTGGATTTTGTTTGTTTGTATTTTTAGTGTTTTCTTTAATAAACTTTATATTTTCATTTACTCCGGTTTCTCCATTTCCTTCTCCACTCCTCAACCCGCCTACACTGTGACAGATCGACTATCCTCTGCAATCTTCCAGCCTGTAATTTCCCCTTGATCGAGCTAGTCAATCTCATTCTGTTTTTAAATGGGTCTGATTGAGTCTCATCATCCAGCCCCCTCTGAAGCACGGCGTATCGCGCCAGTCTGCCATCTGCCGGGACCCCCCACATACCGTACCAACGGTTCGCACCGCCAGCCCAGTCTCCTTTTCCCAGTCGTCCTCCAGAGTTCCTCCGCTGTCCTCTGCCCGATGCGGCGGCCATTTTGTGAGCTGACGCTGGTTTGGAGGCTGACGGGTTTGAATGCGGAGAGGAAGCCGGCGGGCTAGAGCACGGGGAGGAGGCCGGCCGCCGCCCAGCGTTCTAGCCCGCCGGCTTCCTCTCCGCGTTCAAACCCGTCAGCCGCCAAGCCAGCGTCAGCTCACAAAATGGCCGCTGCGTCAGCTCACAAGATGGCCGCCGCGTCTTCACGCAAGATGGCTGCAATGCCAGAGTCTGCAAGCAAGAAGGCTGCCATGCCAGAGTCAGTAAGCAATATGGCTGCCACGCCAGAGTCTGCAAGCAAGAAGGCTGCCATGCCAGAGTCTACAAGCAAGATGGCTGCCACATCAGAGTCTGCACGCGAGATGGCCGCAGTTCCTGAGTTCCCGGCCAAGATGGCCGCAGTTCCTGAGTTCCCGGCCAAGATGGCCGTCGTTCCTGAGTTCCCCGCCAAGATGGCCGCCAAGCCTGAATCCCTGGCCAAGATGGCCGCCGTTCCTGAGTTCCCGGCCAAGATGGCCGCCGTTCCTGAGTTCCCAGCCAAGATGGCCGCCAAGCCTGAATCCCTGGCCAAGATGGCCGCAGTTCCTGAGTTCCCGGCCAAGATGGCCGCAGTTCCTGAGTCCCCGGCCAAGATGTACGCCAAGCCTGAGTCTGCACCCAAGATGGCTACCGCCAAGTCAGAGTCTCTGCTGGTTCCGCCCAGCCTCCCAGAGTCTCCGCTGGTTCCGCCCAGCCTCCCAGAGTCTCCGCTGGTTCCGCCCAGCCTCCCTGAGTATCCACTGGTTCCGCCCAGCCCTCCAGTGACCGCTCGCCCAGAGCCTGCTCTCCCAAAGTCTCCACTGGAGACGCCTAGCCCTCCAGAGTCTCCGCTGGGGTCGTCCAGCCCTCAAGAGCGCGCTCCTCTAGAGCGCCGTCCAGAGCCCGCTCGCCCTGAGCGCCCTTCAGAACCCGCTCCTCAAGAGCCAGCGCGCCCTCCAGACCCGCGGGACGCGCCTTTTTGGAGGGGGGCGTTACTGTCAGTGTTTCCTAGTGTTTTCCCCCCTCACATGGACTTCAGTTGGTTTCTCCCTTTGTCTCCCCCTGTTGTTCTGTGTTTTGTTGGTTTGTCCCCATTAGCTTTGATTTGGTTCACCTGTCTTGTTAATTTGCTACACCCCCTGCCACTCCTATTTAAGTTGTTTGTTTCCTCAGTTCAGTGTCCATTGATAACGTTACATAGTGTTCTCTGCCTACCCCTGGATTTTGTTTGCATTTTCAGTGTTTTCTTTAATAAACTTTATAATTTCATTTACTCCGGTTTCTCCATCTCCTTCTCCACTCCTCAACCCGCCTACACTGTGACAGATTTTTCCTTTGCTCTTTAAATCTCAAAAGTTATTTAACAAGCCACTAGCAGCCTATTACAGCGCCCTTAGTGTAAGGAGACATTAATTAAATGTCCTGCCCAACAGTAATAGATACTATACTACTCTCATTATAGTATCAGAGAAACTCTTATAATTAGCCTATTGTTCTCAGATTAAATTGATCATTTTCCTTTTTATACAACAATAAATATGTTTATTGGTGGTACTTTATAATATTAGTACATAAAAAATATATATATGTGTATATATCAATACCTGAACTAATACTTGAATATGAACTAATTTTACTCATTCTTAAATAATTCAGGCCTTCACTATTCATTAGTTCATGTTGAAGTAAGTATTAATTCAGTCACTTGTCTATTGTCTGGCTACAAGTTTCTCTCTGTAGCTTGTCAAGTGCGCTATTTGAGTGAAATGAACAAATATCTGATCATCCTCTAAAACTCAGTCACTATTTTAATTTCAAACTGTATGTAAACACTTGCATTACCATTACCAAGACAACTACTGAAGCGTTTGTATTACAAGCTCTGTTAACAGTGGAAAATCAGTGAGAATGGTTCTCCCAGACAGTGGAAATGTGGCTTAAGATATTTGATGATGTAAAGAAAATTGTCAAACTCTCTGCAATTGCAATTCACAGCATTGTTAACCTTGACATGAACAATAATTTTGCACATTGTCCGAAAGAAAAAAATTGTCATATGTAAACAGATGGCGTAAGCAATCTGATAATTTCCCTTAGGATTGTTTATTTGCACTGCATCTGGTCTGCCATTATGACAAACACCCTTGACACTCCATACACTTAATCTCACATAGCCGTCGTTGTGAGACTCAAATGAGAGGGGGTTCAGCGAAAAATCGGCAGTTGTCAGCAGGAAGTGGCTGCCACTGGCAGCCGACAGTACCTGCCACTAAAACCGGACGTCAGCTGTCACTCGGAAGGGGAAGAAAACAACAACAACTATATATATATATATATATATATATATATATATATATATATATATATTAGGGGTGGGCATAGATTAATTTTTTTAATCTAGGTTAATCTAGATTAAATCTTGGAATTAATCTAGATTAATCTAGATTAAAATGGCTAATTTGAATTCTGATGAAGGCATTTTCAGAATATGTGTGCTACCCAAATAATGACTAAAAGTAAGTCTTCGAGAACGGGCCAGGTGGCGCATTAGATCAGGCGCTCATCTCCTGTTTCCAAAATGCATCACAAACTGCTTGACAATTGCATTTACAACATAATTACCTATACAAACTTGTGTAACCAAGTACAGTACTTCTGCGCAAAAGGCTGCACGACGTGCGCGTTGCCGGTAAATACACAGACGCACATGGGCATGGATTTCTCCGTGCTTCGATTAAACTGCGTTGCTTTTAGAAGCGTCAATTCAGTTGTTGCATATAATTTAATGTCTTTATTTCGGGATTATCAAAGTAAATTATAACTCAAACTTGAGATTTTACTGGGGCACAGCCACAGCAGATTTTCATTGGGACACGTGCCCCAGTAAAAAGGGTCTAACAACGCAGAACTCACGCACCTGCCCTGAAGCGGCTTCATAACTTCATGTCTGCACGTGTCATTTGATGTGGTAATTTCACAGAAGTTGAAAACTCGTTCCCGCCTCCTACAGTGCAATTCGTATAGGTATACGCCATCCGCGCTAAAATATCAAGGTGGAAGTCTTCATAGCTTACGTAGTTTAGACCCAGCTCCCAACCCAACTTTGAGAATAGATTAACGGCGATATTTTTTTTATCGCCCGATAAGAGTCTCACGTTAACGCAGCACGTTAACGCCGATAACGGCCCACCACTAATATATATATATATATATATATATATATATAGTAAAAACGTATATAAACTTATAACAAATATATACCAATTTTTATATAATAAGTCATTACTGTGTACTATACGATTAAATCTATCAAATAAAAGTATCATTAAATGGCTATATATATATATATATATATATATATATATATATATATATATATATATATATATGTGTGTGTAAAAAAAAATATAGAGGGACCAATATATATATATATATATATTGTCATGATCGGGGCTGTGGGTCTCCCCTCAGCCTCCTGAGGTCGCTGTTCCTACACTGCACTTCCTGATTGCATTCACCTGTCTTTGTCATTAGCACTGATTTCACTCACATCTGTTCACAATCATCTGGTCTTTAAGAACTCTCACCTTTCACTCCTGTTTCATGGCTGCATTGTCTTCTGTCTTCTGTGTATTTTGTGTTTCAGATCCTGGCTCTTGACCGTGTTTCTTATTTTGTTCAGCTTATGTTTCAGTTTATGTTTAGTCTGCCGTGTTGGCTTTTTGTTTGGTTTGTTTTGTTATTATTCTCATTAAAACATCTACTCACCTGCATTTGGACCCAGACCTCCTATTTACAACGTGACAGAATGCAGTCATCACAAATGGGTCCAGCGGGGAGGATTTTTTTTGAGGCGACAGTTCCCCGCTTGGGGGCGGCGACCACTCGCTCTGCTCCCAAGACGGATGGGATGTCTTTCGAGTCGGCGTCGGCCGCACGTTTTGAGTACATCTACGCCTGCCTGGCGATGGATGCCCGTAGCGCCGAGGCTATGCGGAAACGCCCCTGCTTTGCGGTGGGGGTGGAGACGCTGTTTCGCGGGAAGGCGGCGGCGTCCACTTTCTCTGTTCCTGACGCGGAGGCGACTGCGCTCTCTGTTCCTGACGCGGAAGCGACTGCGTTCTCTGTTTCTGACGCGGAGACGACTGCGTTCTCTGTTCCTGACGCAGAAGCGACTGCGTTCTCTGTTCCTGACGCGGAGACGACTGCGCTCTCTGTTCCTGATGCGGAAGCGACTGCGTTCTCTGTTCCTGACGCGGAAGCGACTGCGTTCTCTGTTCCTGACGCGGAGGCGACCGCACTCTCTGTTCCTGACGCGGAGGCGACCACGCTCTCTGTTCCTGACGCGGAGGCGACCGAGCTCTCTGTTCCTGACGCGGAGGCGACCGCGCTCTCTGTTCCTGACGCGGAGACGGCTGCGCTCGCTGTTCCTGACGCGGAGGCGACTGTGCTCGCTGTTCCTGACGCGGGAAGCGACTGCGTTCTCTGTTCCTGACGCGGAGACGACTGCGCTCTCTGTTCCTGACGCGGAAGCGACTGCGTTCTCTGTTCCTGACGCGGAAGCGACTGCGTTCTCTGTTCCTGATGCGGAGGCGGGGCCGGCTCGCGTTCCTCGGGTGGCAAGGCCGGTCCATGGGACTCCGCTGCACGGGCCTGGCCCGCCATCCCTCCCCCTGAGTTGCCTTCCTCCGTTCCTCCTCCCTCCAGACTTTGGGAACGTCTGGAAGCCGTTCCGTAGGGAGGGGGTACTGTCATGATCAGGGCTGTGGGTCTCCCCTCAGCCTCCTGAGGTCGCTGTTCCTACACTGCACTTCCTGATTGCATTCACCTGTCTTTGTCATTAGCACTGATTTCACTCACATCTGTTCACAATCATCTGGTCTTTAAGAACTCTCACCTTTCACTCCTGTTTCATGGCTGCATTGTCTTCTGTCTTCTGTGTATTTTGTGTTTCAGATCCTGGCTCTTGACCGTGTTTCTTGTTTTGTTCAGCTTATTTTTATGTTTAGTCTGCCGTGTTGGCTTTTTGTTTGGTTTGTTTTGTTATTATTCTCATTAAAACATCTACTCACCTGCATTTGGACCCAGACCTCCTATTTACAACGTGACATATATATATTCAAAAATTCAGTAAACTGATTAAAGACACGGGCTTATTACCTTTATTTTGTAATAATTTAAGCTGTGTTATGAAGGTTCAGTTTTACATTTGTAGTATTTCAAGAAACAACATTGTTGCGGTTGTTTAATAAAGCCTTTAAATTCGTAACGGGCTTTGTATGATGTCAGATTATTTGATCATGTTAATTTTTAAAGGGGTCCTATTATGCTCCTTTACAAAGTCTTAATTCTGTTTTTGGGGTGTACTTGAACATGCTCTCATGCTTAGTTGTTTGAAAAACGCATTATTTTTCACACTATTTAGATTATTATAATAGCTTTCTCCCCAGGCTGGCACAAACGGCTCGATTAGTTCCGGGTTCCGCCTTCCGCAAAACCAAATGTATAGTGATTGGTCAGCAGTCCCACTGCGTTGTGATTGGCACACAGTGTAGACCGCGTTCCACCCTGCTACACCCCTTCCCAAAGCAGCAAACTAGATTAAAGTGATTCTTACGTTTTAAATATGGATATTTTTTTTACAAAAACACATCTGATTGCTAAAGGAAGCTTTTACCGACCGCCCCGGGGCCATGTGAGGCACTTTTTTTACTATGGATCGACGTATTTTCAGTCTATGCTGTTCTATGAGTGCCAGAATTGATTTAATATAACTCCGATTGCATTCGTCTGAAAGAAGAAAATCATATACACCTAGGATGCATGAAGGGTGAGTAAATATGCTATTGTTTGTCCTATCGTCAGCATGCGAGATCGCTGATACGTGACATTATCATTATTGTGCTAATGTATTTAATTATTTGCATGCCCGAAACCATAAGGCTAGTGAAGTTATCTACACTGTATGATGAATAAATATCTTACCACACACTGCACGTCTAGGCGCGGCTCCGACGCGTCCACGGATGATCACTAGTCAATGTTCTTGTTTACATCAGCTGCGGATCTGCGTGTCTTTGGACCCTCTGTTCAACACACGTGAACGGCGCGGCTTCAGCACGGCTACCGGAGCAGTTCGTGGACCCTTTAGTTAAAGCTGTGTTTAAATGAACCGACCTACGGCTCGCTGTAGCATCCCAAAAGCGGCTGTCCTTAGTACATGGGTAAAGTTAGGCGAATCCCCCACCCGCCAACGAATTGAATTTCAGTAGGCGGGATACCGCGTTGTGACATCATTGCATGCGGAAAACAAACGCTGTACTCCAAACGAGTCGTTTCGCTGTAGTTCTTGAAAAGGGATTTTTTAAAACTAAACATCTCCGTTTGGAGTGGACTTTGAGATTTGTAACTTCGTATATGTTTTTTATGCCCAAACATACACACCACACATAAAGTTCAAAAAGTGAAAAAGCATAATAGCACCCCTTTAATAGTAAACAAAAATTTTTAAGTTAATGGTAGCCCACTAACATACTAAGATTAAAGATTAACTATAGTAGACAGTTACATTGTCATTCGCTAACATAAAAGTTAAAATCAAACATACAAGGCAACAATTATTCATTACTCCGATCATTAATTTCAAAATGTACCACTCCAACAAACACTGCCATTCGTGTCTGTCGAAGTTGCATATGATTGGTTGCTGCCAAGTTGGTCGATGCTGATTGGCTGTCACCAAGTGGCAGGTCCCTCCTACCCTCCGAATGCCAGTAACTGGCTTCCGGCTGTCAATGGCAGGTACTTCCTGCTGCCAACTGCCATTTTTTTTCTGAACCCCTTCTGACTCAAATGCTACAGTGGGCTGTTCAGCCTCCTCACTTCCATGTAGCACCCAAACAATTAATTACTTTTGTCAGGGGACTAAAATCTATTACATTTCCCTTTTGCTCCCACGCCTGACCTTTTCATGCTGCTGCTGAGTGGGATGATTTTTTATTATTATTATTGGCGGTCATACTGCGAAAAAAGCTCTGAGTGAAAAAGCACTAAAACCAGCAATCCTGCTCTTTAGATGCAAATGGGACCAATTCATTCAGAATAAAGTCAACAAGCTTCTTGAAAGAACAATTGTTTTATATGCTTTTTCTATCTCTCAATCTGTCCTTTTCTTTTTCAGGTAAACTGAAAATGTGAAAATGGACAGAAGCTAACAGGTTCTATTGAAAGAGCTGCATTTTCCTCTGCATCTAAAACCAATATCTTAAGCAAGTGGACACACTGTGTTTTTAACACAAATGTAAATAAATAGCACAAATGTAAATAAATAAATTGTACAGAATATGAAACTTTCCATTAAAAATAATTAAATAAAACATATTTTGTAAATTCACATATCTGTTTCATAGTTCATAAAAAGAAACATTTGGGTCTGTCAGTCAGTTCCACACACACACACACACACACACACGCATGTTGGGTTTACATGTTTTATGGGGACATTCCATAGGCGTAATGGTTTTTATACTGTACAAACCGTATTTTCTATGGCCCTACACCTACCCTAAACCTAAACCTAGCCCTCACAGGAGATTGTGCATACTTTTACTTCCTCAAAAAAACTCATTGTGCATGATTTATAAGCCTGTTTCCTCATGGGGACCTGAGAAATGTCCCCACAAGGTCAAAATCTACTGGTATTCCTATCACCAGTGTGTTGGTCCCCACAACGTGAATACCAGGTACACACACACACACACACACACACACACACACACACACACACACACACACACACACACACACAGACAAGGTTTTAGATTTACTTTAGGATATGGATGGCATCAGTGCTACTAGGTATGAATTTTTGATTTCATGAAATCTTTAAAGATAAAGAGAGAGGGACCAGAATCTCTCCAGAGATTTATGGTAAAAGCTAGAAGAAAAAAAAAAGATACCCACTTGTGAATTATCAAATAACCTCAAGTGCTATATTGGCTGACATATTCAATTGCCTCTATTTCACCCTATTCTGTCTGACCAATCTCAAGACCAATAAGGTTGAGCCAACACACCCATTTAGCAATCAGATCTGGGCTAGAGGCTCTGTTCTTCAACAGTACCTTAGAGACACTACATGCTAATGAGATAAGAGGCTGAAGCAGGACCTCCAGAGCAACTACCGTCCAAAAGGGATTGCAATGTGTGCTTCATGGACTCCACATCTCTCCATCCCTCCATTACCTCCTTGAAGCTTGTGCTGATGTCAGTGTTAAAATTTATTGTATCAGAAACATACTGAAACAGAACAAAGCAGTTCCAGCATTATATATTTTATTTTTTCAAGATGATTACAAGCAAGCGATTTTCTTATATTAGTATATCAGACTTCATTCTGCCGTGTCCACTACATTCATTACTTCCATAGTTTTTACCTTATTAAAACAGAGCAAGGCTTTAAGAGGACCCATAACATATGAATTCTACTTAAGCTTAAAAAAAAAAAAAATCATTTGAAAGTGCTATTAAACGTTCAACCATTGCGGAGAGAGAGTTTACGGGTATGTAAAGACAGCACGTGAGCATGTCGAACTACTGCACTGATGACTCACTATAAAAAGAGCTTTATGAGATGATGTGTCTGCACTTCTTATCTAGCCCTGTAGGGGAGGGCTTTAGAGACAATTCTGAGTGTGTGGCAGCTACAGCCTCAGTGTTATTTTCAGTTTATGGATGGCGTTGAGGTGCCACAGTGACAGCTCATGTTTGTCGGCAGGTTGAAAATGGTGCTGCATTCTATTAACCCAAGTACGCCATTGCTTAATGTGTCAGGTCTAGCAAATGATGTTTTTATCCTCGTGGGCCCTGGAAAAGCCTGCGGCTTTGGCGCAGCATGTTGGATTTGTTCACTTTTTATTGTGTTGGACTCATTCTTTTCCAGCTTACGTTAGCTTTTTACTGGGAGAAAAATTCAGAGTACAGTATTATTATACAGGAACAGGGGGACAATTGCAAGTGCATAGAAAAAAAAAAATCACAAGCTGTTGATTTAGATTTTTTTTTTTTTTTTTTTTTGTGTATGTGATTGCATATTGCAGTGTTCAAGGCTGATTAAATCACACAACTAATATTTCTGAACAATTTTTTTATTAAAATAATTGACTTATTGTCAATTGTCTTATAATTCGCAATTAATCGAGGTACACTGATCACATAGTTGTGCTTCTGATTCACTAAAAAGAACTGCCTTATAATAGTAATTCATTCATGAATCAGACACTGGTTGTGTTGTATTTTATTATTATTACTACGTATTTTAACTCTTAAGACTCATTTGTTCATTGATGCTGTTTTTTATTCACTAATTTGGTTGTGAATCAAATGTAGTGACAGAAGTTGACACCCTTTTAACACAGATAATCTAAATCAAGAGTTTTTTTTTTTTAATTTATTAAGCCCTGCTAACGTCTGATTTTGTTCTTTCGAGTCTGGTATCGGTTCATTAAACCATCCAAACAATTCAACTACATGTAATGCAGAAACATGCATGTAGCACTAAAAAGATCTATGGATTACTAAAACAGGCAGGTCTGACTGAACACTTGAAACTACAAAACTTTTCTCTACTCAGAGCTCAGACTACTGACATGGAGGGCAGGCCTCCAGGGAAACAACAGGGACATCATCAAATCATCACTTGGTCATTTAGAAGCTCTCAACACCAGCTTTTGAACTGACACTTATTGTTTTCCCCCAAAGAGTTCAATTAATTCTGGTGTATTGCCGCAGGCCAAGAGAGCTGTAATGTGCATGTGTAAATGTCTGAGTTCTCTGGAGCTCACTAATTCATGTTCACAGTTGACCCATGCCTCACACAAAACCCTTGTGACAAGCTGTTGGTGGGACTGTTACAAAATGTGTTAGTCATGACACACATTTCCATAATAGCTTATGAGGGTGTCAACGAGGCGGCGCTTGAATGAGAGCAGGCAGCACAAGCTAACAGTTGTATTATTGATATAAATAGAGCTGCCAGAATCATACAATCTATAAAGAAAATTACAGAATCTCGTTAGCATTGTAGCATTGTACAAAAGCTTTTCTTTGTGTTATGTGTGTCAGTGTTATTTATTCACTTATCAAAGCCTTTTTGTTCTTCTGTGGGATGCATAGAACACTTTTGCTTAAACACCCCAGGTCTGAAAATCCAACATAATCATATAGTATAGCATAAACACACACACACACACACACACACACACACACACACACACACACACACACACACACACACACACACACACACACACACACACACACACACACATGTTGGGTTTACATGTTTTATGGGGACATTCCATAGGCGTAATGGTTTTTATACTGTACAAACCATACTTTCTATCGCCCTACACCTACCCTACACCTAAACCTAGCCCTCACAGGAGATTGTGCACACTTTTACTTCATCAAAAAAACTCATTGTGTATGATTTATAAGCCTGTTTCCTCATGGGGACCTAAGAAATGTCCCCACAAGGTCAAAATCTACTGGTATTCCTATCCTTGAGGGGACATTTGGTCCCCACAACGTGATGAATACCAGGTACACACACACACACACACACACACACACACACACACACACATGTTGGGTTTACATGTTTTATGGGGACATTCCATAGGCGTAATGGTTTTTATACTGTACAAACCGTACTTTCTATCGCCCTACACCTACCCTACACCTAAACCTAGCCCTCACAGGAGATTGTGCATACTTTTACTTCCTCAAAAAAACTCATTGTGCATGATTTATAAGCCTGTTTCCTCATGGGGACCTGAGAAATGTCCCCACAAGGTCAAAATCTACTGGTATTCCTATCCTTGTGGGGACATTTGGTCCCCACAACGTGATGAATACCAGGTACACACACACACACACACACACACACACACACACACACACACAGAGTTCATGCATACATCAGATTAGCCCCCTTGGTAAATATTTCGCTTTTTGATCTTTCAAAAAAAAAAAAAAAAAAAAAAAAAAAAAAAAACTCTAACCTTTTATTGAAACAATACAATTAGAAAGTTGGGGAAATCACATTATAAAATAATCTGTTTTTGATCAATTAATTTTTGCATCTTTAAAAATAATTTAGTTTCAATTTATACAGTGAATATGTATCTAAGTTTTATCTATTGTTTATCTGGTTTATCTTTGTTCTATTGTCTGTAATTCACTTCCTTTTTTCTTATTTTCAATAACAAAAATTGGTCACATTGTAAAATAAGAACTTTTTATTTATTTATGTTTTTGTTTGTTTTGTTTTTGATCTATGTAAAAGCATTGCAAACAATACTTTAAGTTTTTTGGAAGTCTATCAGTAAAATTCAGGTAGGAAATGTACACAGAAATTGAATAGTCTAATAACACTGTCCTTATTGTATAAATAAAATATAGATTACATTTATAAATTTAGACAGCGTTTATAGATCTGAGTTGTCTTTTACTTCTTATAGCACTTGAATGATTTTTAAAACATTAATGAGAGCATGATCATCTACTGTCACTAGCCAAGGGATACCAGGAAAAATGAATGCTGTGTTAATTG
>NC_133379.1:4183836-4190284 GCF_049309525.1 Garra rufa
AATAGTAGACTAATATCTATTTTGAGCGGAACTCTCTGTTGGCAGAGTCAATCGCATTTGACAAGCACGCACATTCAGGCAGCACTGAAACAAATGACTTTAGACAGCTCTGTGAAAGTTCCAAGGTACAGGATTGCAAAATGAAAAATTCAATGAGTTTCCTGTTCTTCATATCATAGGGTTTTACAACCCATTCTGCCCTTATCATCAACTCCTTATATTGTATAATCACCCACATTTTAAGTGCATAATCTGTCATGATATAGTGTTTCAAAGGGAATCGCAAACCATGTCGGGCTTATTGTTATTAAAATAGACCGTGATTTCAACTGTATTTGAGCAGTGGAGAAATGGATTATCTACAGTATGTTTGAGCACCCTTGACATTGTAAGTATAAATGAGGTGTAAATGTGTATAGTACTTCAATATAGAACAACAGCGGGGGAAATGCATTGAGTGGCATTAGGAAAGCTACTTTTGCCCTATTTAAAACAAAATTGTTCACTCAGGAAAAAATGAAAATTAAATCAATAAACAGAAACCAGTGGGCTGGAAGTGTATCACTGCTCCAGCCACTATGGAAACTCTAACTGTGGGGTACCCTAATATGATGAGTTTGACCCAGTCAGTGGAAAAGTTTCCAGGAGGCCACTGCCATACCTATATTTCATATCTAGAGAAAAAAATAATAATTCTGCTGCCAGTTTCACATGAGTATGTTTCAGAAGTGGGAAGAATAATCATTTTGCAAGAGGTATTAAAATCTGTGTATTATTCGTTCACTATGTTTTTTGATTTATAATGAAAGTTCTGTTTTTTTTTTGTTTTTGTTTTTTTTCAAAAATGATAAACAAGAATTCAGCTTAATTTTAAGTTTTTTTGTTCATGGGTATAAAAATGAATAAACAGCTTCAATATTGATTTCTGCACATGGGCGGGAATTGAATGGTCCTTTCTGCTGATTGATCAGCCGGAGATCAAACCGTGCAATCATCAGTTCTTCCTCAGCTTAACGTGGCAGAATAATAGTCCTCCACTGCTGCAGGTGTACGGATTCTTAACAAATTTATTGTAACTAGATTTAATCTTTTTCTTATTAAAAACCAGACCAGACAAATTAATGGCTCGACACAACCCATACTAGGGCAGAGCCTAGACAGGGCTTTCTTCTGTGTAGACTGGTCCCTCAGTAAGTTTGTTTGTTTATTTAATAATTAATTTTAAATTAAATATTTTATAACACTAATACAAAAAGCAAATAACAATGTATTGACTTTGGTATATAATATAACATTAACGCAGTAACTGTCATTCTGACTGTCTGACATCTGTTTTGTAATGTTCTCTTTTATTTTATTAAAATGTATTATAATTAAGATCTTAAAAGTATATGTGCTTGTGTGCGGCACACACATAACTGCAGTGCAAGATTTACATGAATGTAATGACTTGCCTTATAGGTTTATTTCTCACTAAATCCTACAGTATACCTTCAGAACGCTTGTAATATACACTATGAGGTGCATATCTGAGATTTGCAGTTACCCTAGTTTACACAGTTCCAATAAGTTGTGATGGGTTAAATAAACTCAGTAAACAAAAATAAGCAGACAAACGTGACTACAATCAAGCACAGACCAGTATTGAAGTGTACAGAAATTATGCAGTCACAAGTCATAACTTAATGTAGTAAATTAAAAGGTAAAAGGTAATTTAATTAATATTGAGCAATAATTGATGTTCACTTGGATTTTTTCCTCAGCAGGGGAAATAATACTCATTTGCAGTCATATGGTAAAATGTATGTTTTTATTTGTGTACATTCAAAATGACTACAAACTAGCATGCCTTTGAAAAATAAAGAAAACAACAGAATGCACTATGTTGCACTATGTTTATATTATTTGATTTTAAATGCATCACTTTGGAATAAAACACAACATGTATCATGATTAAAAACATAACTTTCAGTCTGGAAAATATAGTAGGCTATAGCAAATTATTTTGCGGACCCTTTGGAACTTTGAGAACCACTGGTCTACACAAAAGAAAGCACTGTCTAGGATCTGCCCCTGTACGAATGTTGAGCCATTCATTAGTCTGGTTGTTGTTGATAAGATAAATATGAAACGCAGTTGCAATAAAGGCGTTAAAAATCCATACATCTGCAGCAGCGGAGGACTATTATTCTGTCTTGCGAAACTAAGAAAGAACTGATGACTGCACAGTTTGATATTTGGCTGACCAATCAGAAGAAAGGAGCATTTAATTCCTGCCCACATGAAGAAATTAATATTCAAGCTGTTTATTCATTTTGTGTGAGTGAATGTCCAGCACTCTCTCCACCCTCAATACCACGACTGAGGTGAGACCCTTGAGCAAGGTGTAGGTGTGTGTGTGTGTGTGTGTGTGTGTGTGTGTGTGTGTGTGTGTGTGTGTGTGTGTGTGTGTGTGTGTGTGTGTGTGTGTGTATGTATGTGTGTGTGTGTGTGTGTGTGTGTGTGTGTGTGTGTGTGTGTGTGTGCGCGCGCATGTTTATCACTACTCACTGATGTGTGTGTGCACTTGGATGGGTTAAATGCAGAGCACAGATTCCAAATATGGGGCACCATACTTGGCCACACATCACATCCTTCATCCCTTCTCTTTCCCTTTATACTTCATGTTTGAGGGTGGGTTGTCTCCACTATTAAGCATAAAAACTTAAAAAAAAAATTCTGATCACTTCAAAATGCGCATATTAAAAATCACATGTCTTTCTGTTGTTCTGATGTTTAGTGTATTGGTGCAGGAATGGGGTTTCTGAGCCTTCAATTACCAAGACAAGGATTTAACCTAAATAGGAAGTCATGGAGTGACACTAATAGGATTCAATGAGGAAAAACAACATCATTAATTTGCTGGTACTCTGCAGGGTGAAAGGCAACCCTTTGTGCATTTATTCAACTAGCAGGATGAAGACTGCTCCTTACAGTTGACTCTGCTCCAAAATAAATATAAAGCTACTGTACTTTAACAGACATTATTTAGTTCATGAGTCAGTGACATACAGTATAAAAGCGACCTCAAGTTATAAATGTATTATTTGTATTTACAGTTTATTTAAAAAAATGTGTAAATAAATGGTTTAAAATTTGTTATAACAATCAATTAATAATAAACAGCATATACCTTTCAACTTGTGTGTACAGATCCTATTCATTATCTTAATCATAATCATCATTTTACTAATATATTTATTTCATTATTTAAGAAAATGTTTTTCAATTTTACAAATATCACGCATTCTCATGAATTAAGTTTTCTACTAACTAACTAATACTGTCTTGCTAAAAAAAATATTGACTCGGTCAGTTGATATGCAGCAAGTTAATTTAGTTAATTTTGTTTGCTTATATAATAATAGATTATGACAAAGTACTTAAAGTTCTCGAGCCGCGTCATGGAACGCTATGGGGAACGCCATTGGTGGGCAGCACTCTGAATCATGTCTACAACCAATCAGACGACGGGAGTGACGTCACAAGCGCGGTGACGTCACTCCCGTCGTCTGATTGGTTGTAGACATGATTCAGAGTGCTGCCCGCCAATGGCGTTCCCCATAGCGTTCCATGACGCGGCGTCTCGTTCCCTCAGGGAACTAGGGTTACATACGTAACCTGAGACGTTTTCTTTTCATGCATTTAATTATTTTCCCCCTTCTTTATTTTGATATCAGGACATTTGTGTCATCCTTATTCTTTCCATTTTTGACTTTATCAAAAAATATCATTGTAATTCAAAATTAAATACATGCTCATAGTTGATAGAGTGATTAAAATCTTTCTATGTATGAACTGAAAATAATAAATAGATCAAACAATGCAATTGCACAGCAATACAGGAACTATCATCTATATTTTTTTCAGTTCATCTTAACCTTTATGTTGAATGCCCAGTCTATTTTCTAAATTACAGTCATACATTTCATTCTAACAATTTCTTAATTGTCTGAAAGCTCAAATACCTAGTTCTTCCAAGAAATTCTAGATGACGCAGGCTGATGGGTTGTTAATGTAACTGATGATATCATTTATACAACTTGGCACAAGCTGATTGGTTCATGTTGCGTACGCAACCAATGAGCTTGCAGCTATTTAAATGGCTGGTAGCATTCACTTGGGCATTTTGCAGCGTGAAAGCCCCCGGCTCCACCTGTATAGATCTGCTACGGGTTATTTTATGCTATTTGTGAGGCAGCAGTATGTCTTAAATACTCACAGCACCGCATTGCCATATGCTTTCACAAAAGCAAGTTCTGTACTTGCTTGCAGCAACAGCAGCAGCAATAATCTACAATTAAAGCTGCAAGCAGCGATGAACGGGCCCTCGCACACGGGCTCACCGCCGACCGGTGGCTTTAGGAACACAGCAAATGGTGGGTAGTATGCTTTTAATACAGTAAAAATAGGAGAAATATGTCAAAGTCACTTAAATGTGCCAAATTTCCTGCTGCCAGCTGGTGGCGCTATGCCTATAACTGATTATGGGCATGTAGATGTGTTCAGGCCACCACTTTCATCAAACATATGAAGTTTGGTGCAGATTGACCTTGGTATGTTTGAGTTAGTGAAAGATATGATATATCCTGCTGCCAACAGGTGGCGCTATGATAATATCTGAATATTGGCCTTTAGGTGTCTTCAGGCCAGGACTCTTACCAAACCTGTGAAGTTTGAGGCAGATCGGACATTTTATGGCTGAGTTATAACAACTTCTATGTCCATGGCGAAACATCAAACTTTGTCACGCAGCCAAAGACTCGCCCTTTAACGAAAACTCAAGATCTTCGCAATTTAACATCTCTAAGACCTCTAGCGCAGACTGACCAAATATAATGTTGATATCATTAAATCTCTATGAGGAGTTTGCTATAAACCTAAACCCCTGCAAGGACTTCAGATAATGCCAACTGTGAACCAATATGCTACATTTTTCCTATATTCTGATGATGACGATAAGAACATGATTCATGATGATAACAAAATGTTATTATTGCTTGCTTTACGCCCACCATTTCTGCTTAAATGTCATCGTTACCTATCTGTACAATTTGTGTGTGGATATTGCTTTGCTGGTGACTCCTGTTATAAGACATCACTCTTAAGCGCTACATAACTAAGAATCAATTAGGAAAACGGTGCCCAGTTGGCACATGCATTCACAGTAACCCTCAGCCAGTTTGGATTTAAAGTTTACAGAATTGAAAGGGTTAAACTTTAAAATCAACACACAGACACATACACACTAAATATACAATTTTACCATCCAGTTTCATTTGTTAACATTGTTAACATGAACAATAATTAAATAGCATTTATTAATGTTAATTAATATTAACCTAAAAAGGTACTCATATATTGTTTAAAGGTAAATTAGTATCTTTTAACATTAGTTTATGTACTGTGAATTAACATGAACATGAACACAGTTCATGTGGGTGTACAGCAATACACAATAAAGTGCTCTATAAACACTTCATTCTTTCAAAATATCTTTAAAAATCAAGTTGGGTATTGTAATGGGGCGATATATAAATATAACTCATCTTAAAGTGGTATAATTTTCAGATGTTTTGAACAGATAACAGCAAAGTTTGTTTTGTTGTCAAAGTTTGTCTTGAAATTGTTAGTGTTTTTTTATTGAATCTAAAATTTAAATTATGAAAATAAATGTCTATCAATGAAGATAAATCGCTCATGCTAAAAAGTTGTATTTTTCTTAATCTTTTGCTATGTGACTGAATAGGACAAGTTCATGGTACAGTTCAGTAAAAAATAAATAAAAAAACAACAACTGCAATATACAAAGAATGAAAGAGTTCGTGACCCTTTATATTTTCTCAAAGATCAGACTCTCAAAGTTCAGACATATTTATGTAGATTACACTACAGCAATGTGCAATGTGCAATGTGCATCTTCCTCAAAGATGGTCTTAAGCAAAACAGCATGTTCCACTGGTCTCTCTCCCTTTCACCCCTCCCCCCTTCAGTCAATCTTCTAGTGACTCAACACAGACAGTCAGCCCAGTGACAGCAGGTTAATGATTTCTTTTTTTAATTTTCTTTAATTCATAGAAGCTTGTATAATTATGATATTACCAGCACTTGCTCATAATGATTAGATCTCTGTGTGAAAAAAGTTGTAAAGAGTTTGGATGCTGCACTTTAAAGATATAAAAAAATAAGGTTATGTTTTTTACTACATTTAGAAAAAAAATACCACGTCAACACCGTTCGAGATATCCCAAATCCGCTCGCAATTTAACATCTTCAGAATATTATCTTCAGGTTAAAAAAGTTTGGTGTGAACAGCTTATTGTTCTTAGTAGAAGTGTGAATTTGTTTACAGCCTGATTTTTCCAAAAATCCACATTCAAATCAAAATAGCCGGCTTCCTGTTGGTCTT
>NC_133379.1:4190784-4246495 GCF_049309525.1 Garra rufa
AGACCCAAAGCACAGTAGGAAAAAGTTAAAAAGATCAGTAAACACATGGAGAGAGGGGAAGGCAGCTGGTCTCAGAAAACTGAAGCTATGTGAAAACCTGAACAGATCGACCACTGAGAGGCAAATGAAAGCAGTAGTTTGCCTGGCTGAAGCTCAAAAAATACACAGAGAGAATTGGCGGATCACTACGATGGAGACCCGTTATTTCTGCTCACTTCTAAGTCAGTCAAAAAATCGATGCTCTGCAGGTGGTAATGAAGGCCAGAGTAAAAGACAACACTTACTATAGTGAAGTTCATAACTTTGAGGATCCAGATGGTGAGAGCAAGGTTGACAACTATGAGGATCATGAGGAGTAGAACAAAGAAGTAAAGGCAACGTTTCCGCCAACCGTAGATCCCCACTTTATACACTTGTGGTTTTTCAGTACTCTGGACATTGTTTCTATGAGGGCACTGTTCCTGGGTCATCTGCAAGAAAACATAAATAAAACGTTAATTACAATAATTGAAGATTCTGTCAGAGGCCTTGAAACTTGACTTGATTTAGAGATCAATGACGAGACACTTTTTGGTCCTAAAATAATATTTATTTAAACACTTTAAAAAAATGCTATTATTGTACATACTTTACAATGACTTACACTTTCTTTTTTTTTAAACTATGGTCATTTGGTGTGACCAACAAAGTCATGTGATCCAGCAAAGAAAGATGCAGAAATATACAGGAAATTACAGGAAATTAATTATAAGTTCAGTAATAAGGTCAGTAAGAAAAATTATTTAATGCCATTTTATTTGATCTTTTTATGCAGGACAACAGTGGGTCAGTTTTGGTTGCACAATCAGGGTTTCCACTTTAAGCCAAATGTCAAATTACCTGACTTTTCCTTGACTTTCACTGACTAAAGCTGAATCAACATGACCTATAATGAATGGATCCATCCATTTGCAAGCTTTATTTACTTGTTCACAGACGTTTTTAGTACAAAACACACATAAACACTACAATTTCTTTATTTTTATTTTTTTTTAGCTTTTACCTGTCAAATGCACTTTGATATTTTTTGTACTATATCTAAAATTAATTTGTGCTTTCATAACCATAACCTAACCATAACAAAAGGCAAAATGTGTGAAACAACGCGATAAAACAAAATACGGTATAGAAAAATTGATGATAAATTGAAACAAAAAAAATTTAAAGCAACAAATAAAAATCCCTGATATTCCATGACTTGGACGAAATAAATATAAAATTCCCTGACTTTCAATGTCTGGAATAGACCTTCTAAAATTCCATAATATTCCAGAAATTTCATGACCCTCAAGAACCCTGTACAATATCATGTGGAACAACACTCTTAAAACCTAATGGTATTTTATATTTGTTAAAAAAATTTTTTTCAAAATTTTGAAAAACAACAGCAAATATTTATTTTGAAAGTAAAGACTGGGATGTACCCTTGCAGGTATTCAGTGTCTTTTTACTTTTGAGAATTTGGCAAATGTGTTAAAATAGATTTTAAAAATAATTATATATCATTGCCCCTTAAGGTGCAACAAACAGCAGCTGATTGGCTATCATTTAAGCCCATTGAGTCTGTGCTTCTGCACCGATAAAGCTTGAATAGTCTTTGTTTATGCCGATTCTAATAGTCTGGTAGCAAAAAAAGACTCTGTACATTTCAAGAGCCATAATAGTAGACTAATATCTATTTTGAGCGGAACTCTCTGTTGGCAGAGTCAATCGCATTTGACAAGCACGCACATTCAGGCAGCACTGAAACAAATGACTTTAGACAGCTCTGTGAAAGTTCCAAGGTACAGGATTGCAAAATGAAAAATTCAATGAGTTTCCTGTTCTTCATATCATAGGGTTTTACAACCCATTCTGCCCTTATCATCAACTCCTTATATTGTATAATCACCCACATTTTAAGTGCATAATCTGTCATGATATAGTGTTTCAAAGGGAATCGCAAACCATGTCGGGCTTATTGTTATTAAAATAGACCGTGATTTCAACTGTATTTGAGCAGTGGAGAAATGGATTATCTACAGTATGTTTGAGCACCCTTGACATTGTAAGTATAAATGAGGTGTAAATGTGTATAGTACTTCAATATAGAACAACAGCGGGGGAAATGCATTGAGTGGCATTAGGAAAGCTACTTTTGCCCTATTTAAAACAAAATTGTTCACTCAGGAAAAAATGAAAATTAAATCAATAAACAGAAACCAGTGGGCTGGAAGTGTATCACTGCTCCAGCCACTATGGAAACTCTAACTGTGGGGTACCCTAATATGATGAGTTTGACCCAGTCAGTGGAAAAGTTTCCAGGAGGCCACTGCCATACCTATATTTCATATCTAGAGAAAAAAATAATAATTCTGCTGCCAGTTTCACATGAGTATGTTTCAGAACACAGAGTGGGAAGAATAATCATTTTGCAAGAGGTATTAAAATCTGTGTATTATTCGTTCACTATGTTTTTTGATTTATAATGAAAGTTCTGTTTTTTTTTTGTTTTTGTTTTTTTTCAAAAATGATAAACAAGAATTCAGCTTAATTTTAAGTTTTTTTGTTCATGGGTATAAAAATGAATAAACAGCTTCAATATTGATTTCTGCACATGGGCGGGAATTGAATGGTCCTTTCTGCTGATTGATCAGCCGGAGATCAAACCGTGCAATCATCAGTTCTTCCTCAGCTTAACGTGGCAGAATAATAGTCCTCCACTGCTGCAGGTGTACGGATTCTTAACAAATTTATTGTAACTAGATTTAATCTTTTTCTTATTAAAAACCAGACCAGACAAATTAATGGCTCGACACAACCCATACTAGGGCAGAGCCTAGACAGGGCTTTCTTCTGTGTAGACTGGTCCCTCAGTAAGTTTGTTTGTTTATTTAATAATTAATTTTAAATTAAATATTTTATAACACTAATACAAAAAGCAAATAACAATGTATTGACTTTGGTATATAATATAACATTAACGCAGTAACTGTCATTCTGACTGTCTGACATCTGTTTTGTAATGTTCTCTTTTATTTTATTAAAATGTATTATAATTAAGATCTTAAAAGTATATGTGCTTGTGTGCGGCACACACATAACTGCAGTGCAAGATTTACATGAATGTAATGACTTGCCTTATAGGTTTATTTCTCACTAAATCCTACAGTATACCTTCAGAACGCTTGTAATATACACTATGAGGTGCATATCTGAGATTTGCAGTTACCCTAGTTTACACAGTTCCAATAAGTTGTGATGGGTTAAATAAACTCAGTAAACAAAAATAAGCAGACAAACGTGACTACAATCAAGCACAGACCAGTATTGAAGTGTACAGAAATTATGCAGTCACAAGTCATAACTTTGTTTTTGCTGAGGTAATTTAATTAATATTGAGCAATAATTGATGTTCACTTGGATTTTTTCCTCAGCAGGGGAAATAATACTCATTTGCAGTCATATGGTAAAATGTATGTTTTTATTTGTGTACATTCAAAATGACTACAAACTAGCATGCCTTTGAAAAATAAAGAAAACAACAGAATGCACTATGTTGCACTATGTTTATATTATTTGATTTTAAATGCATCACTTTGGAATAAAACACAACATGTATCATGATTAAAAACATAACTTTCAGTCTGGAAAATATAGTAGGCTATAGCAAATTATTTTGCGGACCCTTTGGAACTTTGAGAACCACTGGTCTACACAAAAGAAAGCACTGTCTAGGATCTGCCCCTGTACGAATGTTGAGCCATTCATTAGTCTGGTTGTTGTTGATAAGATAAATATGAAACGCAGTTGCAATAAAGGCGTTAAAAATCCATACATCTGCAGCAGCGGAGGACTATTATTCTGTCTTGCGAAACTAAGAAAGAACTGATGACTGCACAGTTTGATATTTGGCTGACCAATCAGAAGAAAGGAGCATTTAATTCCTGCCCACATGAAGAAATTAATATTCAAGCTGTTTATTCATTTTGTGTGAGTGAATGTCCAGCACTCTCTCCACCCTCAATACCACGACTGAGGTGAGACCCTTGAGCAAGGTGTAGGTGTGTGTGTGTGTGTGTGTGTGTGTGTGTGTGTGTGTGTATGTATGTGTGTGTGTGTGTGTGTGTGTGTGTGTGTGTGTGTGTGTGTGTGTGTGTGTGTGTGTGTGTGTGTGTGTGTGTGTGTGTGTGTGTGTGTGTGTGTGCGCGCATGTTTATCACTACTCACTGATGTGTGTGTGCACTTGGATGGGTTAAATGCAGAGCACAGATTCCAAATATGGGGCACCATACTTGGCCACACATCACATCCTTCATCCCTTCTCTTTCCCTTTATACTTCATGTTTGAGGGTGGGTTGTCTCCACTATTAAGCATAAAAACTTAAAAAAAAAAATTCTGATCACTTCAAAATGCGCATATTAAAAATCACATGTCTTTCTGTTGTTCTGATGTTTAGTGTATTGGTGCAGGAATGGGGTTTCTGAGCCTTCAATTACCAAGACAAGGATTTAACCTAAATAGGAAGTCATGGAGTGACACTAATAGGATTCAATGAGGAAAAACAACATCATTAATTTGCTGGTACTCTGCAGGGTGAAAGGCAACCCTTTGTGCATTTATTCAACTAGCAGGATGAAGACTGCTCCTTACAGTTGACTCTGCTCCAAAATAAATATAAAGCTACTGTACTTTAACAGACATTATTTAGTTCATGAGTCAGTGACATACAGTATAAAAGCGACCTCAAGTTATAAATGTATTATTTGTATTTACAGTTTATTTAAAAAAATGTGTAAATAAATGGTTTAAAATTTGTTATAACAATCAATTAATAATAAACAGCATATACCTTTCAACTTGTGTGTACAGATCCTATTCATTATCTTAATCATAATCATCATTTTACTAATATATTTATTTCATTATTTAAGAAAATGTTTTTCAATTTTACAAATATCACGCATTCTCATGAATTAAGTTTTCTACTAACTAACTAATACTGTCTTGCTAAAAAAAATATTGACTCGGTCAGTTGATATGCAGCAAGTTAATTTAGTTAATTTTGTTTGCTTATATAATAATAGATTATGACAAAGTACTTAAAGTTCCCTTCCGGGAACTCGAGCCGCGTCATGGAACGCTATGGGGAACGCCATTGGTGGGCAGCACTCTGAATCATGTCTACAACCAATCAGACGACGGGAGTGACGTCACCGCTCCTGTGACGTCACTCCCGTCGTCTGATTGGTTGTAGACATGATTCAGAGTGCTGCCCGCCAATGGCGTTCCCCATAGCGTTCCATGACGCGGCGTCTCGTTCCCTCAGGGAACTAGGGTTACATACGTAACCTGAGACGTTTTCTTTTCATGCATTTAATTATTTTCCCCCTTCTTTATTTTGATATCAGGACATTTGTGTCATCCTTATTCTTTCCATTTTTGACTTTATCAAAAAATATCATTGTAATTCAAAATTAAATACATGCTCATAGTTGATAGAGTGATTAAAATCTTTCTATGTATGAACTGAAAATAATAAATAGATCAAACAATGCAATTGCACAGCAATACAGGAACTATCATCTATTTTGTTTCAGTTCATCTTAACCTTTATGTTGAATGCCCAGTCTATTTTCTAAATTACAGTCATACATTTCATTCTAACAATTTCTTAATTGTCTGAAAGCTCAAATACCTAGTTCTTCCAAGAAATTCTAGATGACGCAGGCTGATGGGTTGTTAATGTAACTGATGATATCATTTATACAACTTGGCACAAGCTGATTGGTTCATGTTGCGTACGCAACCAATGAGCTTGCAGCTATTTAAATGGCTGGTAGCATTCACTTGGGCATTTTGCAGCGTGAAAGCCCCCGGCTCCACCTGTATAGATCTGCTACGGGTTATTTTATGCTATTTGTGAGGCAGCAGTATGTCTTAAATACTCACAGCACCGCATTGCCATATGCTTTCACAAAAGCAAGTTCTGTACTTGCTTGCAGCAACAGCAGCAGCAATAATCTACAATTAAAGCTGCAAGCAGCGATGAACGGGCCCTCGCACACGGGCTCACCGCCGACCGGTGGCTTTAGGAACACAGCAAATGGTGGGTAGTATGCTTTTAATACAGTAAAAATAGGAGAAATATGTCAAAGTCACTTAAATGTGCCAAATTTCCTGCTGCCAGCTGGTGGCGCTATGCCTATAACTGATTATGGGCATGTAGATGTGTTCAGGCCACCACTTTCATCAAACATATGAAGTTTGGTGCAGATTGACCTTGGTATGTTTGAGTTAGTGAAAGATATTATATATCCTGCTGCCAACAGGTGGCGCTATGATAATATCTGAATATTGGCCTTTAGGTGTCTTCAGGCCAGGACTCTTACCAAACCTGTGAAGTTTGAGGCAGATCGGACATTTTATGGCTGAGTTATAACAACTTCTATGTCCATGGCGAAACATCAAACTTTGTCACGCAGCCAAAGACTCGCCCTTTAACGAAAACTCAAGATCTTCGCAATTTAACATCTCTAAGACCTCTAGCGCAGACTGACCAAATATAATGTTGATATCATTAAATCTCTAGGAGGAGTTTGCTATAAACCTAAACCCCTGCAAGGACTTCAGATAATGCCAACTGTGAACCAATATGCTACATTTTTCCTATATTCTGATGATGACGATAAGAACATGATTCATGATGATAACAAAATGTTATTATTGCTTGCTTTACGCCCACCATTTCTGCTTAAATGTCATCGTTACCTATCTGTACAATTTGTGTGTGGATATTGCTTTGCTGGTGACTCCTGTTATAAGACATCACTCTTAAGCGCTACATAACTAAGAATCAATTAGGAAAACGGTGCCCAGTTGGCACATGCATTCACAGTAACCCTCAGCCAGTTTGGATTTAAAGTTTACAGAATTGAAAGGGTTAAACTTTAAAATCAACACACAGACACATACACACTAAATATACAATTTTACCATCCAGTTTCATTTGTTAACATTGTTAACATGAACAATAATTAAATAGCATTTATTAATGTTAATTAATATTAACCTAAAAAGGTACTCATATATTGTTTAAAGGTAAATTAGTATCTTTTAACATTAGTTTATGTACTGTGAATTAACATGAACATGAACACAGTTCATGTGGGTGTACAGCAATACACAATAAAGTGCTCTATAAACACTTCATTCTTTCAAAATATCTTTAAAAATCAAGTTGGGTATTGTAATGGGGCGATATATAAATATAACTCATCTTAAAGTGGTATAATTTTCAGATGTTTTGAACAGATAACAGCAAAGTTTGTTTTGTTGTCAAAGTTTGTCTTGAAATTGTTAGTGTTTTTTTATTGAATCTAAAATTTAAATTATGAAAATAAATGTCTATCAATGAAGATAAATCGCTCATGCTAAAAAGTTGTATTTTTCTTAATCTTTTGCTATGTGACTGAATAGGACAAGTTCATGGTACAGTTCAGTAAAAAAAAAAAAAAAACAACAACAACTGCAATATACAAAGAATGAAAGAGTTCGTGACCCTTTATATTTTCTCAAAGATCAGACTCTCAAAGTTCAGACATATTTATGTAGATTACACTACAGCAATGTGCAATGTGCAATGTGCATCTTCCTCAAAGATGGTCTTAAGCAAAACAGCATGTTCCACTGGTCTCTCTCCCTTTCACCCCTCCCCCCTTCAGTCAATCTTCTAGTGACTCAACACAGACAGTCAGCCCAGTGACAGCAGGTTAATGATTTCTTTTTTTAATTTTCTTTAATTCATAGAAGCTTGTATAATTATGATATTACCAGCACTTGCTCATAATGATTAGATCTCTGTGTGAAAAAAGTTGTAAAGAGTTTGGATGCTGCACTTTAAAGATATAAAAAAATAAGGTTATGTTTTTTACTACATTTAAAAAAAAATACCACGTCAACACCGTTCGAGATATCCCAAATCCGCTCGCAATTTAACATCTTCAGAATATTATCTTCAGGTTAAAAAAGTTTGGTGTGAACAGCTTATTGTTCTTAGTAGAAGTGTGAATTTGTTTACAGCCTGATTTTTCCAAAAATCCACATTCAAATCAAAATAGCCGGCTTCCTGTTGGTCTTAGCTAATGAGTTTAATTTAGAAAGTTGTCCAGATTGATGAGAATAATATATGTACAGAGTTTGGTGACTGTAGGAAAAACTAACCCCCCAACTTTTGTCAAAAGATGGCGCTATAGAGTGCCTGCTCCACGCCCATTTATGACCTTTTGCCAGTGTCTAACTATCATTAATATTGATGTGTGTGTTGAGTTTCATGAAATTCTAAGCATTTTATCTGCCTCGAAAAGACAGGAATCTAATTTTAAAGTTTGACACGTTGCCATGGCAACAGCATTTGATTTATCATCGACCCCTTTACATATTCTTATCGGCCGTGTTTTGACATGATTTTGATGAAGTTTAAAGAAAATCAAGTAAAATTAAGAGGCTGATTTCAAAGCATTTTGAAAATGACACGCTTCCTGCTGCCAGTTGGTGGCACTATAACTTTGACTCATAATAGTCACATTTATGGAATCGCCATCATACAACGAACAAACTGGTGAAGTTTCATCAGAATCAGGCAATGTGTGCAACAGTTATTAGACACTTCCTGTTTCTCATTTCTCGCCATAACTTTGTTGCCTTGCCACGGCCAAACCGTTCGAGATATCAAAAATCCCCTCGCAATTTAGCATCCCCAATGTCTTGAGATCATGCTGACCGAGTTTGGTGACAATCCTATGGAAATCCTGGGAGGAGTACATTAAATTCCAGAGCATGCACTTTTTAAACAGCCCTAAATATCTCACTTCCTGTGGGGTGGAGCCTATGACATAGAGTACAAAAGTTGTTTGGCTCAGTGAGATCTATATGTGTACTGAGTTTCATATCAATACGTGCAAGTATGTGTACGCAGTACATCAAGTTTTCAAACTGTGTTCCAGGGGGCGCTGTAGAGGCCCTGAACCACGCCCGGGTCCCAGCCTCTGTGGCGTCCTGATGGCCGCAGATTCCGATGTGTGTGCAAATTTTCAAGAGTTTTTGAGTATGTTAAGGCCCCCAAAAGTGCCCGGAAGGTTGAAAAAAAAATAATAATAACAAAAAAAATTAAAGCTGCGAGCAGCGATGAACGGGCCCTCGCACCTGGGCTCACCGCCGACCGATGGCTTCAGGAAATCAGCAAACGGTGGGCAGTATGCTTTTAATACAGTAAATATAGAAAAAATATGTCATAAGTCATTTAAATGTGCCAAACTTGCCGCTGCCAGATGGTGGCGCTATGCCTATAACTGATTATTGGCATGTAGATGTGTTCAGGCCAGCACTATTATCAAACATATGAAGTTTGGTGCAGGTTGACCTTGGTATGTTTGAGTTAGTGAAAGATATGATATATCCTGCTGCCAGCAAGTGGCGCTATGATAATATCTGAATATTGGTCTTTAGGTGTCTTCAGGCCAGGACTCTTACCAAACCTGTGAATTTTGTGGCAGATCAGACATTTTATGGCTAAGTTATAACAACTCAATGAAAACTCAAGATCTTCACAATTTAACATCTCTAATGCCTCAAGATCAGACTGACCAAATATAATGTTGATTTAATTAAATGCAATCAATGCAAGGACTTCAGATAATGCCAACTGTGAACCAATATGCTAAATGTTCCCTATACTCTGATGATGATGATAAGAACATGATTCCTGATGATAACAAAATGTTATTATTGCTTGCTTTACGTCCACCACTTCTGCTTAAATGTCATCGTTACCTATCTGTACAATTTGTGTGTGGATATTGCTTTGCTGGTGACTCCTCCTGTTATAAGACATCACTCTTAAGCGCTACATAACTAAGAATCAATAAGGAAGACGGTGCCCAGATGGCACATGCATTCACAGTAACCCTCTGCTAGTTTGGATTTTAAGTTTACAGAATTGAAAGGGTTAGACTTTAAAATCAACACACAGACACATACACACAAAATATAAAATGTTGCCATTCAGTTTCATTTGTTAGCATTAACTATATTAGTTAACATGACCAATAAATAAATAGCATTTATTAATGTTAATTAATATAAGGCTAAAAAAGTATTCATATATAGTTTATGTACTGTGAATTAACATGAACATGAACACAGTTCATGTGGGTGTACAGCAATACACAATAAAGTGCTCTATAAACGCTTCATTCTTTCAAAATATCTTTAAAAACAAGTTGAGTATTGAAATGGGGCGATATATATATATATACATATATATATATATATATATATATATATATATAACTCAACTTAAAATTGTATAATTTTCAGATGTTTTGAACAGATAACAGCAAAGCTTGTTTTGTTGTCCAAGTTTGTCTTGAAATTGTTAATTTAAATTTTATATTCAATAAATAACACTATGAAAATAAATGTCTATCAATGAAGATAATGCTAAAAGTTGCATTTTTCTTAATCTTTTGCTCTGTGACTGAATAGGACAAGTTCATGGTATAGTTCAGTAAAAAATAAATAAATAAAAAAACAACAACTGCAAAATACAAACAATGAAAGACTTAGTGACCCTTTATATTTTCTCAAAATATCAGACTCTCAAAGATCAGATGTATTTATTTCGATTACACTATATATATATGTGCATTTCTCAAAGATGGTCTATAAGCAAGATAGCATGTTTCACTCTCTATCTCTATCTCCCTCTCTCCCTTTCACCCCTCCCCCCTTTAGCCACTCTAACTGTCATTCTGCAGTGACTTAACACAGTCAGGCAGAGTGAGGTTTATGAGTTCTTTTTTTAATTTTCTTTAATTCATAGAAGCTTGTATAATTTTTTTATTTCCAGCACTTGCTCAAAATGATTAGATCTCTGTGTGAAAAAAGTTTTAAAGAGTTTGGATGCTGCACTTTAAAGATATAAAAATATTTTTTACTATATCTTTAACCCTCTGGGCCTCTTCGGTCATTTTTGACCGAAAAATTTTGTGTTTTGAATTTTTAAAAATCGTAGCTTCATCAGAATGAGATGACACTTGGTGACTTTTGTTGCATTAGCTATGTGAGTACAAAAAAAAAATCAGTGACATGATTCGGATATGTTAAAGGGTCAAAAAAAAAATAGTCACACTTGGCTCCTTCGCGGTCAAAAATGACCGACATAGGAAATGAATGGGAAATACGAAAAAATGTGATAATTCAGATAATCTTTTGGTAATACAAGCTACAAATGAGCAACTGTGCTGAAAAGAAGTGTTCAGCAAGCAAGGACTGACACTCTAAAATAACAAAAGTACAGAACTGACGCACACACGCACACACACGCGCGCACACACACACACACACACACACAGAGACACACAGAAATAAGCAGAAAAATGCAAAACCTGATATTTATCCAATCAAAAAAATATCTAAACCTTGCCAAAATTTATCTTTTAGAATGTCTGAATATATTTCTAAATGCAAAGCCTACTAAAATGAAGAAACAATAAAAAGAAAAAAAACAATAGGAATCCCAAAGCCCCTGTATATATGTATATAGGGAGATACAGGAGTTTACATGGCATTATACAAGTTTTTATTTTTTATGCCACTAGATGGTGCAATTTTCACTTTAAAAAAATGGATTTTAAATGCTTTTACTCTATTTTAATGTGAAATGTTGTATTTATTGAAAAATAATAAATACATAATTAATTAAAAAATATAATATAAAATATAAATCTACTGGGAAAAAATTGCTCATTAAAACTGTATATATATTGCATAGATTCATAAAAAATGCTCAAAATTCTAAATAATAATTACAAAATATTATTGAACAAAAATATATTTAATTGATTTTCCTGAAGAAAAAAAAAAGTTAATTTTTAAGGCTTCGGTCACTTTTGACCGCGAGGGAGCCAAGTGTGACCCCTTAATGAGGAGGCCCAGAGGGTTAAAAAATCACCACGTCCACACCGTTCAAGATATCCCGAATCCGCTCGCAATTTAACATCTTCAGAATCTTCTCTTCATGTTAAAAAAGTTTGGTGTGAATACCTTGATGTTCTCAGAAGTAGTGTGAATTTGTTTACAGCCTGATTTTTCAAAAAATCCACATTCAAATCAAAATAGCCGGCTTCCTGTTGGTCTTAGCTAATGAGTTTGATTTAGAAAGTTGTCCAGATTGATGAGATTAATATATGTACAGAGTTTGGTGACTGCAGGAAAAACTAACCCCCCAACTTTTGTCAAAAGATGGCGCTATAGAGTGCCTGCTCCACGCCCATTTATGACCTTTTGCCAGTGTCTAACTATCATTAATATTGATGTGTGTGTTTAGTTTCATGAAATTCTAAGCATGTTATCTGCCTCGAAAAGACAGGAATCTAATTTTAAAGTTTGACATGTTGCCATGGCAACAGCATTCGATTTATCATCGACCCCTTTACATATTCTTATCGGCCGTGTTTTGACATGATTTTGATGAAGTTTAAAGAAAATCGAGTAAAATTAAGAGGCTGATTTCAAAGCATTTTGAAAATGACACACTTCCTGCTCCCAGTTGGTGGCGCTATAACTTTGACTCATAATAGTCACATTTATGGAATCGGCATCATACAACGAACAAACTGGTGAAGTTTCATCAGAATCAGGCAATGTGTGCAACAGTTATTAGACACTTCCTGTTTCTCATTTCTCGCCATAACTTTGTCGCCTTGCCACGGCCAAACCGTTCGAGATATCAAAAATCTCCTCGCAATTTAGCGTCCCCAATGTCTTGAGATCATGCTGACCGAGTTTGGTGACAATCCTATGGAAATCCTGGGAGGAGTACATTAAATTCCAGAGCATGCACTTTTTAAACAGCCCTAAATATCTCACTTCCTGTGGGGTGGAGCCTATGACATAGAGTACAAAAGTTGTTTGGCTCAGTGAGATCTATATGTGTACTGAGTTTCATATCAATACGTGCAAGTATGTGTACGCAGTACATCAAGTTTTCAAACTGTGTTCCAGGGGGCGCTGTAGAGGCCCTGAACCACGCCCGGGTCCCAGCCTCTGTGGCGTCCTGATGGCCGCAGATTCCGATGTGTGTGCAAATTTTCAAGAGTTTTTGAGTATGTTAAGGCCCCCAAAAGTGCCCGGAAGGTTGAAAAAAAAAATAATAATAACAAAAAAAATTAAAGCTGCGAGCAGCGATGAACGGGCCCTCGCACCTGGGCTCACCGCCGACCGGTGGCTTCAGGAAATCAGCAAACGGTGGGCAGTATGCTTTTAATACAGTAAATATAGAAAAAAGTCATTAGTCATTTAAATGTGCCAAACTTGCCGCTGCCAGATGGTGGCGCTATGCTTGTAACTAATTATTGGCATGTAGATGTGTTCAGGCCAGCACTATTATCAAACATATGAAGTTTGGTGCAGATTGACCTTGGTATGTTTGAGTTAGTGAAAGATATGATATATCCTGCTGCTAACAAGTAAGAACAAGATTCATGATAACAAAATGTTATTATTGCTTGCTTTACGTCCACCACTTCTGCTGAAATGTCATCGTTACCTATCTGTACAATTTTTGTGTGGATATTGCTTTGCTGGTGACTCCTGTTATAAGACATCACTCTTAAGCGCTACATTACTAAGAATCAATAATGAAGACGGTGCCCACTTGGCACATGCATTCAAAGTAACCCTCTGCTAGTTTGGATTTAAAGTTTACAGAATTGAAAGGGTTAGACTTTAAAATCAACACACAGACACATACACACAAAATATAAAATGTTGCCATTCAGTTTTATTTGTTAGCATTAACTATATTAGTTAACATGACCAATAAATAAATAGCATTTATTAATGTTAATTAATATTAAGCTAAAAAAAAGTATTCATATATAGTTTATGTACTGTGAATTAGCATGAACATGAACACAGTTCATGTGGGTGTACAGCAATACACAATAAAGTGCTCTATAAACTCTTCATTCTTTCAAAATATCTTTAAAAATCAAGTTGAGTATTTTAACGGGGTGATATATATATTTATAACTGATCTTAAAATTATGGTTTTCAGATGTTTTGAAGAGATAACAGTAAAGTTTGTTTTGTTGTCAAAGTTTGTCTTAATTTTTTATTATTATGATTTTATATTCAATAAATAACACTATGTAAATATTGTCTATCAATGAAGATAAATTGATCATGCTAAAAAGTTGTATTTTTTAAAATCTTTTGCTATGTGACTGAATAGGACAAGTTCATGGTACAGTTAAGTAAAAAATAAATAAAAAACAACAACTGCAAAAAATGAACAATGAAAGACTTAGTGACCCTTTATATTTTCTCAAAATATCAGACTCTCAAAGATCAGACATATTTATGTAATTACACTACATACAGTATGTGCATTTTGTTCAAAGATGGTCTGTAGGATGGCTCTCTACTCTGTCACCCTCTCTGCCTCTCACCCCTCCCCCCTGCAATAATGAGCTTCTCTGTGCCTGACTGAACGCACACACATACTGTAGAGACATTCACCAGAGTGACAGCAGGTTTCTGAGTTCTTTTTTAAATTTTCTTTAATTCATAGAAGCTTGTATACATTTTTTATTTCCAGCACTTGCTCAGAATGATTAGATCTCTGTGTGAAAAAAGTTTTAAAGAGTTTGGATGCTGCACTTTAAAGATATAAAAATATTTTTTACTATATCTTTAAAAAATCACCACGTCCACACCGTTCAAGATATCCAAAATCCGGTCGCAATTTAACATCTTCAGAATATTCTCTTCATGTTAAAAAAGTTTGGTGTGAACAGCTGGTTGTTCTTAGAAGTAGTGTGCATTTGTTTACAGCCTGATTTTTCCAAAAATCCACATTCAAATCAAAATAGCCGGCTTCCTGTTGGTCTCAGCTAATGAGTTTGATTTAGAAAGTTGTCCAAATTGATGAGATTAATATATGTACAGAGTTTAGTGACTGTAGGAAAAACTAACCCCCCAACTTTTGTCAAAAGATGGCGCTATAGAGTGCCTGCTCCACGCCCATTTATGACCTTTTGCCAGTGTCTAACTATCATAAATATTGATGTGTGTGTTGAGTTTCATGAAATTCTAAGCATGTTATCTGCCTCGAAAAGACAGGAATCTAATTTTAAAGTTTGACATGTTGCCATGGCAACAGCATTCGATTTATCATCGACCCCTTTACATATTCTTATCGGCCGTGTTTTGACATGATTTTGATGAAGTTTAAAGAAAATCGAGTAAAATTAAGAGGCTGATATCAAAGCATTTTGAAAATGACACACTTCCTGCTGCCAGTTGGTGGCGCTATAACTTTGACTCATAATAGTCACATTTATGGAATCGGCATCATACAACGAACAATCTGGTGAAGTTTCATCAGAATCAGGCAATGTGGTCAACAGTTATTAGACACTTCCTGTTTCTCATTTCTCGCCATAACTTTGTCGCCTTGCCACGGCCAAACCGTTCGAGATATCAAAAATCTCCTCGCAATTTAGCGTCCCCAATGTCTTGAGATCATGCTGACCGAGTTTGGTGACAATCCCATGGAATTCCTGGGAGGAGTACGTTAAATTCCAGAGCATGCGCTTTTTAAACAGCCCTAAATATCTCACTTCCTGTCAGGTGGAGCCTATGACATAGAGTACAAAAGTTGTTTGGCTCAGTGAGATCTATATGTGTACCGAGTTTCATATCAATACATGCAAGTATGTGTGCGCAGTACATCAAGTTTTCAAACTGTGTTCCAGGGGGCGCTGTAGAGGCCCTGAACCACGCCCGGGTCCCAGCCTCTGTGGCGTCCTGATGGCCGCAGATTCCGACGTATGTGCAAATTTTCAAGAGTTTTTGAGTATGTTAAGGCCCCCAAAAGTGCCCGGAAGGTTGAAAAAAAGAAAAAAAAAAAAAAAAAAAAAAAAAAAAAAATAATAACCCTTAGAAGAACAATAGGGCCTTCGCCCTTTTGGGCTCGGGCCCTAATTAAAGCTGCGAGCAGCGATGAACGGGCCCTCGCACCTGGGCTCACCGCCGACCGATGGCTTCAGGAAATCAGCAAACGGTGGGCAGTATGCTTTTAATACAGTAAATATAGAAAAAATATGTCATAAGTCATTTAAATGTGCCAAACTTGCCGCTGCCAGATGGTGGCGCTATGCCTATAACTGATTATTGGCATGTAGATGTGTTCAGGCCAGCACTATTATCAAACATATGAAGTTTGGTGCAGGTTGACCTTGGTATGTTTGAGTTAGTGAAAGATATGATATATCCTGCTGCCAGCAAGTGGCGCTATGATAATATCTGAATATTGGTCTTTAGGTGTCTTCAGGCCAGGACTCTTACCAAACCTGTGAATTTTGTGGCAGATCAGACATTTTATGGCTAAGTTATAACAACTCAATGAAAACTCAAGATCTTCACAATTTAACATCTCTAATGCCTCAAGATCAGACTGACCAAATATAATGTTGATTTAATTAAATGCAATCAATGCAAGGACTTCAGATAATGCCAACTGTGAACCAATATGCTAAATGTTCCCTATACTCTGATGATGATGATAAGAACATGATTCCTGATGATAACAAAATGTTATTATTGCTTGCTTTACGTCCACCACTTCTGCTTAAATGTCATCGTTACCTATCTGTACAATTTGTGTGTGGATATTGCTTTGCTGGTGACTCCTCCTGTTATAAGACATCACTCTTAAGCGCTACATAACTAAGAATCAATAAGGAAGACGGTGCCCAGATGGCACATGCATTCACAGTAACCCTCTGCTAGTTTGGATTTTAAGTTTACAGAATTGAAAGGGTTAGACTTTAAAATCAACACACAGACACATACACACAAAATATAAAATGTTGCCATTCAGTTTCATTTGTTAGCATTAACTATATTAGTTAACATGACCAATAAATAAATAGCATTTATTAATGTTAATTAATATAAGGCTAAAAAAGTATTCATATATAGTTTATGTACTGTGAATTAACATGAACATGAACACAGTTCATGTGGGTGTACAGCAATACACAATAAAGTGCTCTATAAACGCTTCATTCTTTCAAAATATCTTTAAAAACAAGTTGAGTATTGAAATGGGGCGATATATATATATATACATATATATATATATATATATATATATATAACTCAACTTAAAATTGTATAATTTTCAGATGTTTTGAACAGATAACAGCAAAGCTTGTTTTGTTGTCCAAGTTTGTCTTGAAATTGTTAATTTAAATTTTATATTCAATAAATAACACTATGAAAATAAATGTCTATCAATGAAGATAATGCTAAAAGTTGCATTTTTCTTAATCTTTTGCTCTGTGACTGAATAGGACAAGTTCATGGTATAGTTCAGTAAAAAATAAATAAATAAAAAAACAACAACTGCAAAATACAAACAATGAAAGACTTAGTGACCCTTTATATTTTCTCAAAATATCAGACTCTCAAAGATCAGATGTATTTATTTCGATTACACTATATATATATGTGCATTTCTCAAAGATGGTCTATAAGCAAGATAGCATGTTTCACTCTCTATCTCTATCTCCCTCTCTCCCTTTCACCCCTCCCCCCTTTAGCCACTCTAACTGTCATTCTGCAGTGACTTAACACAGTCAGGCAGAGTGAGGTTTATGAGTTCTTTTTTTAATTTTCTTTAATTCATAGAAGCTTGTATAATTTTTTTATTTCCAGCACTTGCTCAAAATGATTAGATCTCTGTGTGAAAAAAGTTTTAAAGAGTTTGGATGCTGCACTTTAAAGATATAAAAATATTTTTTACTATATCTTTAACCCTCTGGGCCTCTTCGGTCATTTTTGACCGAAAAATTTTGTGTTTTGAATTTTTAAAAATCGTAGCTTCATCAGAATGAGATGACACTTGGTGACTTTTGTTGCATTAGCTATGTGAGTACAAAAAAAAAATCAGTGACATGATTCGGATATGTTAAAGGGTCAAAAAAAAAATAGTCACACTTGGCTCCTTCGCGGTCAAAAATGACCGACATAGGAAATGAATGGGAAATACGAAAAAATGTGATAATTCAGATAATCTTTTGGTAATACAAGCTACAAATGAGCAACTGTGCTGAAAAGAAGTGTTCAGCAAGCAAGGACTGACACTCTAAAATAACAAAAGTACAGAACTGACGCACACACGCACACACACGCGCGCACACACACACACACACACACACAGAGACACACAGAAATAAGCAGAAAAATGCAAAACCTGATATTTATCCAATCAAAAAAATATCTAAACCTTGCCAAAATTTATCTTTTAGAATGTCTGAATATATTTCTAAATGCAAAGCCTACTAAAATGAAGAAACAATAAAAAGAAAAAAAACAATAGGAATCCCAAAGCCCCTGTATATATGTATATAGGGAGATACAGGAGTTTACATGGCATTATACAAGTTTTTATTTTTTATGCCACTAGATGGTGCAATTTTCACTTTAAAAAAATGGATTTTAAATGCTTTTACTCTATTTTAATGTGAAATGTTGTATTTATTGAAAAATAATAAATACATAATTAATTAAAAAATATAATATAAAATATAAATCTACTGGGAAAAAATTGCTCATTAAAACTGTATATATATTGCATAGATTCATAAAAAATGCTCAAAATTCTAAATAATAATTACAAAATATTATTGAACAAAAATATATTTAATTGATTTTCCTGAAGAAAAAAAAAAGTTAATTTTTAAGGCTTCGGTCACTTTTGACCGCGAGGGAGCCAAGTGTGACCCCTTAATGAGGAGGCCCAGAGGGTTAAAAAATCACCACGTCCACACCGTTCAAGATATCCCGAATCCGCTCGCAATTTAACATCTTCAGAATCTTCTCTTCATGTTAAAAAAGTTTGGTGTGAATACCTTGATGTTCTCAGAAGTAGTGTGAATTTGTTTACAGCCTGATTTTTCAAAAAATCCACATTCAAATCAAAATAGCCGGCTTCCTGTTGGTCTTAGCTAATGAGTTTGATTTAGAAAGTTGTCCAGATTGATGAGATTAATATATGTACAGAGTTTGGTGACTGCAGGAAAAACTAACCCCCCAACTTTTGTCAAAAGATGGCGCTATAGAGTGCCTGCTCCACGCCCATTTATGACCTTTTGCCAGTGTCTAACTATCATTAATATTGATGTGTGTGTTGAGTTTCATGAAATTCTAAGCATGTTATCTGCCTCGAAAAGACAGGAATCTAATTTTAAAGTTTGACATGTTGCCATGGCAACAGCATTCGATTTATCATCGACCCCTTTACATATTCTTATCGGCCGTGTTTTGACATGATTTTGATGAAGTTTAAAGAAAATCGAGTAAAATTAAGAGGCTGATTTCAAAGCATTTTGAAAATGACACACTTCCTGCTCCCAGTTGGTGGCGCTATAACTTTGACTCATAATAGTCACATTTATGGAATCGGCATCATACAACGAACAAACTGGTGAAGTTTCATCAGAATCAGGCAATGTGTGCAACAGTTATTAGACACTTCCTGTTTCTCATTTCTCGCCATAACTTTGTCGCCTTGCCACGGCCAAACCGTTCGAGATATCAAAAATCTCCTCGCAATTTAGCGTCCCCAATGTCTTGAGATCATGCTGACCGAGTTTGGTGACAATCGTATGGAAACCCTGGGAGGAGTACGTTAAATTCCAGAGCATGCGCTTTTTAAACAGCCCTAAATATCTCACTTCCTGTTGCGTGGAGCCTATGACATAGAGTACAAAAGTTGTTTGGCTCAGTGAGATCTATATGTGTACCGAGTTTCATATCAATACATGCAAGTATGTGTGCGCAGTACATCAAGTTTTCAAACTGTGTTCCAGGGGGCGCTGTAGAGGCCCTGAACCACGCCCGGGTCCCAGCCTCTTTGGCGTCCTGATGGCCGCAGATTCCGACGTGTGTGCAAATTTTCAAGAGTTTTTGAGTATGTTAAGACCCCCAAAAGTGCCCGGAAGGTTGAAAAAAAAAAAAAAAAATAATAATAATAATAATAATTAAAGCTGCAAGCAGCGATGAACGGGCCCTCGCACACGGGCTCACCGCCGACCGGTGGCTTTAGGAACACAGCTAATGGTGGGCAGTATGCTTTTAATACAGTAAAAATAGGACAAATATATGAAAGTCACTTAAAAGTGCCAAATTTCCTGCTGCCAGCTGGTGGCGCTATGCCTATAACTGATCATTGGCATGTAGATGTGTTCAGGCCAGCACTTTTATCAAACATATGAAGTTTGGTGCAGATTGGCTTTGGTATGTTTGAGTTAGTGAAAGATATGATATATCCTGCTGCCAACAGGTGGCGCTATGATAATATCTGAATATTGGCCTTTAGGTGTCTTCAGGCCAGGACTCTTACCAAACCTGTGAAGTTTGAGGCAGATCAGACATTTTATGGCTGAGTTATAACAACTTCTATGTCCATGGCGAAACATCAAACTTTGTCACGCCGCCACAGACACGCCCTATAACGAAAACTCAAGATCTTCGCAATTTAACATCTCTAAGGCCTCTAGATCAGACTGACCAAATATAATGTTGATATCATTAAATCTCTAGGAGGAGTTTGCTACAAGTCATTTCCTGTTGCCAACAGGTGGCGCTGCAATTATAATAGAATATTGGCCTTCAGATGTTTTCAGGCCAGGACTCTTATCGAACATGTGAAGTTTGAGGCAAATCGGACAGTTTATGGCTGAGTTATAACAAGTTTTATATCCATGGCGAGACCTCGAAATTTGTCAGGCCGCCACGGACACGCCCTTCAACAAAAACTCAAGATCTTCGCAATTTAACATCACTAAAGCCTTTTTATTAGACTGACCGATTTTGGTGTTGATCTGATTAAATCTCTTGGAGGAGTTTGTTGCAGAGTACAGCATGACACTTCCTGTTGCCAGCAGGTGGCGCTATGAGTAAAACTGAATATGGGCATGTAGATGTCATCAGGTCAGGAGTGTTATCACACATGAGAAGTTTGGGACAGATCGGACATTGTATGCCTGAGTTATAGCAACTTCCTTTTTCATGGCGAAACATCGAAATTTGCGAGGCCGCCACGGACACGCCCTCCGATGAAAACTCTACATCTTCACAATTTAACGTCACAAAGGGCTTTAGACTACACTCAGCAAATTTGGCGTTGATCCGAATAAATCTCTAGGAGGAGTTCGTTAAAATACAAGGCCAGAAAATGGCAAAAATGACACAAATTTTGATGAGAATATTAATATTAACCGACTTCCTGTTCGGTTCCGGATTTTGCTCCAAGAGGCTTTTTTGTAGGTGTTGGTGTGTTACATGTGTGTACCGATTTTCGTGCATGTACGTGAATCACAGCTGAATGCGCACACCGCGGAACGTGTAAAGGTGGCGCTGTCGAGCCATTTTGCCACACCCACTTCTGAAACCCATATCAGACGTAAATTTTCGCCAGGTCTGATGTGTGTGCGAAGTTTCATGAGTTTTCAGGTATGTCTAGGCCCTCAAAAATGCGATTCATTTTGGAGAAGAATAATAATAATAATAATAATAATAATAATAATAATAAACGAAGCAGATCCAATAGGGTCCTCACACCATCGGTGCTCGGGCCCTAATAACCCTTAGAAGAACAATAGGGCCTTCGCCCTTTTGGGCTCGGGCCCTAATTAAAGCTGCAAGCAGCGATGACCGGGCCCTCGCCGTCTGTGCAGTCGCCATCCCGATAGCATCAGGAAAACGGTGCCCAGTTGGCACATGCATTCACAGTAACCCTTTGGACTAACCCTAACTGTCTCTCCTCCTCTCTGACTCTTTCTCTTACCACCCATCCCCCCTCCTTACACTCAGCCACTTACCACACAAACAAACACATAGAGTGCAGAGCAGAGTGAGATCAGATATGTTTTTTTTATTTTTCTTTCATTCGTGGAGTTTTGCATAATTATGAAATGAACTGTGTTTGATCAGAATGAATAGTTATTTGTATGAAAAAAGTTTCAAAGAGTTAGGATGCTGCACTTTAAATATATAATAAATCATTGAAAATTGAAAATGGAAAATGAAATTCTAAGCACGCTATCTGCCTCAAAAACACAGGAAACAAATATTTGAATGTATTTTTTATTTTTATTTATTTGCCATGGCAACAGCATTTGATGCATCAGGGACGCCTTTACAGACTCTCATCGGCCGTGTTTTTACATTATTCTGATGAAGTTTGAAGAAAATCGAGTACAAATATATTGTTCGTTGTTCGTTCGTGTTTGTTAGTTCATTAACCGTTGTTAACAAAAGAGACCATATTTTAAATAGTTACCATGTTTTATGGTCTACAAGCATTTTTAAATATTATTTTAATAATCTATAAGCATCTGTGAAATAATTATAAACAAATATATTAAAAATAAATACATATTAACTTAGTTGATTTTTTTGGCCTTTTTGTATTTCTCATTCTAATTAAGTGAACTGAGCAGTATAGTGTCATACTTATAAGATGTTTTGTTCTATCAGTGAGAGTGTTTATATGTATTTAAATCATATAATTTTTCCTTAAAAGATAAAAAAATATTTTAATGCTCTTTAAGCACCTATACAAAACAATTATGTAAAAGTACACTGACAGTACAGTACATATCAACTGATTCTATGGATTATTGTCATTCTTATACACTGACAATGAGCTAAATAGCATTAGAGGTCAAACGATTCCTTATCTTATGAGGACCTCTAGTGTTCATCCCTGGTATTAGAGCTTTAATCTGACAAATATATATGACACTTTTATTTGTTTTTGGGGCCTCTGAGCATGATAACATTTTGAAACTACACGTATTTCCTAAGAATTTCTTGTTCTTTATATCTAAAAAGTTTTGATGAGTTAGAATAATGCAATTTAAAGATATATGAAAATAACTCTTCATCGTTTTTATTGTTACTTTCATAAATCACCACATCAACACCGTTCAAGATATCCCAAAGCCGTTCACAATATAGGGAACATTTTCCCTATATTCTGATGATGATGATAAGAACATGTAATTCATGATGATAACAAAATGTTATTATTGCTTGCTTTACGTCCACCACTTCTGCTTAAATGTCATCGTTACCTATCTGTTCAATTTGTGTGTGGATATTGTTTTGCAGGTGACTCCTGTTATAAGACATCACTTTTAAGCGCTACATAACTAAGAAAGAATCAATTAGGAAAACGGTGCCCAGTTGGCACACGCATTCACAGTAACCCTCAGCCAGTTTGGATTTAAAGTTTACTGAATTGAAAGGGTTAAACTTTAAAATCAACACACAGACACATACACACAATATATAAAATTGCCAACCAGTTTCATTTGTTAACATTAACTATATTAGATAACATGAACAATAATTAAATAGTATTTATTAATGTTAATTAATATTAAGCTAAAAAAAGTATTCATATATTGTTTAATGGTAAAATAGTATATTTTAACATTAGTTTATGTACTGTGAATTAACATGAACATGAACACAGTTCATGTGGGTGTACAGCAATACACAAAGTGCTCTATAAACGCTTCTTTCTTTCAAAATATCTTTAAAAATCAAGTTGAGTATTGTAATTGGGCGATATATATATATATATATATATATATATATATATATATATAACTCATCTTAAAATGGTATAATTTTCAGATGTTTTGAACAGATAACAGCTAAGTTTGTCTTGAAATTGTTAATTTAAATTTTATATTCAATAAATAACACTATGAAAATAAATGTCTATCAATGAAGATAAATCGCTCATGCTAAAAAGCTGTATTTTTCTTAATCTTTTGCTATGTGACTGAATAGGACAAGTTCATCGTACAGTCCAGTAAAAAAATAAATTAAAAAAACAACTGCAAAATACAAACAATGAAAGAGTTAGTGACCCTTTATATTTTCTCAAAGATTAGACTCTCAAAGATCAGACATATTTATTTAGATTATACATCAATGTGCATTTCTTACTCAAAGATAGTCTTTAAGAGAGCATGTTTCACTCTCTCTCCCTCTCTTCCTTTCACCCCTCCCCCTTCAGTCTCTCTTAAGTCACTGTGACTCAACTACGTACACACACAGAGACTCAGGCAGAGTGACAGCAGGTTTCTGATTTCTTTTTTTAATTTTCTTTAATTCATTGAAGCTTGTATAACATTTATATTAACAGCACTTGCTCAGAATGATTAGATCTCTGTGTGAAAAAAGTTGTAAAGAGTTTGGATGCTGCACTTTAAAGATATAAAAAAATTACGGTTATGTTTTTTACTACATCTTTAAAAAATCACCAAGTCAACACCGTTCAAGATATCCAAAATCCGCTCGCAATTTAACATCTTCAGAATCTTCTCTTCATGTTAAAAAAGTTTGGTGTGAACAGCTGGTTGTTCTTAGGAGGAGTGTGAATTTGTTTACAGCCTGATTTTTCCAAAAATCCACATTCAAATGAAAATAGCCGGCTTCCTGTTGGTCTTAGCTAATGAGTTTAATTTAGAAAGTTGTCCAGATTGATGAGAACAATATATGTACAGAGTTTGGTGACTGTAGGAAAAACTAACCCCCCAACTTTTGTCAAAAGATGGCGCTATAGAGTGCCTGCTCCACGCCCATTAATGACCTTTCGCCAGTGTCTAACTATCATTAATATTGATGTGTGTGTTGAGATTCATGAAATTCTTAGCATGTTATCTGCCTCGAAAAGACAGGAATCTAATTTTAAAGTTTGAGACGTTGCCATGGCAACAGCATTTGATTTATCATCGAACCCTTTACATATTCTTATAGGCCGTGTTTTGACATGATTTTGATGAAGTTTAAAGAAAATCAAGTAAAATTAAGAGGCTGATTTCAAAGCATTTTGAAAATGACAAGCTTCCTGCTGCCAGTTGGTGGCGCTATAACTTTGACTCATAATAGTCACATTTATGGAATCGGCATCATACAACGAACAATCTGGTGAAGTTTCATCAGAATCAGGCAATGTGTGCAACAGTTATTAGACACTTCCTGTTTCTCATTTCTCGCCATAACTTTGTCGCATTGCCATGGCCAAACCGTTCGAGATATCAAAAATCCCCTCGCAATTTAGCATCCCCAATGTCTTGAGATCATGCTGACCGCGTTTGGTGACAATCCTATCGAAACCCTGGGAGGAGTACGTTAAATTCCAGAGCATGCGCTTTTTACACAGCCCTAAATATCTCACTTCCTGTTGCGTGGAGAAAATGACATAGAGTACAAAAGTTGTTCAGCTCAATGAGTTCTATATGTGTACCGAGTTTCATATGTGTACGTTCAAGTATGTGTGCTATATGGCCCTCAAAATTCCAGGGGGCGCTGTAGAGTCCCCTTGCCACGCCCCGGTACCAGCCTCTGTGGCGTCCTGATGGCCGCAGATTCCGACGTGTGTGCAAATTTTCAAGAGTTTTTGAGTATGTTAAGACCCCCTTAAGTGCCTGGAAGGTTAACAAAAAAATAATAATAATAAAAAACAAATTAAAGCTGCGAGCAGCGATGATCGGGCCCTCGCACCCGGGCTCACCGCCGACCGGTGGCTTTACGAAACAGCAAACGGTGGGCAGTATGCTTTAAGTACAGTAAATGTAGGAGAAATATGTCATAAGTCATTTAAATGTGCCAAACTTGTCGCTGCCAGCTGGTGGCGCTATGCCTATAACTGATTATTGGCATGTAGATGTGTTCAGGCCGGCACTTTTATCAAACATATGAAGTTTGGTGCAGATTGACCTTGGTATGTTTGAGTTAGTGAAAGATATGATATATCCTACTGCCAACAGGTGGCGCTATGATAATATCTGAATATTGGCATTTAGGTGTCTTCAGGCCAGGACTCTTACCAAACCTGTGAATTTTGAGGCAGATCGGACATTTTATGGCTGAATTATAACAACTTTTATGTCCATGGCGAAACAACAAACTTTGTCAGGCCGCCACGGACAAGCCCTTTCACTCAAGATCTTAACAATTTAACATCTCTAAGGCCTCTAGATCAGACTGACCAAATATAATGTTGATATCATTAAATTTATAGGAGGAGTTTGCTATAAACCTAAACCCCTGCAAGGACTTCAAATAATGCCAACTGTGAACCAATATGCAAAATTTTTCCTTTATTCTGATGATAAAGATAAGAACATGATTCATGATGATAACAAAATGTTATTATTGCTTGCTTTACGTCCACCACTTCTGCTTAAATGTCATCGTTACCTATCTGTACAATTTGTGTGTGGATATTGCTTTGCTGGTGACTCCTGTTATAAGACATCACTCTTAAGCGTTACATAACTAAGAATCAATTAGGAAAACGGTGCCCAGTTGGCACATGCATTCACAGTAACCCTCAGCCAGTTTGGATTTAAAGTTCACAGAATTGAAAGGGTTAAACTTTAAAATCAACACACAGACACATACACACTAAATATACAATTTTACCATCCAGTTTCATTTGTTAACATTGTTAACATGAACAATAATTAAATAGCATTTATTAATGTTAATTAATATTAACCTAAAAAAGTACTCATATATTGTTTAAAGGTAAATTAGTATCTTTTAACATTAGTTTATGTACTGTGAATTAACATGAACACAGTTCATGTGGGTGTACAGCAATACACAATAAAGTGCTCAATAAACGCTTCATTCTTTCAAAATATCTTTAAAAATCAAGTTGGGTATTGTAATGGGGCGATATATAAATATAACTCATCTTAAAATGGTACAATTTTCAGATGTTTTGAACAGATAACAGCAAAGTTTGTTTTGTTGTCAAAGTTTGTCTTGGAATTGTTAGTGTTTTTTTTTTATTGAATCTAAAATTTAAATTATGAAAATAAATGTCTGTCAATGAAGATAAATCACTCATGCTAAAAAGTTGTATTTTTCTTAATCTTTTGCTATGTGACTGAATAGGACAAATTCATGGTACAGTTCAGTAAAAAATAAATTAAAAAAAAACAACAACTGCAATATACAAAGACTGAAAGAGTTCGTGACCCTTTATATTTTCTCAAAGATCAGACTCTCAAAGTTCAGACATATTTATGTAGATTAAACTACAGCAATGTGCATCTTCCTCAAAGATGGTCTTAAGCAAAACAGCATGTTCCACTGGTCTCTCTCCCTTTCACCCCTCCCCCTTCAGTCACTCTTAGTGTCAACACAGACAGTCAGCCCAGTGACAGCAGGTTACTGATATCTTTTTAATTTTCTTTAATTCATAGAAGCTTGAATAGTTATGATATTACCAGCACTTGCTCATAATGATTAGATCTCTGTGTGAAAAAAGTTTTAAAGAGTTTGGATGCTGCACTTTAAAGATATAAAAAATTAGGGTTATGTTTTTTACTACATCTTTAAAAAATCACCACGTCAACACCGTTCAAGATATCCCAAATCAGCTCGCAATTTAACATCTTCAGAATCTTCTCTTCATGTTAAAAAAGTTTGGTGTGAACAGCTGGTTGTTCTTAGAAGGAGTGTGAATTTGTTTACAGCCTGATTTTTCAAAAAATCCACATTCAAATCAAAATAGCCGGCTTCCTGTTGGTCTTAGCTAATGAGTTTAATTTAGAAAGTTGTCCAGATTTATGAGATCAATATATGTACAGAGTTTGGTGACTGTAGGAAAAACTAACCCCCCAACTTTTGTCAAAAGATGGCGCTATAGAGTGCCTGCTCCACGCCCATTTATGACCTTTTGCCAGTGTCTAACTATCATTAATATTGATGTGTGTGTTGAGTTTCATGAAATTCTAAGCATGTTATCTGCCTCGAAAAGACAGGAATCTAATTGTAAAGTTTGACATGTTGCCATGGCAACAGCATTTGATTTATCATCGACCCCTTTACATATTCTTATCGGCCGTGTTTTGACATGATTTTGATGAACTTTAAAGAAAATCAAGTAAAATTAAGAGGCTGATTTCAAAGCATTTTGAAAATGACACGCTTCCTGCTGCCAGTTGGTGGCGCTATAACTTTGACTCATAATAGTCCCATTTATGGAATCGGCATCATACAAGGAACAAACTGGTGAAGTTTCATCAGAATCAGGCAATGTGTGCAACAGTCATTAGACACTTCCTGTTTCTCATTTCTCGCCATAACTTTGTCGCCTTGCCACGGCCAAACCGTTCGAGATATCAAAAATCCCCTCGCAATTTAGCGTCCCCAATGTCTTGAGATCATGCTGGCCGAGTTTGGTGACAATCCTATGGAAATCCTGGGAGGAGTACGTTAAATTCCAGAGCATGCGCTTTTTAAACAGCCCTAAATATCTCACTTCCTGTTGCGTGGAGCCTATAACATAGAGTACAAAAGTTGTTCAGCTCGATGAGTTCAATATGTGTACCGAGTTTCATATCAATACGTGCAAGTATGTGTGCGCAGTACATCAAGTTTTCAAACTGTGTTCCAGGGGGCGCTGTAGAGGCCCTGAACCACGCCCGGGTCCCAGCCTCTGTGGCGTCCGGACGACGGCAGATTCCAACGTGTGTGCAAATTTTCAAGAGTTTTTGAGTATGTTAAGGCCCCCAAAAGTGCCCCAACGGTTGAAAAAAAAAAATAAATAAAAAAAAAAAAATAAGAATCCTTAGAAGAACAATAGGGCCTTCGCCCTTTTGGGCTCGGGCCCTAATAAGAATCCTTAGGAAAACAAGAGGGCCTTCGCCCATTCTGGGCTCGGGCCCTAAAAATAAGAATCCTTAGGAAAACAAGAGGGCCTTCGCCCATTCTGGGCTCGGGCACTAATAATAAACGGAGCAGATCCAATAGGGTCCTCACACCATCGGTGCTCGGGCCCTAATAATAATTAAAGCTGCAAGCAGCATTCAGCGGGGTTCGAGAATTTAAGGCCTTTTTGGGCTTTTATGCTGATAAGGTGCAGGCCAACATGAAATGAATGACATATCATATGAAGATGTAGTGTTTAAGTGAATATATGAGCATTTTTTTATTGTAGCAATTTGAGGTCATTTAATATAGAATTTTATTACTGCAGTGGTTTGATCCAGATCAGGCGTAAAACCTAGGACTAGTTCGCAAAAGTAGGTTTATAACATATTTGTGAATAATTAATGAATGATTTGATTGACAGCAATGGTTCTTGAAGCAATTTTTCTTGGCATGAGGAGATCTATCAAATGATATGAATATTGTGTGGATGTGTGAAACGCCACGCGATTACAGAGCCACAAAAACTCGTTAGCGCCAACTAGTGGACGATTTCTTTGAAAATTCTTAAAGACCTTAAGGGTCATGAGTTGAACATGCCCACCGAGTATCGTCCCAATTGACCTCCGTTAACCTTGTCAAATAGGTGCTCAAATTTTATTGGACAATGGCGGCCATGTTTTTTGAGATATGCCAATGTCCTCATAAACACTTGTGCCCCTTTGGTCCAAGAGTCTGCATACCAATTTTCAAGTCGATCGGACCAATGGCTGTGTATTTATAGACAAAAATGTTTTTTCCGTCTTATAGCGCCAGCAAGTGGTCAAGCACCGCAATTTGTTTTGATTTGACCAATCTCATTCCGTTCAAAAGTTATAGCCATTTTAGTAAAAGTGACCCCTCACTTTCGAACGTTTTGGTGGCCCTTTGCGACCGTGAGTGAAAAATTGGACTAGTTCGCAAAAGTAGGTTTCAGACATATGTCCATTTTTCGGGGTCAACCGTGCGTCGCAGCTCAAAAATTTCGTAATACAGTTTTGTTCGGCCTGACCCAAGGAACGCAACGATGTAAAGTTTTTGAGTCTATGACAAACGGTTTACGAGATTATGGCCAAAATGTCAAAAATTTTAGTTTTTTGCGCTGTAGCGCCACCTATGGTCCGATTGGGCTGATACTTTGATAGGTTCTCCTCGATTTTTGCTCTATCTTCTGACCAAGTTTCAAGTCTCTAGGCCTTACGGTTTGGGCTGCACGTTCAGTTTTATGGCAGAAAAAAAAAATTAAAGCTGCAAGCAGCATTTAGCGGGGTTCGAGTATTTAAGGCCTTTATGGCTTCTATACTGTTAAGGTGTTGGCCAACATGAAATATATGGCTGACACCAGAACATATCCATTATGAAGAAAACACTCACAAACCGAAACATACACAGAAATTAAATGGTTAAACTATTGTGTTCATTAAGCATGATTACAGACACAGGCAGATGCACACATATTTTGTTGCACATAAGAGATTTGTACAATAAATGATAAGTGACAACATGCTTAAAACTTGTGTTTTTAAGATTTGATATATCATTGTCATGTTTCACTGCAATCATAATCATGTGTAATTGTCAAATATGATATATCTGTATGAATTAAGTTTTAAACTTTGGCTCAATGTGATTTGAAAAGTTATAACAGTGATTTAGTATCATTTACATATACATTCAAAACTATATAAAGCCATTAAACCATACAAAGCACTCTTCTAGTAATATGTGTAAGCCCATTAGTGGTATTCTACTGCCATCTAGTGGCTATAGTTGTAATTTTATTGAAATAGAGGTGCATTGTTTTTAAGCTTTATAACTATTAAATTGCCTTTTTTTGCCCAGTGTCCATAAACATATGCTTGTTTTGAATCATATGATACACAATTTTACTTAGGTTTGTGAATTTTTGTTTTATTTTAGTATTTGTAGACTTTAATCTACACTAGATAAAAAAAACATATTATGAAATGGCTCTGTTATAGCTGTCCAAATGCAAATCTTCAACATTTTTTTGATAATTATTGACTAAGAGAGTCTGGAGAATTGTACTGCACTGATTTTATTGTATGGGTTGAAAACCCAGGACGAGTTCACCAAAGTATGTTTTTTAAATTATCTCACGTATTAAAAGAACAGTTTGATTGACAACAGTGGTCCTAGAGGCAAAGTTGTTCAGAATGAGGATATCTATCATGTGATATGAAGATATAGTGTATATGTGAATATTTGGACGTTTCATTGGGTTTTTAGTTCTTTATACAATAGAAATATCATGTTTTTGACACCTTTTTAACTGTTATAGCGCCACCTATTGTCTGATCTTCATGAAACTTTGCATGCTTGTTGAGAGTCATCGGGTACACGTTGTCACCAATTTTTTGTAAAGTTTTGAGTTTTTGTTTAGGTTCTATAGCCTTTTGAGTATATGTGGCCACGCCCCTTTTGTAAATGACCCTGTTATAGCCAACCAAAGGACAAAATTCCACATTTTTTGATAATTATTGATCTAGAGAGTCCATAGAATATTGCTGCAGTGGTTTGATCGAGAAAACCTAGGACTAGTTCGCAAAAGTAGGTTTTTAACATATTTGTGAATAATTAATGAACGGTTTGATTGACAGCAATGGTTCTTGAGGCAAATTTTCTTGGCATGAGGAGAGCTATCAAATGATATGAATAATGTGTGGATTTGTGAAAGGTCACGTGATAACAGAGCCAAAAAACTCGTTAGCGCCAACTAGTGGCCGATTTCTTTCAAAATTCTTACAGACCTTTAGGGCCGTGAGTCGAACATGCCCACCGAGTTTCGTTCCGATCGATCTCCGTTAACCTTGTCAAATAGGTCCTCAAACTTCATTGGCTCATGGCGGCCATGTTTTTTGAGATACGCCGATGTCCTCATAGACACTTGTGCCCCTTTGGTCCAAGACACTGCATACCAATTTTCAAGTCGATCGGACAAACTGTTGCGTATTTATAGCCGTGTATATATTTTTTCCGTCTTATAGCGCAACCAAGTGGTCAAGCTCCGCAACTTTTTTTTTTTTTTTTTTTTTGATTTGACCAAGGATTAAGCTTATACAGATGTGTACCAAGTTTGGTGAAGATATCTCATTCAGTTCAAAAGTTATAGCCATTTTAGTAAAAGTGGCCCCGTCACTTTCGAACGTTTTGGTGGCCCTTTGCGACCGTGAGTCAAAAGTTCAACTTTTTTTTGATAATTATTTATATTCAGTGTCCAGAGAATATTTCTGCACTGGTTTGGTTCCAATCGGGTGAAAAACCTAGGACTAGTTCGCAAAAGTAGGTTTTGGACAAATTTCAAAATGGCGGAAAAATTTGCATACCTGAAATGAAATCGGAGATAGCCATTTTGTTTTGATTGAGCCAAGGATTCCAATGATATAAGACACTTGAGTCTATGACAAACGGTTTAGGAGTTATGAGAGGTTTTGCGTTTTGGTTCGCTATAGCGCCACCTATGGTCCGATTGGGCTGATTCTTTGTGAGCTTCTGACCAAGTCATCTGACCAAGTTTCAAGTCTCTAGGCCTTACGGTTTGGGCTGCCCGTTCAGTTTTACGGCGGAAAAATAATAATAAAAATCCTAACAATTACAATAGGGTTTCAGTGCTACGCACTCGAACCCCTAATAATAAACGGAGCAGATCCAATAGGGTCCTCACACCATCGGTGCTTGGGCCCTAACTACAGCAATAACCAACAGCAGCAACAATTCAGAGTTGTCATGACAGAACTACATTTATGTAAAGTGTACTTAGTGAGCTGAAAACAACAGCCAGGTTTTTCCCAACTGCAATAAAATATACAATAAAAGAAGATTAAAAAGCAAAAGTCCTCATATTGAAAACATTCTGAAGACATTCCTGGACTCATAGAACTGTAATGGAGTTGCATGAAGGACAGGTCAGGTGAAATGAAAGCACCACTCTACACTGCTGGTTCCTTGGGGAGAAGCTGAAATGGTGAGTTACTCATCTGTGAACTGAAGTGTTAGTGTTCTGCCCTTGTCAGCGGCAAACACTACAGATGTTAGTCTGTATGGTAACAGGGACTTTAACAAAATAAGAAAAAAATGAACTGAAATTAACTGAAAATTGATGTAATGAAGACCAAGACAAAGACGCAACCTCGCGCCACAAAAACTAAGGGAAAGATGGAGGGGGAATAAGGAGGGGGTAACAGGGGATGGCAAAAGGCTGGCAGGAAGGCAGGCAGACAATGCTGGTGGAGGTTTGAGCGGAGGATGGACCCCCAGTAGGAGGACAGCCAGAGTATATATACAGGTGCTGGTCATATAATTAGAATATCTTCAAAAAGTTGATTTATTTCACTAATTCCATTCAAGAAGTGAAACTTGTATAATGTATACATTAATTTCACACAGACTGATATATTTCAAGTGTTTATTTCTTTTAATTTTGATGATTATAACTGACAACTAATGAAAACCCCAATTTAGTATCTCAGAAAATTAGAATAGTGTGAAAAGGTTCAGTATTGAAGACACCTGGTGCCACACCCTAATCAGCTAATTAACTCAAAACACGTGCAAAGGCCTTTAAATGGTCTCTCAGTCTAGTTCTGTAGGCTACAAAATCATGGGGATAACTGCTGATTTGACAAAAGACGACCATTGACACCTTGAACAAGAAGAGCAAGACACAAAAGGTCATTGCAAAAGAGTCTGGCTGTTCACAGAACTCTGTGTCCAAGCACATTAATAGAGAGGCGAAGGGAAGGAAAAGATGTGGTAGAAAAAAAGTGTACAAGCAATAGGGATAACCGCACCCTGGAGAGAACTGTGAAACAAAACCCATTTAAAAATGTGGGGGAGATTCACAAAGAGTGGACTGCAGCTGGAGTCAGTGCTTCAAGAACCACTACGCACAGACGTATGCAAGACCATGGGTTTCAGCTGTCACATTTCTTGTGTCAAGCCACTCTTGAACAACAGACAGCATCAGAAGTGTCTCGCCTGGGCTAAAGACAAAAAGGACTGGACTGCTGCTGAGTGGTCCAAAGTTATGTTCTCTGATGAAAGTAAATTTTGCATTTCCTTTGGAAATCAGGGTCCCAAAGTCTGGAGGAAGAGAGGAGGCACAGAATCCACGTTGCTTGAGGTCCAGTGTAAAGTTTTCACAGTCAGTGATGGTTTGGGGTGCTATGTCATCTGCTGGTGTTGGTCCACTGTGTTTTCTGAGTTCCAAGGTTAACGCAGCTGTATACCAGGACGTTTTAGAGCACTTCATGCTTCTGTAACCCTTGACACTTTTAACATGTTTTAAGACAGCACTGCTTTAATTCAGTATTTCCCCTTTAAGAGGGTGGGGTAGCGAGTGCAGGGAGAGAGTGCACGGCAATATAGCAGATTAAGTGACTGTGATGAGAGACTGCGCACCACATGCGAGTCTCATTTTCCTCGATAAAAGATTTTTATTTCTGTCTTGAAGAATTTCCCTTTAATCTATGCTTCACTGTTACATGCATTATCCAAGCGAGAGTTGCTGAAGTTGAAACCAATACTTTATTCATTCTTTCTGTGGTTCTTCGTTTCTAAGACATTCTGGTGAGTCAAATCTGCATGTATATGTTTAATTTGTTGTCTTTATAGTATTATCTGGAAAAATGCCAGTCAGAATGTGATTTGTATTGAAGGAAATACAAATTAAATTAGTGTGTAACCAATGGAAAGTTGATAAGATAGCAGCTAAGCGCAGTTTTATCGTGCTAGCTTTGCTAATCATGGTGAGCATGCGGTGTCCGATGCCTCACATGATTCGTATTTTTTTTTCATATTTAATGAAACTGTTAACGATGTAATATGCAACTGATGTTGTTTATTTGATTTATGTTTTTTCACTTAAGTGTTTTGTCACAATGTGTGAAGGAAAAATGGAGTTTAAAGCAGATTTATTTTCCAAACTTTATTTTGTATTATAAAAAGGGATAAAACGTGCATACAAATGTACGAAATACATGGTATATCTCATTAGGAATGGCTTAAATGTTCTGATTTGTTATTAATTTGAGATACTATTGTTGCAGACTGGTTTTTTTTCTTGGATTATTCATTGGATGATGTGAATGGAACTTCAGTTCTTCGAATGGTTTCTCCAGGAGTGAGTCTTTCTGGCAGACATCCTACTAGCTGCATCAATTCTACAGTCCTTCATCTCATCATTGCCTGTCAACTCTTCAATCTTCAATTCTTCACTCATCCATCTTTGATTTACTGAATGCCATTCCTAAGGGATCGGTAGGACTGAGACATTGCTTTTACACAAATCACACGGAACTGAACTTTTTTTTTGTTCTCAAGGAACTCTGAATTTATTTGAACTTTTCATTTCAAATTTTCTTCCCAAGTGAAATTGTTTTTGGGGATTGTAAATTGTATACTGCTGTTTACTCACTCAGTTTTTTCCAAATTGCCAGGAAACAAAAGCACTTAAGCTATATACTTAAAATACATTTTCCTGGTTAGCAAAACAGTTTTTGTGTGTGGTGTTTTATTTATTTATTTTATTTTCCCCCCCACTGATTTCTGAGATTTAAACCTTTTTTTTATTTAACATCTTTGTGGTCGACATAAAAAAAAAACCAAGCTCCTCTGATAAGCCTAGACAACAAAGATAGATCATACAGCCCTGACATAAGTGTTGAAGCCGGGGTTACACCAATATAGTGGCGAGCCAGCAGCCAGGAGAGCTTTGGTTAATTGTTACCTTTATTTATAACTACTGCAGTGAACCCAATTTTCCCCCCTGAATTGGTTTTTCTTCATTGTTTTAAGAGTGAGATTTGCATTTATTTAATTTATTTTTGATACTTATTATATTCCCCAAGACAAAACATGGATCTTTGTAAACGTTTTGATGTACATGGACAAAACTGTTTGTATGTTTCAGGGGTAGAAACAACTTGTAGCATTGAGGACATCACAGGTTTTTTTGAAGTACATGGGGAAATTTCAAAAGTAGTCAGAGTCCCCGATGAGCCAGAGCAGCTGTCAGGTAGACTTCTCATTCAGTATTCATCAGAGAGTTCAATTTTGAAAATCGACCCTGATAGCTTAGGAGACCTGCCAAGTCCAAAAGACCCTGCTGTAACATGGCATGTGAGAACAATTCGCGATATGAGCCAAGAGAAGTTAGGCAGGGAACTAGCACAAAGATATTTAGACGAACTGAGCACTATCCCAGGAAGTGGCAGAGCAGCATTCCTACTTGCTCTACAGAAAGAGCTTCAGAGTGTCCAGCTTTATTCAAGTGACTTGCAAGCTGCTGAGGCAGGTCCACATACTACTGTTCACAGTCCACATGATTCAGGAAGAACTAATGTTGAATTTAACCCTGCTGAGTCAATTGTAGCTCAAGCTACAGTTCCAAACTTTTCCCCCTCATATGTGCCACAGAGCCCTGTGCACGTTGACGAAAGCATGTTTAACCCTCCTCAGATTCAGAAGGTAGTTGTGGAGCATGTTATCCGTAATGAGTCTTCACACTCACCTTTGAGGCAGAGCCGGATCCGCACGTTCTCCGGCAGAATCCCTAAGCCAAATGGGGAGGTTGATTACGAGACATGGCGTACTCAAGTTGATCTTCTGCTTTCTGACCCATCTTCATCAGATTCTCAGAAAGTGAGGATAATCTTAGAAAGTCTGCTTAGTCCAGCAGCCGACATTGTCAAGCCCTTAGGTGTAAATTCTTCACCTATCTCTTACCTTAACCAGATTGAATCCGCTTTTGGTTTAGTAGAAGATGGAGAAGAGCTTTTTGCAACTTTTCTTAACTTAAATCAAAATGCTGGAGAAAAACCATCTGCATATCTGCAAAGACTGCATACTCTTCTTACCCGAGCCATATCTAGAGGCGGAGCCAGTGCTGTCGACTCACGTAAACATTTGCTTCGCCAGTTTTGTCGAGGATGCTGGGACCAGACCATGATAATTGGACTTCAGCTTGAACGTCTTAAAGACCATCCACCTCCTTTCTCTGAACTTCTTCTCTCTGTTAGAACAGAAGAAGATAAACGGGCAGCAAAGTTAGATAGAATGAAGAAACACCTTGGTAGCGCAAAAGCTGCTGCACATGCTCACTCTGTGTATGGCATACCTGTCAATATAGAACCCCAGTCTGAGCCCTCGCAGAAGTGCCAAAAGGATGAAACTCAGAAACTTAAAGGAGAAATAGCTGCGCTGAAGAAACAAGTTGCTTATCTGTCAAAGAGAGGTGAAACAAAAGAGTGTGAAGTTGAGTGGGTAAGAAACCCTAAGGAGGATGCAGTTACCGGTGAATGTCTTGTAGCTAGCTCCAATGTGACATCTGACTCTAATCCCATGCCAAGGCCCTGGTTTTGCTTTAAGTGCGGGGAGGATGGACACATTGCAGGCCGCTGCAGTAAGGAACCCAACCCTGAACTTGTTCGCAAAAAGAATTCACAGCTAAGGGAAAGACGGGAGAAGTACAGGAAATTGCATGAGACATCTCAGTTTTCTTTAAACCTCTAGCAGCTCCTGCTGTGGGACACCCAGGAGCTGCCAGCCTTTTTAGCCGTCCCACATTGATGGTCCATGAAGCTGGCAATTATGCTAGAGAAAACCAAGGAAAAAATGGGTTTAAAGATGAGTTCTTGCCACAAGGCCTTATTGGTCAACGTTGCATTGCTTCTGTTTTTGTTGAAGGCATTGAATGTGAGTCTCTTTTAGACACAGGGTCTCAAGTCACAACTGTTTCAGAGACATTTTACTTGACCCATTTTCCTTTCCTTCAGATTCAACCAATTCATGCTTTGTTCGAAGTTGAAGGTGCAGGAGGACAGCATGTCCCCTACCTTGGTTACATCCAAGTTCTCATTACCTTCCCTTGTGCTGTCATAGGCGCAGAGGTGGAACTTTCTTCTCTTGTACTGGTTGTTCCAGATTGTCACTTCAATAGTAGAGTTCCACTGCTGATTGGAACAAATGTTCTTGACCGCCTGTATCAGCAGGGTGTAGAGAAAAAAGGGTCCAAGTTCTTCCAAAATCCCAGTGCCAGCAGTGACTATGCTTTGCTTTTCCAGCGTGTTGCTCAAAATTATGAGAGTGGGAAGCAATCATTTCAAGTTAGAGCTCCAGTGAAAGATCACATCACTATCCCTGCCAAACAGAAAATCTGTATCCCTGGACAAGTGAGGATAAAGAGAAGCATTTCAACAGCTTTATTTGTTTTAGAGCAACCTGAGTCTTTTCCCTTGCCGGGTGGGCTACTAGTTGAAAACGCTGTGGTGAATGTCCCATACCGAGCTTGTTCCAAGATTCCTGTCATTCTAAAGAACATGACTGAACATGATATTACTCTTCATCCCAAGCGTGTGATTGCCGAGATGGCAGCTGCTCATGTTCTTCCTTTGAAGCCTGATGCACTATCTTGCTCTAGTCATTTGTCTTCGGAGAAATTGGTGTTCAATCTCAATGACTCGCCAATTCCTGAAAAGTGGAAGAAGCGTATCTCTGATAAACTGAATTCTTTACAAGGAGTTTTTGCAGTTGATGACTTGTCATATGGCCACACTACTACAGTGAAGCATCACATCAGACTACAGGATGAGACCCCTTTTAAGGAACGTCCAAGACCGATTCATCCAAGTGACAGAGAAGCCGTTAGGCAACACCTTAGGGAGCTCCTTGATGCTGAAATAATCAGAGAGTCTGAAAGCCCTTTTGCATCTCCAATTGTACTGGTTCGCAAGAAAAATGGACAAATTAGGCTTTGCGTTGATTACCGGAAGCTTAATATGCGGACAATAAAAGATGCATATGCCCTTCCCAATATAGAAGAGACTTTCTCAGCACTCAGTGGTGCTAAATGGTTCTCTGTCATGGACCTTAAATCTGGATACTACCAAGTCGAAGTGGCTGATGAAGATAAGCACAAAACAGCTTTTGTTTGTCCTCTTGGCTTCTTTGAATTTAATCGTATGCCTCAAGGTGTAACGAATGCGCCTAGTACCTTCCAGAGGCTGATGGAGAAGTGTGTAGGAGATTTGCATTTGAGTGAAGTTCTTGTTTTCCTGGATGATATCATTGTCTTTTCCAAAACACTTGAGGAACATGAAACCCGACTCATGAAAGTGCTGAATCGTCTAAAAGAGTTCGGGTTAAAGTTGTCTCCAGACAAATGCCAATTCTTTAAGTCCTCTGTGAAGTATCTGGGACATGTTGTGGATGCTGATGGAGTTCACACAGATCCAGAAAAGATTTCAGCTCTGAAAGATTGGCCTCGTCCATCAACCAGACGAGAGCTAAAATGTTTTCTAGGCTTTGCTGGGTATTATCGGCGTTTTGTCGAAGGTTACTCTAAAATAGCCAAGCCATTGAATTGCCTAACTGCAGGGTATAGTTCTCCAAGGAAAAGGGGGAAGATCTATAAAAGAGAGAAACCAAACACTCCTGCCAATCCCAATGTTCCCCTTGGTGAAGAGTGGACAGTTGAGTGTGAAAGTGCCTTCAGAACTTTGATAGACAAACTGACTTCTGCACCAATCCTTGCCTTCGCAAACCCGCAACTTCCTTATGTCTTACATACAGACGCCTGTAGAGAAGGGTTGGGCGCAGCTCTTTATCAGGAGCAGGAGGACAAGCTTCGTGTGATAGCCTACGCCAGTAGGGGACTCTCCAAAAGTGAAAGGAATTACCCTACCCATAAATTAGAATATCTAGCCTTGAAATGGGCTGTCTGTGAGAAATTCAGTGATTATCTCTATGGCACTGAATTTACAGTACTCACTGACAATAATCCTCTGACGTATGTGCTAACCACAGCGAAACTTGATGCCGCGGGACATCGCTGGCTTGCACAGTTATCCACATACAGATTCAATATAAAGTATCGAGCTGGATCGGCCAATAAGGATGCTGACGGATTGTCTAGGAGACCACAGAGTCCGCCAGAGGAAGATGATGCGTTCCTTGAAGAGGAGAGGGCTATTGAAGACTTAAAACGGCGGTTATGTGAGAAAACAGAAGTTATCTCCACCGAAACGCTCTCTGCACTGTCTGACCGCCATTCAGTAGTGTTGTCAAGAGAAGTTTCTGACACACCAGAGGTTATTCTTGCAGAGTCCTTGGCCTTAAATGCTTCATCTGTCCCTGAGATTTTTGCCTGTCCAGGTTATGAGACCATCCCTGGAATGACTCGTGATGACTGGTACCGAGCTCAGCGAGAGGATTCATCTTTGAAAAGAATAATTTCTTTTGTGGAACTAGATCAGAAACCGAACTTCCGACAGACCAAGCTTGAACCCCTTGAAGTCAAGTTGCTCCTGAGAGAGTGGAACAGGCTTGAACTACGAGATGGAGTGTTATACCGGAAGTGGACTACTAATAGGGCTGTGCTTCACCAGGTAGTTCTGCCTCAGCAGTGCAGGGAAAGAGCCCTGAAGGGTGTTCATGATGAGGTAGGCCACTTAGGCTACGAGCGTGCCCTTGACCTAGCTCGTGCTAGATTCTTTTGGCCGAAGATGGCAAGAGATATTGAGGACAGATGTCGTACCTGTGAAAGATGTTTCAGGAGGAAAGCAAACCCTCAAAAAGCAGCTCCTATGGAATCCATACAGACCACGTTTCCACTCGAATTAGTGTGTATGGATTATTTGTCTCTCGAGCCTGATAACTGTGACATCAGGAATATATTAGTCATTACCGACCACTTTACTAAATTTGCTGTGGCGATACCGACGAAAGACCAGAAAGCTAAAACCATCGCAAAAGCATTCTGGGAAAATTTCATTGTTCATTATGGGTTCCCGAGTCGCCTTCTCAGTGATCAAGGAAGGGATTTTGAATCCCACACCATTCGCGAGTTATGTGCTCTCATCGGAGCTGATAAAGTGAGAACAACACCTTATCACCCACGCGGCAACCCGGTCGAGAGATTTAATAGAACACTCCTCAGTATGCTTGGAACCCTTGAAGAAAAAGATAAGCATCACTGGAGAGACTTCGTGAAACCCCTTGTACATGCGTACAACTGTACGCGGAACGACACCACAGGCTATTCGCCCTATGAGTTGATGTTTGGGCGCCAGGCTAAACTACCAATTGACCTTGCTTTTGGCATTAATCGTCCTGGTGAAAGACCCAAAACTCACTCAGAGTATGTAAAGAAACTACGAGAACGTCTTCAGGAGAGCTATGAACTGGCTTCTGAAAATTCCCGCAAAATGAGTGAAAAGAACAAGGCGAGGTTTGATTTAAAAGTCAGAGCGGCTGAACTGTTGCCGGGTGACAGGGTCTTAGTGAGAAATTTGAGCGTGAGGGGTAAGCACAAACTTGCCGATAGATGGGAAAAGATGGTCCACACAGTGGTCAAAAGAATTTCGGATGGCCCTGTTTACGTTGTGAAGCCGGAGAAGAGCAGTGGTCCCCATCGTACCCTTCACCGGGATCTCTTACTGCCCTGTGGGTTCTTGCCTAAGAGCCCAGAAGAACAAATGGCTGAAACAACTTTGAATGTGAACAGGAAACGTAAGATGAGGACGAGGGCTAGTACTGAAGTGCGAGGGGGTGGTGAATGTGAAGAACAGTCTAGTGATGAAGAGGAAGGTTACTTTCAAATCCCCATTCCTGAAATAGTCACAAGAAGTCCTATCATTAAACGGGTTGACGATAGGTCACCTAACTCTAATTATGTTCCTGTCAAATCATCAGACGAGTTGAACCCTCATGCAGTTGAGTTTTCTCTACGTACTTTACCTATGCCCAGGTCAGAGTCTATTCAGCCTGTAATTGAACCCACAAGTGAAGTATCTGAGATGGTTACTGGGGGTGCTCCAGTCTTTCCTGTCTCAGAATCTGTTGAGATTGGAAATGACCCTGATTATGTAACCATTGAAATCCCAGAAGAGATGGTACCAGATTCCGGGGCAGAATCCCAAGAATTGTCCCACAGTTCAGTTGACACTGAATCCGTACCTCTCAGACGTTCCGGTCGAGAAAGACGACCACCAAAGACATTAGAATATGAGGAATTAGGGAAGCCCATATTACTTGCTCTTACATCATTTTTTGATTCCCTGGGAAACATTCTCGCTGCTAGTCTTGTTAACACGCATGCAGGGACTCATGCGGTTTAGAGGGGGAGAGTGTAACCCTTGACACTTTTAACATGTTTTAAGACAGCACTGCTTTAATTCAGTATTTCCCCTTTAAGAGGGTGGGGTAGCGAGTGCAGGGAGAGAGTGCACGGCAATATAGCAGATTAAGTGACTGTGATGAGAGACTGCGCACCACATGCGAGTCTCATTTTCCTCGATAAAAGATTTTTATTTCTGTCTTGAAGAATTTCCCTTTAATCTATGCTTCACTGTTACATGCATTATCCAAGCGAGAGTTGCTGAAGTTGAAACCAATACTTTATTCATTCTTTCTGTGGTTCTTCGTTTCTAAGACATTCTGGTGAGTCAAATCTGCATGTATATGTTTAATTTGTTGTCTTTATAGTATTATCTGGAAAAATGCCAGTCAGAATGTGATTTGTATTGAAGGAAATACAAATTAAATTAGTGTGTAACCAATGGAAAGTTGATAAGATAGCAGCTAAGCGCAGTTTTATCGTGCTAGCTTTGCTAATCATGGTGAGCATGCGGTGTCCGATGCCTCACATGATTCGTATTTTTTTTTCATATTTAATGAAACTGTTAACGATGTAATATGCAACTGATGTTGTTTATTTGATTTATGTTTTTTCACTTAAGTGTTTTGTCACAATGTGTGAAGGAAAAATGGAGTTTAAAGCAGATTTATTTTCCAAACTTTATTTTGTATTATAAAAAGGGATAAAACGTGCATACAAATGTACGAAATACATGGTATATCTCATTAGGAATGGCTTAAATGTTCTGATTTGTTATTAATTTGAGATACTATTGTTGCAGACTGGTTTTTTTTCTTGGATTATTCATTGGATGATGTGAATGGAACTTCAGTTCTTCGAATGGTTTCTCCAGGAGTGAGTCTTTCTGGCAGACATCCTACTAGCTGCATCAATTCTACAGTCCTTCATCTCATCATTGCCTGTCAACTCTTCAATCTTCAATTCTTCACTCATCCATCTTTGATTTACTGAATGCCATTCCTAAGGGATCGGTAGGACTGAGACATTGCTTTTACACAAATCACACGGAACTGAACTTTTTTTTTGTTCTCAAGGAACTCTGAATTTATTTGAACTTTTCATTTCAAATTTTCTTCCCAAGTGAAATTGTTTTTGGGGATTGTAAATTGTATACTGCTGTTTACTCACTCAGTTTTTTCCAAATTGCCAGGAAACAAAAGCACTTAAGCTATATACTTAAAATACATTTTCCTGGTTAGCAAAACAGTTTTTGTGTGTGGTGTTTTATTTATTTATTTTATTTTCCCCCCCACTGATTTCTGAGATTTAAACCTTTTTTTTATTTAACATCTTTGTGGTCGACATAAAAAAAAAACCAAGCTCCTCTGATAAGCCTAGACAACAAAGATAGATCATACAGCCCTGACATAAGTGTTGAAGCCGGGGTTACACTTCCTGCTGCTGACCATCTTTATGGAGATGCAGATTTCATATTCCAAAAGGACTTGGCACCTGCATACAGTGCCAACGCTACCAGTACTTGGTTTAAGGACCATGGTATCCCTGTTCTTAATTGGCCAGCAAACTCACCTGACCTTAACCCCATAGAAAATCTATGGGGTATTGTGAAGAGGAAGATGCGATATGCCAGACCCAACAATGCAGAAGAGCTGAAGGCCACTATCAGAGCAACCTGGGCTCTCATAACACCTGAGCAGTGCCACAGACTGATCGACTCCATGCCACGCCGCATTGCTGCAGTAATTCAGGCAAAAGGAGCCCCAACTAAGTATTGAGTGCTGTACATGCTCATACGTTTCATGTTCATACATTTTCTGAGATACTGAATTTGGGGTTTTCATTAGTTGTCAGTTATAATCATCAAAATTAAAAGAAATAAACACTTGAAATATATCAGTCTGTGTGGAATGAATGTATACATTATACAAGTTTCACTTCTTGAATAAAAATAGTGAAATAAATAGTGATAGTGACTTGCATTAATAAACAAAAAGGGTAAATTTTGAATTCAAGCCATCTTTAAATGTGCACAAGTCTGTGGGGCACAGCTTGAATTCTACACTAACAGTTGCTTTCAAGGCTCAATGTGGAGTGTGGAGGCTCAGGATTTAAGACTAAATCCTGCTTTTATAACAAATGTCATATGTACCCTTTGTTCTTTTTGTGAGTCTGGCAGGTTGCAGTGCTTGAGATTTTAGAGAGGATGATGCTTTACTGTTGGCTCTAAAAAAGGAGGATTGTCAGAAAGCTGCAGAATATGAAACACCTGCTTGTACTTTAGCCTCCCTCCCTGGTGCCTGCACTTATTGGCAGCTCACTGGAAGAGCTGCAGGCCCATGCTGTCACCTTCAAGAGCAGCACTCTTATACACTCACCTATTTCTCTGTTTCTCTACATTGCTTATAGCTAAAAGCTAATACATCAACCATTTAGTTTGTTCTTTCAAATGTTCATCCAGCACAAAGTGTATTTGTTTGTTTGTACATTTAGCATTACACAGATTCTGTCACATAGACTTCTAAGGCTACTTCTTTCCTCTGGGCAGTCATCTGTACAGTCTCGTGATTGTGCCTAAGCACCTTCACAGTTTTACACTGAGTCCAAGACTTTGGTCCCTCCAAAATATCATAACTAAGAAGTACAAGACGTCTGTGAAGATGCATATGGTAATCCAAATATACAGATAAACTAACCAAATATTTTGCAGACCTACACTACCTTTTGAAAGTTCTCTTTTTAGAAGGTCTTCTTTGCTAAATGCAACCAAGGTTGTGTTTATTCTATCAAAAATACAATAAAAAAGTGACCCCGGACTGCAAACCCAATCATAAGGGTCATTTTATTTTTAAATTGAGATTTTTACATCATCTGAAAGCTAAATAAATAATTGTGTTTTAAATATCTGAAAGTCTTTTTCAAAGAAGATGGATCTGATAGGCTATAGTCTGATGTGACAGACAATTGCGTAAGCTGGCTTAGCTTTTATGCAAGATTTCACTGCAGTCATATTTTCCCTGAGCGAGCAAATCTCAAAAGGACATCTAAACATTTGGATTTTGTTTCATACCTTTTCCACAACTTAACTGCCCTTTACTCTTCATTTTCACAACTGTCCTTCAAACCCCCAAGTTGTATAATGAACCCATGACTGTGGGGGGTTCAGAAAATGTGGTTGTTATTTTAATGATTCAAAGGTAGGAAAGGCAAGGCAAACATCTCACCATAAAAGCAAATGTTTTGCAAACTAATGCGAACAGCATCTTTGAGTGTTTTAATTGTATCAGACGATTGAATTTGTTGCAATTTGAGCACTTTTGCAAAGCATTCAATGTAAATATGGCTCATTAGTCTGAATGTGTTTGCTAAGGTAAACTGGTACTTTAGCTAATGTTGCTGCACTCCACAGGTAATATCAGTTCTGATTAAAATCGAGTGGATGTGAAATAAAATGTGCTTTCCGTAAATTAGAGCTTATTTAGGTAACTAAAATTAGAATCTTGCAACATGGATTTACCCAGCTAGAAACCAATGCTACATGTCACTAAATTCAAAATGAGTCCAAACTGTTTCCTGTCATTTTGTGGGTCACTGACTGAAAAATGAAGTCCAAGTGAAACATGAGGTATGTCACTTAAAATATAAAAAAATGTTAAAACAACATTCAGGTTTGGCTAAATCTATGCATACCCTAGTGAAAAAAAGTAAAAAAATAAATAAAATATATTTAAATGTTTTTAAAACACATTTATTTCATGCTAAGTATACTACTGTAGGGAGTGAAAGTAATGTTCTATAATTTTGAAAGAGGTAATATCGTGAGAACAGGGATCCGCGATGATAATCGCGGATGAGAAGAGGCTGGGCAAACAGTCGGTGCGAGCCGAGAGGGAGAGAGAGTGAGATGATTCGCACTGTTCAATCGGTTGTGGCTAAACCCTGATGTTCACCCCTTCATGTTCAATAAATCAAGTGTTATGACTTCCCGAATATCTTTCCGGTGTCCTCCTTGCAACACAGCCAAGAACCCACGAGCCAGCGTGCGGTAAGATCTGTAAGCTCGCTTATAGACATAAAGAGCGTTACACTGGTGGCAGCGGTGGGATTCAAACCCACGCCCCCGAAGAGACTGGAGCCACAGCCTCCTCCAGTTGTGACCTTAGGTGTTGCTCGAACACTGACCTCTGTTCACAAAGGGAGGGGCATGGCTCGAGTTGTTAACCCAACTAACGAACAAGTCTCTCTTGATGCTGGATGCCCATTAGGACAGCTTTTCTCAGTCACTGGCAATACACATGATGAATATGAGTTGGTCTCAGCCGTGACTACTTCTACAGAAGCTGACCGTCCAATGCCTGCAGTGCATTTGGAGAATACCCAGTTAAATGTTGAAGAACAGGCACAGCTCAATAGCCTGCTGACAGAATTCGCTGACATTTTTAGCTCTCATTCTCATGACTATGGCAAAACTAACTTGATTACACATAGCATTAATACTGGTGATGCTGCTCCTATAAAACTGCGCCCTTATGGAACGTCACCAGCTACTCAGGTTGTACTGCAACAAGAGGTGTCAAAGCTCTTGGATCACAACATCATTGAGGAGTCTCATAGTCCTTGGTCAGCTCCGGTTGTGCTCGTTCGGAAAAAGGATGGCACACACCGGTTCTGTGTTGATTACAGACGCCTCAATGATGTCACAATTAAAGATTCACACCCTCTTCCTCGGGTAGACGATACCCTTGACAGGCTTTCTGGAGCTAGAGTGTTTAGTACTATTGACTTGACGGCTGGGTACTGGCAAATACCACTTAATCCGAATGACAAAGAAAAGACTGCTTTCTCTACTGGTACTGGGTTATATCAATTCCGCATGATGCCAATGGGTATCTCCAGTGCCCCACCTAATTTTCAGCGTTTGATAGAACTGGTGCTTCGGGTTCTGCACTGGAGCGTTTGTTTGATCTACTTAGACGATATTATCGTCTACAGTACCGATTTCTCACAACACTTACTGCACTTACATGAAGTTTTCCAGCAATTTCGTACAGCTGGTCTAAAACTTAAGCCATCCAAGTGTCATCTAGCATGTTCCTCAGTCACTTTTCTGGGCCACCGTGTTTCCAGTAGTGGTGTTGAGCCAGATCCATCTAACATAGATAAAGTTAAGACATGGCCAATCCCAACATCTGCCACACAGGTCAGAGCTTCTCTGGGTCTGTGTTCCTATTACCGTCGATTTATTAGACACTTTGCACGCACGGCTGAACCCTTGTACCATCTTACACACAAGGGAGTGTCATTCTCTTGGTCAGCTGAAGCAAATGAAGCTTTCAATGTACTGAAGCATGCACTGACTTCATCACCAATTATGGCTTTTCCGAATCTTTCAGCTCCTTTCCTCCTTTACACAGACGCTTCCCTTCATTCTGTGGGCTCTGTTCTTTCACAGCAGGTGGAAGGAAAAGAGCATGTCATTGCATATGCCAGTCATGTGCTGTCTGCTTCCGAACGAAAATGGTCTACTTTCGATCGTGAGCTGTATGCCATTGTGTGGTCTGTCCGCCACTTCCGACATTATCTTACTTGTCACCCGTTCACGATAATCACGGATCATAAGCCTCTGGTTGGTCTTAAGAAACTTCCTTTAGACCATGATCCTACGGGTAGATGAGCTCGTTGGGCCATAGAGTTGGACCTTTATGATTGGCATGTCATTTATCGTGATGGAGCTAAACACCTTAATGCAGACGCCATGTCTAGGCGGCCAGACACCACTCCTGTGGAATCAGATGTTTGCTCTCAGGGTGATGTGTCCACCATTTCGGTAGCAACTCAGACCACATCAATACCTTTGCAAGAAAAATCGGTGTCAGCATACACCCAAACGCTGTCTATGAACAAAAATGTTCTGATGCCCACACCTGTTCCATGTCACACAACATCAAATCTCGTGCTAATCCAAAGTGAGTGGAATGTGAGGGAAAAACAAATGTCTGATCCAGATTTAGTTGTTGTTTTCTCCTGGATTGAAGCAGGACGTAGACCACCCTTATGGAGGCTACGCGATGCTTCCCCATACCTTAGGAAACTGTGGACACAGTTTAGTCGTCTCACTGTCCATAATGGACTGTTATGCAGAAACTCTTTTGGTGATAATACCTTGCAAGCGGTCATTCCTGCATCATTGATTCCTGAAATACTCAGTCATGTCCATGGTCACCCATCGGTGGGTCATTATGGTCAGGCCAAAACGTTGGACAGAGCTATGCGTTCCTTTTACTGGCCTTACATGTCTTCAGACATTGTCAAACATTGCTCTTAATGTAAGGCTTGTCAGTCGAGGCGTTCTCCTGTGCCCCGACCACAGGCGCCACTCATTCCTATCTCTCCTGTCCATTCCAAATAGTGGCTGCAGAGTTAACAGAGTTGCCTATTTCCACCAAGGGTAATCGCTATGTGCTGGTAATGATGGACCTGTACACTAAGTTTGTCGATCTTTATCCATTGAAAGATCAGACAGCTGTCTCAGTGGCAGGTTGCATTTTTGACCACTACGTTCTACAGCATGGTGTCCCAGAGGCCCTACACTCGGATCAGGGCAGACAGTTTGAATCTGACCTCATAAAGCACCTTTGTAACTTCAAGAAGCTCCGGACATCCCCTTATCACGCTCAGTTTGACGGAGCGGTTGAACGCTTTAACCGTACTCTAAAAGATGAACTAGCCAAACATCTTTTTGATTCAGGTATAGAGTGGGATGAGCACCTTCCACAGGTTGCATTAGCTTATAATACCACCAAGCACACTAGCACTGGATTGACACCCTTCTTTCTGGCTCATGGGCGGGATGCCCGCATTCTCTTGGACATAATACTCCAGGACAATATTGCTTCCAGTTCTGCAACAGCAGGCACACCAGCAGCATATGCTAACAAATTGCGCAAGAGACTGTGCTTATCGCTCGGCAACTGCTTTCCGAGACAAGGCTCAAAACCAACAACGCCTGAACTATGATCGTCATTTGAAATATACTCCTTATGACATTGGTGACTTGGTGTTAGTGGACGATCCTGCCCACCGCCATAACAAACTGTATCCACGATGGGTGCAACCGTATGGGACCCAACAACCTTCCTGCCCTTTGGAGAATGTGCAGGGCTTGGACTCTGGACAGTTGCTTCCAACACTGGGCACACCTGAAACTGGACTGTCTATAGGTGTTTTTGAATCACCTGATACCCCAGTGTCCACACGGAATGTGCTTCCCAGGACACGTCGATTGCCTTCCCATTTGAAGGATTTTGCACTTTACTGATTTACCAAATGTTGTCTGTACTTTTGTTCTTCTGTTATGTACAGGGTTAATACATGTTACAAACGGACTCTAAATGTAGAGTTTCTTGATATGTATGCACATATATTGATTTCTTATGGGCATATGCAATTTATGTTGCATTATTGTTCACAATGTTTTGTAAGATTTGGCCCTTTTGATTTTGATGGATTTTTGGTAATATATTGTTTTGGATATTACATATATGAATATTATGTTATGCCAAATAAGCATAAGGGTTGTGTTATAGAAATGAGGACATTTCTTGTTGGGTAAGGGAGTATTATGTAGGTAGTGAAAGTAATGTTCTATAATTTTGAAAGAGGTAATATCGTGAGAACAGGGATCCGCGATGAGAATCGCGGATGAGAAGAGGCTGGGCACACAGTCGGTGCGAGCCGAGAGGGAGAGAGAGTGAGATGATTTGCACTGTTTAATCGGTTGTGGCTAAACCCTGATGTTCACCCCTTCATGTTCAATAAATCAAGTGTTATGACTTCCCGAATATCTTTCCGGTGTCCTCCTTGCAACACAGCCAAGAACCCATGAGCCAGCGTGCGGTAAGATCTGTAAGCTCGCTTATAGACATAAAGAGCGTTACACTACAAATAGATTTACATATTATGTATTTAATAAAAATACCCTGCTATTGTACTTTTAGTATACTCAACTGGTAAATTTAAAGTCTGCTAAATTGGAACAACTAACTCTGTTCTTAATGCACTTTAATTGTGTGGCAGTAGTGCTGAAGTCCAACTAAAGATATACTGAAGTATAATTGATTGTGCTCAAGTAGAACTATTGCAAATATACTTTAGGTATGCTTTAAATAATTTGCATTTAAAGACTGATATTATTTAAAGATCATACAATCCTCATCAAAAGTGACATTAAAACATATTTTAGGATTAATATTAAGAAATGTGCATTGTGCACAACTACTCTAAATAAACTTTTACGTGTTGTTTGAACATAAATGTGTGTTGGCAGTGTGTGTACACAACCACCCTATAATGATAAAAATGTGCCCGCTTTACTAGCCTCACCCACGATTGTTGACTGACACTGCGAGGCAAATGTTGGATCAAAATAATTAGGAATAGAAGGAATGGCCTTCTCAGCTGTCATAGTTGCAACTCTTGAACAGGGTGTTCAACACACCACTGTTTCAGTAAAAAAAAAAAAAAACTTTTGCAACGTTTTGTCAGGGCTGAACGCAGCCCTGGAAATATGAGAAAAATCCATTATCTGAATCCATGCCCTAAGTGAGCCGCACACAATTCGCCATGGTTATCTTCACGCCAGAACATTTAAAAGCAGCATTCAAGTAAGAAATGTCATCTTATTACTGTTGTTCAGTCCAGAGCAGTGAGTGATTTTCTGATTTTATTTTATTGTTTGGGTCATATTAACAGCGTAGACCCAAACAGCACTATAGGTACTGTATATTAGGCTGCTGTCACTTAATACACCGATCTAAAGTAAACATTCCATTTCCTTACCAGCTGTTTAACTTCACAGACATAATCAACTGTTTTTGTAACTTATGCGTGTGTGAAAGACAACTTAGTTTGGTATATAGATATGCCACATTTGGAGTCGTAAAAAGCCAAGACAAGCATAGCTGTGAGTGTATATCAGTTAAATTATTTGCGCCTACTTTGTAATGCTGTTTGGCAACCATTAACAATCTTCAGGTACACGGCATTTAGTTACATGGCTGCAATAGTTAAAAACAAAATCTGTAGCGATCTTTTAATTTCTCTTTCCAGGCTTCTAGATTTGCTCGTTTCTATACTACATAGCTCATATGAATTTTAAAAAGCTTTCAGAGGCTGATCTCAACTCATTTCAAATTCTCAGAGGCCTGTGATCACGTCTGAGGCGGGGGAAAGCTTTTTTTGACTCGGACACTAAAGGGCAGACAGTAACCAAACGTCCCATAACCTTCACAGCTGCTTCCTTCACTCTCTAGCCAAAGTCCCACCCCCTCCTTTCCTCTGTATCTGCCCTTCTCACTCCAACCTGGCATCATTACAGAGAATTGTAACAAACACCTTTCTTACAGTGTCCTTTCGTCAGAAGAGCGTGAGCATAAAACAGCACCATGAACCCTGTCGGTAACTCTGCAATCTTTCCACAGCGAACCCTGTTGTTACTTATTTATAGTAGCATGTTTCCCAGAGGGCCAAAGTAATTGAAACCAAATGTGTGGAGGCAGTGAGATGGGGAAATAGAGCAGCGGTAGCATCTGGACAGGAGAAAAAGAGAAGGAGATAGAAACGGGAGGGACGGGAAAAACCCTTTGTCTACTGTCGGGACACAAACTTTTTGGCCTCCAATTAATACAAGACTTTTTTCAGAAACCACAATACACTGACAGAGTAAACCAATACAATGGAATGGAAGGGAAAAGAGAGGCAGAGAAAGAGAGATAAAAATAAGCCCACAACCCCAAACTACTCCAGCGCAGACAGAAAACTTTCCAAAAAAAATGAAGCAGCAGTTCACATTAAGCACAGCCCTGTCTCTCAGCTGCCAGGAAGTCACATGCGTTTCCTAGCACAAAGCATAAGTCAGAAACAATGATATAAAAACTTACCATCCTGACCATGGCTCTCAACCTGAAGTCCAAGCTAATGCACTCAGGGTGTGACAAGCAGATAAAAGTAGACAGAGACACCCCTTAAAGATGGCATGAGGCCTCTCTCACTCACTTTCTTTTTCCGACTGACTCCAGGCAGTTACAATCCCCCCTTCCGACACTGTCAGCTTTTCCAATAGCAGACGCACAAGCCAAAATCCCTGCCCCAGAGTCTGCAGGAATTTCCTGGACTCTCAGTCCAGTATCTGCAGCGGACCCAGAAGCACAGCGAACAGTGACTGAGTCTTGCGACGCTCTGCTACCGTCTGCCTGAGTAACTGCCCCTTGGTTTCTGGCCAGATATAGTGTTAGGAGACACATGGGGGAAGTTAAGGGGTAGGCTAGGGTTGATATGTGAGGGGGATTTTTTTTTAGCACAGCCCCTCACCCTGCATGTGTATGCATGTGTGTGTTTCAGCATGCAGCCACGGGAATTGGAAATGCACATTTACTTTTCTACTTGATATTTGTGCCTGGCTGACTATGAGGGATAAAACTGCCACAAAGCCTTTTCTATACTGCATTTTCTGCAGGCATGAAGTCATCAGACTGATGAATATTAGTAATCATTGTTTAGGTCGCCTTCATTAACTGGCTCGTTCAGCATTAGCAGAACATACTGTGGGGAGTGTAAAACCAATCGTGTTTGTAAGACCACATGTGCAATCAATACACAGAATCCCAGGACGATTAATCAGCACGTACATTGCTAATGCTGGCAGTGTTCTGGACTATGGTGTGAAGGTAAAAAACATTAACATAAATATATTCATACTGTGTTTTACCTTACTGCGGTGACAAAGAATTGTGTTTGGGGTGTTTAGGCTTAAATTTATTCAGGCAGTTGTTTGCTTCACACTCTTTGACAAGGGTTTGAAAACAACCAATTAGAGTCAGAATTCTGAATCAGGGTTTAGAGGCACCATTTCCATGTAACCTTGCTGAATAATGTTGTTGTCAGGTCGAATAAATTCACTACCAAAACATCTGCATGCCGTGGTGTGGTGTCTCCTATATTCTACATTTTTTACATAGTGAATTACGTTATATTAAATAGAAGTGAGTGCAGTTGTTTACATAGGTTGGCTATAGCTGTGAAAGGCACTGTGCTTTACATGCAGCACTGCTTTTTTCCATAAAAGCTTTTTATATCATGCAAAAAATATTTCTTGTCATCATCAAATATTGTTTAACTACAAAAGAGATTCACTTAGCAGAAAAAAAATGATGAGTTTTGTCGTTCAGCTATTTAAGTAAAAACATATCCAGCTAATATTATATATTTTACCCACTACACAATATGAAAACCTGCTGAATGGCTGCCATAAATAGTACTGGCAGTCTGAATTATACTATCTACTCCCCAAAACAACTGCAGCCTTCAAACAACAGGGAGCCAATAGGTCCTCTGAGAGGCAGAGCCAATACAACAAAAGTAAATATAACTGGAGCAAAACAAGAAGTGAAACAAATGTTTTTTTTTTTTTTTGTTGTAGTTTTTTTCCCCCACTGTATCAGTAAGTGAAAGCACTTTAGGTTTATCTGTTAAAAAAATAGAAAGAGGTTATTATTTACAAACACTGCAATTGGTATTTGAATCATAATATAATAAAATGCTATTGCTTACATCTTAAAACTAAAAGAACTATAAAAATATCACATTAAAACAGCACAACAACAAGCTCTCAACATAGTGTGTGTAAACAACAAACAAATTTCAAAGTCATGTTTTACCCATGCTCTGCTATAAATAAAGTCCCAAATGACACACTATACACTATGTATTCTACTCTCCAGCATATACATGCGTAAGAAAAGTTGAAACAGTTGGATGCATGCGTGTCTAACATTCCACTTTTTTTTTTTTCTTTTTTTTTTTTTGGTTAAATAAGTGCATCATCCAACTATTTAAAGTGTACTTTTTTTACTTGTTAGAATTTTTACAGTCAAACCAAAAATTATACAGAAACCAGATATAATTTTTGATATTTTTTTTTTTATTATTGGGTGCAGGATACTATAGTTCATTTATGTTCATATAAGTGAGGATAGCAAAAAAAAAATATATATATAATGTGACATATTATACCCAACAATTCTTCATACAGTGGACTAGCAGTTAAATTGATAATCATTTGGAAACAAAAATTATTTAGACACTATGACCTGACCATGTTTTTTCTTTAATTGCTAATGTGACCTTTTTACACCACCGACTGAACACAATTAAGCATTGCTTGTTAATTGGTCAACAAAGTATTGACTTCTATCAAAGTCTGACATTATCAAAAAAGTTGTTCTTACACAGTTTATCCCTGAATTATTGTCATATTTTATTACTTTTTTCTAAACTATAGCAAATAAACTGTGATAATGTGAGAAATGTTGAAGTTGTCTGAATACATTTTGGTTTGACTGTATACTGAAAAATGGCATAGATTTTGTTAAGGTGTTTGTATTTACATTGTAATTGGATTTAAATGAACTCCGTTTTGCCCAGTTTAAATGTAATATAATTTCAGTCCATTATATTGTTATTTTTGGAAGTCATTCAACATGAATATTCAATTATTGTAATATAATACTTAATTGATTCAAATGGACTTTAAACCAAATGATGACCTACAGAGAGTGAACTTGTTGGAGCAGGCACATCTTGACCATCTTACTATAGATGATGTCATCAAGTTTACTAACAATGCCCACAGTGAGGGGCTGATAGGGGATGGGTCTCTGTCAATGATTTAATCATATCAATATTGAAGCATAGGGTAAATTAATTGACCTCAAATAAGGCCAATCATTTGAAAATCAAAACATGTTAGCTGTACCAACTTTACACAGCCTCTTGCTCATTAACCTTGAAAAAATGTGCCCAATTAAGTGCATATGCATATGTTTTTACGGAGTGTGAAAGATATTAGAAGGTAGTGTGTGAAGCTATAGAGGGTATGTATTGACATCACTTTCTCACCAGAACATGCCCCCTCAGTCAGACTAAGTGGCAAAAGAGCCTTTTGCATGAATGGATTTAATAAGGAAGCTGGGAAAATGTGAGTAAAACGAATGATACCCAGTTTAAACTAAACTGTTAGTTTAGCTGGACTCCTTAAAACTTACCAAATATCCAGTGTCAATGGATATTGATATGCATCCAGAAATCATGTTTCTTGACATTTATATGTGCCTGATTTTGACGCCTTTGAACATGTTTGGTAAATACAAAATAGGTTGGTCTAAATCCTGGTAATTACTTATGTCAATGTTATATATATCATCATATCATCCAGCCCAGAAACTTATAGTTATATAGTTTTTGTCAGTGTTCATTCGGTTATGCAGAATTTAAGATGGTAAATATTTAATTGATGAGTTGTCAATACGATATACACTGCCCTCCAAAAGGATTTAGCCTCCTGAAAGATTGCCCAAAGATGATTCACACTATGCTGATATTAATTATTTTAATTCAACAAATTAAATTAATGATAACTGTAAATTCATGTTTCACTGCGAATTGCAGAATTGCGAATTGTGAATTGCAGCAATCAATTTGCTTCTCTTTTCTGTAGCTTTCGGCAGTTTGTAAAAACATACTAGATTATTTTTTTAAATCTATTTGTACAGTCGTATTAGATGTGTTTTGTCCATTCTGTCGCAACATTCTTGCTGAAAACCAATGTTGCCATTCAGTCTTTTTGCCATTTTTGCTTA
>NC_133379.1:4246995-4316993 GCF_049309525.1 Garra rufa
GTTTCTCCTAAATCGCAAAATTAGGAGCTAATTTTAGCCTTAAGATGTTTTGTGTATATGGCCTCAGACATTTTATTTCCGAACTGCAATACATACAGTACAAATTCTGCCAAATGTTGCATTCACATTCATCTGTTCTGGGTAAAACTCAATACATTTTTTAGTGCCATTCACTGGACGTTTCACTTTAATAATGTCATGAAAAATGCAATAGCAATGCAATATCATTTTAAAGAAAAGTCTAGCCTGGGTTGGTGCAGCCACATACGTAAACACATTATGAACAATGTCTAAGAAACTGCAGCCAAGCACTACCAAGAAGAGCTGTGATGCTATTTAACATATACTGTTTAAGGAAAACTTCTGCAAAGTTGAGTAACCATCCATGCAGCTACTGTGAGTAAAATGTCTGTATTTTGATATGGCGCAAAACTGCTATGTGTAGACCAAGCATTAAGGAGACAGATTTCATATCAGCACAGCTGAGGACACAAACTCGGCCGTTCTATCAAAACAACCCTGTGGGGTGGAAATGCTATTAGCCTCTGTTAATCAAAATGCCTGCCACTACATCAGGCATTCTTCCCACAGTTTGGGCAAAACATATTGCCATCATTATGCAAAGCCGCTTTTCTGGGTCGAAGTGCTGATTGTTCCTCAGAAGCTGTGAATGATCAACATGACGAGTCTGGCATGGGAAGACAAGGCAGAGTCTGCGGGGGAATCGTCTTGGGGAAGAGGATAAAGGGGAGGCTTGAAAAATCCACCCGTTCGACGCGAGTGAAGCTGTTGTTAAATGTTCCTTGGCACTGTAACTATTTTTTAACCGTTCAGCAGGTCAAAAATGAGAGGTGCCTTTTTATTGACTTGATCGTTTTAGGGATGAGGAATTACCTCCCAGGTTTAGACACATGCATGCACAGATGGCTGAACAGAACACTCATTCAATAAATATGTGTATTCCCAACTATAAAGGCAACCCAGGCTTACTGGAAATATGTGCTTGTGGCAGCATTTGAGAAAAATTATATTTCTTGCGTGTTTTGTGACACTTTTAAAGTAAAATGTCCCGTGAGTGGCTCTAAAAGTATTAGTTAGTTTTACTAAATATGAATCTGGCAACATTTTATTTTAGGTATCTGCTTTTTTCACTAAGTGTAAATGGCGATAGAGGCTATTTACACTAAGTGCAAATAGCAATAGATGCTATTTACACTAGCTGCAATTAGATCTTATTTACACTAAGAGAAAATTGCATATTTTCTTAGCTATAGATGCTATTTACACTAAGTGCAAATAGCAATGGATTTTATAAAGGGTATACATTGACGTCACTTTTCCACTGGAACACACCCCCTCAGTCATACTGAGTGGAAAAAAGAGCTGCCGAATGAATGGATTTAATAGGCAAGCTGTGAAAATGTGAGTAAAACAAATGATAATCAGTTTAAACTAAAGGTTGCTGGACTCAGTGTAGTGTTTGTTACAACTTACCAAATATACAGTCGTCCATGGATATTGATATGCAGCCAGAAATCATGCTTCCTGACATTTATATGTGTCTAATTTTGACGCCAGGAAAATAAATAAAGCACTTTGTCTGTGAACGCGTTTTGTAAATACAGAACAGGTTGGTCTAAATCTGGGTGGCCACTTATATTAATATTATATATATCGTCATATCATCCAGACCAAAAATGTATATAGTCTTATATAGTGTTTATTCAAAAAAAAAAAACATCAAGTTATGTAGAATTTAAGATTTTAAATATTTAATTGATGAGCCAATACGTTGTATTATAAAGCAATGCATAGGATTTTACCACAAAATTCAACACATTAACATAATGTGATAACTGCAAATCTGTGTTTCGCTGCCTGGAGTTCATTTGTTTCTCTTTTCTGTAGCTTTATGGCAGTATGGCACATACTGCGTCTGTGGCAGTATATAAAAATAAACCTCAGATTTCTTGTCAAATCTATTTGTACAGTCAAATCGCAAAGCTCTTTCTGAGTTTAGATGTGTTTTGTTCGTTTTGTCACAGCATTTATTGCTTTTTGCCACTCAGTAGGTGGAGCTACAGCCATTCCAGCTGACGGTGACGTCACAACCTTTATTTAAAATAGCAGGATTTTTTTTGCGATATGCTATTTACACTAAGTGCGCATAGCTGTACATTATTTACACTTTGTTAAAAGATCAGCATTTTTTGTTATTTATACTACTTATCACAAATAATGGCAATTATCTACACCTCAGTATTGTAGCACATTATAAAAGAGTATGCAATAATAACGTATTCTATGTAAATTATAATTTTAATTTTAATTATTAAATGGATGTCACCTTTTTGACACCTACTCTAACCCTACCCGATACTTTATTTTTGACTTTTTGATTGTTTTCTTAATTTTTATTGAAATTAAATGCCTTTTACATTGTGATATTGTCAGGCTAACTGCTACTGCGAGGAGCGAGGAACAAGGAGACGAGAGATGATCTCAAACAACAGTCTTTTAATAAAGATCTAAAAGGGTAACACAGGCTGGTAGGAGACACACGTAGCACATCACAGACTTTTAACACCGGACAGGAAACATTTTAAATACAGGGAAAAACGAGGGGTAATTAGCGAGACACAGGTGAAACAGATGAGACAATCAACGAGAGGGAGAAACTAGGTCACACACATGGGGAGAAACACACACACAGACAGTCCACGGGCGTGACATATCGCCCCCCCTCCTGGAGAGGGAAAGGGAGTCGAGAGTGGTGATGATGAAGGGAGGAGCCAGGGCAGACCAGACGGAGACAGGAGGGACTTGGAGCAGGTGGTGCCAGGTGGGACCCAGGCCACAGCCGTAATGGTGACCCACGGTGGAGCTGACAAAGGGAGGAGCCGTGGCAGAGGAGCCTGTGGTGGACATGGAGAGTCGATGAGCCAAGGTGACGATGATGATCTGGAAGGCTGCGGTGGAGCCAGAGCGACAGAGGACCAAGGTGGAGCTGAAGAGATAGAGGAGCCTGACGGAGTCGGAGGGACCGAGGGACGAGGCGAAACCAGAGAAGTGGAGTCCCGAGGCGAAGGATGGTCGAAGACAGACCAAGGCGGAGCTGGAGAGGGACAAGGGAGCCCGGCGGAGCCAGTGGACTGCTGGCCCACAGTGGAGAGAAGGGGGCTAGGAGCCATGGTGGAGCCGCTGGGTCGATGGACCGAAATGGACTCCTGGGGCCGGTTGCACCAGCTGTGCGCAAGTTACAACTTAGCCTAGTTGCGACATAAAGGGACACTAAGTTACAACCTACGCACTACTAAATAGTTTTGCGTTGCACCTTTAAACTTAAACACCATTAAATGTAACTCTGCGTATAAAATAAATATTTACAGAAGCATCTGGTCAGGAGTAACATTTGGAATAAATAGCTGACTAAGTGAACTGCATCAATATGCTCTTCTTTTAACTGACAACCTTCAATCCTTTAGCTCAACTCTGTGTGCTTCGTTTCGTGTTGTGCATGTCAGATGAAATAATAAATAAATGGCACTTCTTATGTTTTTTGTTTTTTTTTAGTATTTATTGATCCTTATTTATTTCAGTTACAGTCTCTGAATGTTATTTACATATGTGACCCTGAACAAAAAAAGCTTACATATAGACTAATGTTATTATTGTTTTGTTTTTAATGGAAACTTGTTTTTACCATTAGTATACGTAAGGCAAAATAAGTTAGAATGAAGGATAAATTGAAACCCATAGCATTTAAAAAAAGTTCTGCTTGCTTATTTGATGGTTTCTGTTGGATGATTTAGTGTAAACATCAGATTACGCAGGCCAGCGGTGATCCCACCGCACAGATGGTGGGCTGAGGGTGAGCAGAGGGGCTGCCAGGCGACAGCGGGGAGTTGACAGGAGCCCACCCTTTATGGGTGGGCGGTTATTTGTGAGCCTCTGGGCTCTTAGGGCTGCCCTTGGGAACAGAGTCTTTCTCTGGGCTGGACTTGGAAACTTCTTTGTGTGGGACACGGATACAGGAGCCCTCCTTGGGCTAGACCCGGGATCTGAGGCCCTCCCTGGGCCTGATGCAGGAACAGCAGCCTTCTCTGGGCTAGACTTGGGAATTGAGGCCCTCCCTGGGCCATACATGGAAACAGAAGCTCTCTCCTGACTGGATGTGGAAACAGGAGTAACAGAGGGCTCCGACGAAGGAGGGAGGAGAGAGGGCAGGTCAGCACCTAAATCCATAAGCTCTTATTCAGAGTTCCACAGTTCCAAATCACAATTAGCTCACCCTCAGCCATGGTGCAGTGGGCGGAGCTCATCACCACTATCTCACAGTCCACAGCTTTCTCCCTCATCCCTCCCTCATTTGCAGTTCGGGCTCTCCGTCATCAGTGGGCTCGGGCTTGTGCTCCCCACAGCGTGTAGATGGTGGGAAAATACATTTTTGTTGGTCTGATGTTCTGTCAGGTAAATGCTGAGAGGTGCGAAGAACGAGGAGACGAAGGATAATCTCAAACAACAGTATTTTAATAAACATCCAAAGGGATAACACAGGCTGGTAGGAGACACACACACATAGCACATCGCAGACGTTTGACACCGGACAGGAAACAAGGGGCAGAACACACTTTAAATACAGGGCAAAACGAGGTGTAATTAACGAGACACATTTTATTGCCTGTAGTGTTTATTTCAACAAGAATCTGAATTGTGCATACAGTATAGGTTTGTTTTTGGAGCTTTGTAAAAAATGTAGGCAGAGAACTGTTTTTTTTCAATGAGCCCATTTTGTATAAAGTTGTTTTGAGGAAGCTACTTTAAAAATGTAGTTTGCTAAGCTGCAAACTAATCACTCAATTAATAAACTCAAGCTACTGTTTGGAAAAAGCAGATGCTTTACTTACAATAAGCTACGAACAAAAACAACCAAAGTAATTAAAAATAACTACATGTAAAAGTCACTTAACCCTTATGCGGTCTTCGGGGGATTTCGGGACCCCGAATGGCGTTCGCTAAAATTTAAAAAAATGTTCCCTTTGTCCAAATGGTATGAGACTTTGTAAATCAGTCAACACTATCTTGATCTACAAATAAAAAAATAAATTGGAATGATAGCTTGATTTTATGTTAGTGTGAAAAAAATACTCACATTCATGGGAACCTTGACAAAATGCAATTTTTGTTATAAAATAATAGCTAAAAAAACAAAACAAATGTTATTTTCCTGTTTATTAATGTTTTTACTCCTCAAGTGTACAGTTTTTGGAGGATTTAGGATATTTTTTTAATATATATAAATTAATAAATTAATAGTTTTTATGGGTTTTTATACAAAAATAGCTTTTTTTTGTAGAATTCCCTTTCATAAAAAACCCACATGTCTAAATTTCATTCATGGGGATAAAATGGATAATTTCACATGGTTTAGTGTAAGATTTTTGCCCATCTTTTGGAAAATCCAGTTTTAAACGTAAAAAAAAATACTTTTACCAGTAGGTGGCTGCAGAGCTCCACTATTTGCTTTTTGCTATTTGACCACCTGAAAGATATCTTTTCACAAGTTTTTTTTCAGTTGAGTTCATATCTACATATCATGAAACACACAGGACTACATTTGGAGACCATAAAAACTGCTCTCTTATAATTTGTCAAAAAAAGAAAAAAAAATTTTGTTGTTGCATTCTTATGTTCATGTTGTGTACTGCTACTCAATATGTAATAGAACTGGTTTTGTTTCAGTACAAAAAATGCTTAACTTTGACAAAAAGCATTTTTTATTGTTATAATTGTGATTTCATAATATGTAGATATGAACTCAACTCAAAAAACTTGTGAAAAAATATCTTATTGTTGGTCAAATAGCAATTAGTCAATAGTAGTGCTCTGCAGCCATCTAGTGGTAAAAGTTATATTTTTTTTTACTTTTAAAACTACATTTTCCGAAAGATGGGCAAAAATCTTACACTAAACCATATCAAATTATCCATGTTATCCCCATGAATGAAAGTTTAAAATGTGGGTATTTTGTAAAGTGAATTTTACATAAAAAGCTGTTTTTGCATATAAAACTATTAAAAATAAATATTTATTTAATAATTTATTTATATTTAAAAAATAGCATAAATCCTACGAAAACTGCACAATTGTGGAGCAAAAACATTAATAAACAGGAAAAGAATTATTATATATTTTTTAAAACTATTATTTTGTTACAAAATTTAAGTTACAAAATTTTGTTACAAAGACCATGAGTGTGATTCCAAAACGAAGACCGCATAAGGGTTAAGAGGGCAATATGTTTTTCATATGTTTTATGGATCAAACTATGAAGTTATGTAATTTATAATATATATATATTATGATTTCCTGGCACAAAAGAAACAAGGAGGGGGGTTCTTTTAGGACATGGGTAGAAAACCTATTTACCCCCTTTCAGGCTTTACCTTGTAAACAGGGAGGTTAGGAAGCTTTCCGATCACTTGGTAAGGCAATGGATTCCATCTATCTTGTAGTTTGTGTTTCCCAGAGTTTCTAACGCTCGATCTCCTTCCCTAAGAGTCTGATCTCGGACTCTAGAATCATATCGTTTTTTGTTTCGTTGATGATTCTTGGATGCTTCACTCATGGCCAGTTGATACGCGCTTTTCAACTCACGCCTTAGCTGGTCCACGTACTGATGATATTTGACGTCGTCCTCCCCATCCGGAGAGAGTCCAAAACACAAGTCAATGGGCAATCTGGCTTCATGCCCAAACATCAAGTAATACGGTGAGAAACCAGTGGCATCATTTTTGGTGCAATTGTACGCATGGACCGGATGACTTACATACTGGCTCCACCTTGACTTCTTGTCTGGGTCGAGAGTTCCAAGCATGGACAGTAACGTGCGATTAAATCTCTCCGGCTGGGCGTCGCCTCGGGGATGGTATGGTGAGGTTCTGGACTTGTGGATACCCAGCATCCCCAACAATTCCTTAATGACCTGACTTTCAAAATCGCGTCCTTGGTCAGAGTGGATTCGATTGGGAAATCCATAATGCACAAAGAACTTTTCAAACAGAACCTTCACCACCGTTAATGCCTTTTGGTCTTGGGTTATGAAGGCTTGGGCATATCTGGTGAAGTGATCAGTCGCAATCAGTACATTGGAAATCCCTTTAGAATCTGGCTCGATAGACAAAAAGTCTATACACACCAAATCAAGTGGGCCAGTACTTGTGATCCTCTGTAAGGGTGCAGCTTTCTGTGGCACTGTCTTACGAGCAACACATCTACCACAATTCTTGACATACTCCGTAATCTCAAGAGCCATCCTGGGCCAATAGAATCTGTCCTTTATGAGGTCCATGGTTCGTTCTGCTCCAAAATGTCCCATGTCATCATGGAGTGCTCTTATGACCACAGCCCTGTAGTGCTCTGGTAAAATAAGCTGACACACTTCTTTCCCAGACCTCTGAGTGATTCGATAAAGAAGTCCTTTCTTCATCTGGATCTTCAAACTTTCCCTCTGAAATATCTTAAGGATCGGATCTTGAGTGTTCAGATCAGATATGGACTTCCGTGCCTCCACTTGCTTTATAACCACCCCAATGTTTGGATCACATCTTTGTGCCTTTGTTAAGTCCTCTCTACTTAATGGCTCAAGTGGAGCCCATCCAACTTGAGTTGGGAAAGCAAAAACATCAGGAATGGCAGTTGGATCAGCCCCAAGCTGATCTACAAACCTGGAAGCGTCTCCTTTCCTACTGACACCCACCTGCTGACAAAGAGTTTTCACACTAGAGGCCGGTACCTTCTCCCACTCCTCCTGGGAATCCTGAGCATTCCTCGACAAAAGGTCGGCGTCCACATTACTTCTACCGGGTTTGTACTCCACATCGAAATCATACAACGTTAACGCAGCCAGCCACCTATGGCCGGTGGCGTTAAGTTTGGCTGTTGTCAACACATATGTTAGAGGATTATTATCTGTCCTCACTGTAAACTTAGCACCATACAAATAATCATGGAATTTATCCACGATGGCCCATTTCATAGCGAGAAATTCTAGCTGATGTATTGGGTAATTACGCTCAGACTGACTCAGCTTTCGGCTGGCAAAAGCTATGGGACGGAGACCTTCCGGGTGAGCTTGATTAAGCACTGCCCCCAAACCATCCAAACTCGCATCCACATGTAGGATGTAGGGTTTGCTTGGGTCAGCGAAAGCTAACACTGGGGCCTGGGTGAGGCAATTTATGATCTTTTCAAAAGACTTATCACATGCCTTGTCCCATCTATCAGCGAAAGGTTCCCACTCCTTGAAGTACTGCTTCTCAGTACCACCAGGTTTCTTCTTTTTCTGACTAGGGGGGTAACCCTTAGTTAGTTCAGTCAAGGGTCTGACAATGGATGAATAGTTCGCAATAAAGCGTCGATAATATCCACAGAACCCAAGGAATGAGTGTAACGACTTCAAGTTCACCGTTTAGAATGACTTGCACTTTTCCAGGGTCTGTGGAGATACCTGCAGCAGACACAATATGGCCCAGGTATCTCACCTGGGGCTGGCAAAATTGACACTTATCAAGTGAAATTTTAAGGCCATATTCCTCTAGCCTATCCAATACCTTTAACAGGCGTGCCTCATGCTCCTCAAGAGTTTTCCCAAACACTATCAGGTCATCTAAATAGATGAGTACCTGTAACAGATTCATGTCTACGGCCGCCTCCATTAGGCGCTGGAATGATGCAGGTGCCCCTGAGATCCCCTGTGGCATTCTTTCAAATTGGTAGAACCCTAATGGGCTGATAAAGTCTGTCTTCTCCTTATCATCTTCGGCCATTGGAATCTGGTAATATCCGCTTCGCAGATCCAGAACGGAAAACCACTGGCTGCCTGTCAAACAATCAAGAACATCATCAATACGCGGCATGGTATATTGATCAGGCACTGTGCGGGAGTTTAACGTGCGATAGTCGATGCACATGCATATACGACCATTCTTCTTTCTTGCGATGACTATGGGTGAAGCATAAGGACTATGTGATTCCTTGATTATTCCCGCAGCCAACAGCTCCTGTAAATGACGACGGACATCTTCAAGGTCAGCCGGGGCTTTATGCCTGGATCTCTCACGAAATGGTTTCGACTCACTAAGCCTTATGCAGTGTTCCACCCCCTTTGCTAGTCCCACATCCCACTCATCTACTGAAAAAAACTTTGGTTCTCTGCGATAGGGTGTTGACAAGGCGGGTCTTCCAGGTTTCTGGGATTGGGGAATCACCAAAGTCAAACAAGCTAGGGTCTAGGGCCTGTGGTGTGGAATCTGCCTTCTGTGGCACCATGACAGTGTCCACCACACACACCCGTGCCACAAGAGTACCAACTGGAATGGCAGTACCTTTGTACGATTCGTTCTGAAAGGGTACAAGGAAATGATCTACATTCACAGAAGAAGAGGTCAGCACCAGCGAAGGCATCAGAACCCCAGCAGGAAGTTGATTATCTTCTGGCGTTTCCACAATAAGAACATGATTGTCCAAAAGTTGGTTCTGCATAACCTTACACAGAGCATAACTAGTACTACGAGGAGGAATGGTTAGTGGTCCAGGGCCCACCCATTTCACCTGTCCTACCAAATCTGAAGGTACTTTGCCGTTTGATGTTAACGGTGTCTTGGGTGTTTTCAGGAAGTATTCTCAGTGATTTCACAGTGCTGCTATTAACGAGCTGCTTGCAGTGAGTCAACAGAGTGCTAAGCTTGGAGGTGTTAGTACCAAGAATAACCGATACAGGATCTGGACTCTTAGAGTCTGGACATACCAGTGCCAAGATTGGAATCTTCTCTCCCGAAAGAGGTTGGTAATCAGGGAAAGCCAATTCGACAGATATATAACCCCTGTAAGGGTAAGTGGAATCACTGAGCCCCCATATAGCCAGATCTGAAAGAGGTATAAGAGGAACATGTGGAAGGTGCTGTTGGTACCAACTTTCAAACACAATAGAGACCTGTCCAGTAAAGCTTTGCAGGGCTGGCCTTCAAGCGTGACTTTAGCTAGTGGGGATGGGCCTACTAACCCTTCAGGGAAGTGACTTGGCTGAATCGATTCTACCTTCCCCTGTCTAACTGAAAAGTGGTCCACTACTGCGGATGCGGACTCCTTTCCCCCTCTGTTCTTCCTAAGAGCACGGATCAACTTCTGAATTACTCTGGCCGGGTTTTCCGGGGAACTGCAATGAGTGGCAATGTGGCCATCCTCTCCACATCTGTAACAGAAAAAATCTGAAGGGTCAGAAGGTAATTGAGACTTCCTGTTCCCATTAGGGTTGTTTCTCCCCTCTCTTTTTGAGAACTCTCTATTCACAGGGGTACCGGGTGTCACTGTCAATACACTAAGCTGCTCCTGAAGTTGTTTCAATTGTTTCCGCAAAAGCTGAACATCACCTTCTTTTTCACTCTCAATTGGCTTTTGAGGATGTTTAGTCTTGGTTTCAGGCTTAAATTCTATTTTCTTTGTTAGCCCACTTAACTTTGAATTCAACAGTTTGATCTCTGCTTTCAGCTCTTGCATCTCAGGAGAATGAGGCTTGGTCTCTTTAGTTGATTGAACCTGTCTCACTGTAGGGTTCAGCTTATGACGCGAGACTTCATATTCTTCCTCTTCACGAATTTCATTTAACAACTGCAAAAAAAAGTAGGAGGCCTTTCTTTTCTCTCTCTTAATCGCAGATGCACCAATATCATGTCAGAGTGTGTACAGTCGTGGCCAAAAGTTTTGAGAATTACATAAATATTGGAAATTGGAAAAGTTGCTGCTTAAGTTTTTATAATAGCAATTTGCATATACTCCAGAATGTTATGAAGAGTGATCAGATGAATTGCATAGTCCTTCTTTGCCATGAAAATTAACTTAATCCCGAAAAAAAAAACTTTCCACTGCATTTCATTGCTGTCATTAAAGGACCTGCTGAGATCATTTCAGTAATTGTCTTGTTAACTCAGGCGAGAATGTTGACAAGCACAAGGCTGGAGATCATTATGTCAGGCTGATTGGGTTAGAAAGGCAGACTTGACATGTTAAAAGGAGGGTGATGCTTGAAATCATTGTTCTTCCATTGCTAACCATGGTCACCTGCAAAGAAACGCATGCAGCCATCATTGCATTGCATAAAAATGGCTTCACAGGCTTCACAGGCATTGTGGCTATTAAGATTGCACCTAAATCAACAATTTGTAGGATCATCAAGAACTTCAAGGAAAGAGGTTCAATTATTGTTAAGAAGGCTTCAGGGCATCCAAGAAAGTCCAGCAAGCGCCAGGATCGTCTCCTAAAGAGGATTCAGCTGCGGGATCGTAGTGCCACCAGTCCAGAGCTTGCTCAGGAACGGCAGCAGGCAGGTGTGAGCGCATCTGCACACACAGTGAGGCCAAGACTTTTGGAAGATGGCCTGGTGTCAAGAAGGGCAGCAAAGAAGCCACTTCTCTCCAAAAAAAAACATCAGGGACAGATTGATCTTCTGCAAAAAGTATGGCGAATGGACTGCTGAGGACTGGGGCAAAGTCATATTCTCCGATGAAGCCTCTTTCCGATTGTTTGGGGCATCTGGAAAAAGGCTTGTCTGGAGAAGAAAAGGTGAGCGCTACCATCAGTCCTGTGTCATGCCAACAGTAAAGCATCCTGAGACCATTCATGTGTGGGGTTGCTTCTCATCCAAGGGAGTGGGCTCACTCACAATTTTGCCCAAAAACACAGCCATGAATAAAGAATGGTACCAAAACACCCTCCAACAGCAACTTCTTCCAACAATCCAACAACAGTTTGGTGAAGAACAATGCATTTTCCAGCACAATGGAGCGCCGTGCCATAAGGCAAAAGTGATAACTAAGTGGCTCGGGGACCAAAACTTTGAAATTTTGGGTCCATGGCCTGGAAACTCCCCAGATCTTAATCCCATTGAGAACTTGTGGTCAATCCTCAAGAGGCGGGTGGACAAACAAAAACCCACTAATTCTGACAAACTCCAAGAAGTGATTATAAAAGAATGGGTTGCTTTCAGTCAGGATTTGGCCCAGAAGTTGATTGAGAGCATGCCCAGTCGAATTGCAGAGGTCCTGAAAAAGAAGGGCCAACACTGCAAATACTGACTCTTTGCATAAATGTCATGTAATTGTCGATAAAAGCCTTTGAAACGTGTGAAGTGCTTGAAATTATATTTCAGTACATCACAGAAACAACTGAAACAAAGATCTAAAAGCAGTTTATCAGCAAACTTTGTGAAAACTAATATTTGTGTCATTCTCAAAACTTTTGGCCACGACTGTAGATCCTCTGATAAGCTGCTCTAGCCTAGCTCGATCCATTCGTTGAGACGATATTCCTCCTCTGTTCAACACTCTTCCTAGAGAGCGCTCTAACCTTTGCAAGAAATCAGACAATTTTTCACCAGACTGCTGATGCAGAGATCTAAAAGCAAAATACAGGTCCTCTCCTGACTCAGAAGTACCAAAGGCATTTTCTAAAGCTGTTAAATAGTCAGAAGGGGTTGCCTCAGGCTCATTTAGTCTCACTGCTTGAATAATATCTAAAGCAGGACCTTTCAAGCTTTCAACTATTCTTGTTCGCTTTTCTCGGTTAGAACCGCTACACTCTTCAACCATTAAATGTGCCTGAGCGAGCCAATGTTCCAGGCTCTCTTCACCTGGAGGAGTGGGAATGATTCCTGAGAACATTCTCAAGCGTCTGAAAACCGTATTGTCACTGCTAGGTCTCATAGTTTTCTCCAAAAGATCTCCAACGGCTCTGATTATGCTATCAGGTGAACTTATCAGGAACTCCAACGAAGTCAGGGGAGCTTAACAGGCAACCCGGGATACCTGAAGCGATACCTGATTATCGTCTCCACCGTGGCCGGAGGAGCTCAGTTTCCAGTTAATCCACACCGCTGCCACTCGCGAATAGCAAGTGCGTCACTATCTTAAACAAGTATTAAAACCATTCACACAACTGCCTAATGCAGGAGTTTTTCCGTAAACTTCTGATCAAAGTTAACAAAACTGTCCATACATTTACATGTCGTGAATTAGCATTCTCTCTCCCCAACTCTTTCGCGTTGTAACTCTATCTCTCTCTTCCCATCTTCTACTTCGCGTCTTTTTTCTCTTCTCCTTGCTCCCGCCCCTTTGACCAATTACCTCACTCTCCTTTACAAACTGAAATGTGAAGCATCCTATCAGAGTACAAATAAATCATACCCTTTTTACAACATGAAGCAAACATTATACAAATGGAGAACTACACACTGTATCAAACAATTATTGCAACTAAAAGTATTCAGTGATGTAAACCACAATAAACAACAAAGAAAATATATTTAAATATATGTTTTCCATCAGGGCTACCCCTAGTTTGCTGCATTGCTATCTACTGCCTACACAGGCAGCTTCCTAAGGTAGAAAACCATAATGGAACCAGGCGACTGATTTGGAATGATTAGTGCTACACAAGAAACTCAACTGTGTAGTTTAGTGTTTAGCAATTACCATGTTGCTATTTACTTCTTTTTTTTTTTTTTGACTGCCTTCTTTAGAAAGGATACATTCACTGCTGACTAATTTGGTTACAATTAGGTCTTAGAAGGCAGTATAATCATGTTGCCTAGCATTTAGAACAGCTTTCTTGCCAAAAGCGTGCCTATGATGCCTTAAAAAGTTCAGTAGGTTTTGGAACAGAGTTGTAGCAAATTCTCCACACCATCTGCCCAAACCATATGTACGCTCACTCACTCACATGCATATGTCTAAGCCCACATATTCCAACTCACCATTATCTCACATCTGACAGCTGTATGGATATACCAAGGCACATGGACCCTAGGGAATGCAATATATTTAAAAAGGGCCAATCGATCGCTGAGCAAATAGCATCTCTGGCATCAAATCTGCTTGGCAGTGGTCTAACAAACCTGGCCATGTCAAAAAAACAACTTTGACATCTATAAGCATTCAATAGGTAATTGAGGGCTGATGGGGGTGGGAACAAAGATCCAGGAGCAGCAGCCAGTGTGTAAACTGAAGCCCTGCTGGTGGATAAAGACGGCAAAGTTATTATGCTACCTAAATGCCATAGGGCTTTCCTTGGGGCACGTGGTCCTTAGCCCATTTAAACTTTAGCTCACTGCACTCAGTCACATGCATTTTGTAGCATAGAAAGATAAGAACAAAGCTGGGCATAAATGACTAAGGGTGTACTCACACTAGGCACGGTTGCCATGAACCGGGCCCGAATACGATTGTCCCCCCCACTCCCCCTCTGGCCTGCACTCACATAGGGTTTCAGCATTCCTGCCGGAGCATGCTTACGTCATTATGGTGTGACGGTTTCAGGATAAACGGGAAGAGCAGCGGTCTCGCTGAACGCAATTTAGTCCATCGCTGTTTTTACTTTGTGGATAGTAATTTTGAGTCGTTTTTTCCACGGTGGTCCACAGCCTATTGTTAAACAGGTCTATCGCCTTTGTGGCACGAAAATTTTCGTGCAGTCGTGCTGCTCGTATGAGGAGATTTGCAAGGTACCAGCTGAAGTGCAGCAAGGACTTTGAAGCTTGCAGATTACGGACTATAAAAACGTTGATTACCTCGCAAAAACGCAACGTCACATGTCCTGTTCCGTGCTCCAGCACGGTTAGCGCTCACACTGCATGCGAACCGCACCCGAGTCCAACTGAACCGTGCTCTGGCCCACCTCTTCCAAGCGGGCCAGGGACGGCTAAACAAGCCACGCCCGGGCACGGTTCGGAGCACTCACACTAGTCAAATGAACCACGCTTTGGTGGTCAAATGCACTCGGGCACGGTTCAAACTGCCTAGTGTGAGTACACCCTTACAGCTCTGCAAGGTCACATGTAGCCCCTCAGCCATACACACGGAAGACCAAATTAATTAAACAGTTGTGCCATTGTTGCGCAGTGTTTTAGCTCAAAAAATGGCATCTTATTTATTAAACCCACAATATTTACAATTTATCTCAGCACTAAATGTGTTGAAAAGGACACTTTTTCAACACATTTTTCAGCATATTATTTTCAGTGCAGGCATTATTTTCAGTGCAGACACACTTATTTAAATTATAGTCTATTTTAAATGCACTTTATTCACAGAATCTACCAAACAAACAAGCAAATTAATAAATAAATAAAAAATTTCACTCAGTTTTTTGTTCCCCCATACAATTAAAGTCTTGTTTTGTGCTGTATTGGCATAAACATTTGAAAAATTTGTGAAAATTAATTCAGGTGTCTGTATTGTTGGGTGATGGGTTAATAATATTGTAAAGTATGATGCTGAAAAGTACAGTACACTACACTGCGACCTCTACAACCTAAAATCAGACTGCAAAATGAGATCAAGTACAGAAGTACAGATTTTTCTTTTTTTCTTTTTTTTTTACACACGTTTGCTTTGTTACCTAATTTGTTTTTGGGAACTAGGCCCTATAAATAAATAAATAAATAAATAAATAAATAAATAAATAAACACTATATTCATCCCCTTTGAGATACACAAAAACCTCACTCAGATTGTGTACATGTTCTCCTCTCATATGGGTAAAAAATGTATGAGTAAATCTATTTACACAGACCTGAAAATTGTCTTTAAAATTGGTTTAGTTTGTTAAGTAAAAACAACACAATCAAGCTACCAAATATAGTATTGTCAAAGAGTGAGGTGCAAAGAGTGAAAAAAAAACTATAGCTGCACTTTAAAAAGCTGATGCAAGAACCAAGGAAATCTATAATACATGGAGAAAGCTTTCCACTAGTATTCCCATATCCCAAGGACAGGTGTGTGACTGGAGCTAGGCCCCCGAATGGAATTACACAATTTGAAGTCTACCGTTTTTGCTTATGGGTACTCAGTTCTGCACTCAGCCTTTACTGACAATCACCTGAGCCACAAACATCATGTATATTCACCCTGGAGCTCCAAAATTATGTCATGACAATACCAATTAGCTGATGGCATCTCAATAACACGTCCCCCCAACATTCAACACATACCAGATTCCTTGCTAGTCTGTTTTTTTTCCTCCACACGATTTTACACATTTTTAAATATTTTTGTTTAAATAAATGTTTAACCACAAGGTCAGATTTATGCAGTTTTAAATCAGCTCCTCAGACAATCAGTGAAAAAAATGTGTGCCATTGCAGAGTGTGTCTAATTACTAGTAACACTTGATTTCAACATCTTTATTATTTCTTTCTCTCTTTTTCTAAATTTTTTATAACCTCCCACCATGTGCAGCACTGTAAAATTCCCACTTTGCCTCCAAGGGTTGTAATTAGACTCTATTACACTCCAGGAGAATCAGAGCTTGATTGGGCTTTAAGACAGACTACAGATCTTCTCTGAGGTGGCCTTTAAAGACTTTGAATCATATGAGCATAAGTGATGAAGGAAAGAGCTTCGTTCTCTCAGATGGCTTTAATCACCTTACACAAGATTGATTTTTGTTTATTTTGCTGACAAAACATTGATTACCTTGACTGCACCGAGCCCCAAAAGGCTGAGCAGATTGTACTTGGCTGCCTGTGTGGGTACACTGGCATCTTCTTTTGGAAGGAAACGGGAGTCAGTGGAGTTTGAGACTGAATGGTGATTACATGTTATGAGAAGATTATGAGCAAGCTCTTCACTGCTGGAATCATTTTCTTTTAACATAAAATAAAAAGAAAATGAGCTGCACAGCTGTTACATAGTGTAAATTATGTCAATCAGTTTCCATTGTTGAAAAATGAAACATTCCACTCCATTGCAAAAATCATTATCTTGATCAGCATTGCTAGAAATATCAAACATCCTTAAATAATCTATGTTGTTCCATACTCAGAATTTGTGCTCTGCATTTAACCCATCTAAGTGCACACACACAGTAGTCAACACACACACTGTGAACACACCCGGAGCAGTGGGCAGCCATTGCTGCGGTGCCCGGGGAACAGTTAGGGGTTCAAGTGCCTTGCTCGAGGTTCTTACCTCAGTCGTTGTATTGAGGGTGGAGAGAGCTGGTTATTCACTCCCCCCATCGACTGCCCCAAAGATAGTAATAACAGCAAATTATGCATAATAACACACAACTAACTGTAATCCCATATACATAGTAACTACATGTAGTCAATAAATTTTACTCTTATTTGTGTAATTATACTGTAACAATGTCACTTTAAAATTGAATGTAACCAATAATCCAAATAGAATCATGCACAAAATAACAGGGAACTTGCATTAAGAAAGCAAACAGTGAATTTTTAGCACAGTTGATATGATTATTTAGGGTCTTAATTAAAAGTCTATAGCATACTTTGGTTAAAATGTCTCAGTTGTACCAGTGTAAAAAAAACACCTTTTTTACCTTGTTAAAAATAGCTTTGTTCACAGCGAGCCATTCAGTGCATGCCTCTTTAAATGCTAATGAGCTCGGCTCACCCCGCCTCTCTCTTCCATTGGGTGACAAGCAGTTCTCTGAGAGATTATAAACTTTAGCCGCGGAACTTGTTAACTAGCACATTATTAGGAAAGATGATTTGCAAAGATTCATAAAAATCCCTTATACTCACTTCTTCTGGAGGTGAAGCTGGATCACAAATGATTTGAACGGAGATAGACGCATTTAGGTCAAGGGGTGCATTCCCTTCAAAAACTAAAGTAATCCACTGCATCTTCTGTGGCTCAGATGTTGGGAAGTAGATGATACCTGCTATGTTCATTATTACATCCAACAACAGAACACCTCAATCGCTTAGGAGACATTATTTTCTAATCCTGCTCTGGTTTAGAAAAAAATAGCTCGATTTGAATGATTTATAAGGATTTAAAAAAAAAAAAAAAAAACACTGGATGGATTTTTATCATTACAGGGTGGATGTGTACATACGCTGCCAACACATTTATATTCAAACAACATACAAAGGTGAATTTTGCATCCGATGACCCCTTTAAAGTTGACTTCACACTTACAGGATGCTTAATGTGTGTCTACTGTTTTTCTTTTTCTTTTTAGGCAGCAGATGAAATGTATTTGGACAAAATAAGGGATGACAGAAGTGATATTTTCTTCCAGTGGGCTTAGAAAGGTCCTTCATTTCCAGGCCACTTCTCGAAGCCACTGGCAATCCTTTCCCGCTGTCCACATCACCACGTGACATAACCAATTAAAGCGCTGCCATAAACACCACGTAACGGATGACAGCTAGAACCGCCCCCAAACAGCAAACTAACAACCTGGAACAGACATTCCACGTCAACAAATTTTGATGCATCAATTAAAGAAGCCCTTAGTAACCTTGAACATAAGCACATTAGGAATTCAGCTTTCAAGTGGATTTGTCCTAAAGGACATTTTTAACAGCTTTCATTTCTAAGCCATAATAACAGTCTGATCTCTTTCTTTTCTCTCCTTTTCTGAAACACGTGCAAGCGCTGAGGAATTCAGTGTGCTGTGAAAGTTTCCCCCGGATACTTCAGCACATCTGAAAGCCCTCTCTGCACAGTGGTGATTATGTCTAATCTCCTAACTCATCACCACAATAAGATTCAGTGGTGAGACATTCAAAAGGCACTCATATGTAACATTTGTTAAAGTTTAATTCCTTCTCTCTGCCTGTGCAATTTCACATAACACCCACAAAAACATGGGAATAAGAGCAAGGAGTCAGTGAATTGTTGCTTTTATAAATGGAAAGAGCTTTGTTGGCCTAAACCGTAAGTCATCAGTCATTCTGGCATACTGAATAACAACTTAGACCTTGTGAACCTTGCACTATTTATACTGTTACTGCACAAGAAGCACATCGACTTGAAATATTGTCTAAATGTAATGGTTATAATGTAAGTACGACTGAATGTTTATTGGTCATATCTGTAACACTTTCTATGAAGCCCCTATTTATAATACATTATAAGGGTATTTCTAAGGCATTATAATAAATGCATTATGCATTATAAAAACATTATAATATGTCATATCATCTTATGAATAATCATAACAATTATAATACATTATAATACGTATGTATTTGAGGTTATAACTTTTAGGATTATAATTATTTATAACGCACAATTGACACCATATTAAATCTACTTCATTTATAATGGACTATATCATATTATATTTATATTTACATTATATTACATTTTATTTTGATGGTCCCCTTAGTCTATTGACTGTAAGCAACTTTGCAACTACATGTCAACTAACACTCCTTGGAGTATTAGTATACTTAGGTTAAGGTTAGGCTAGGTAGAAGGTTCACATACTTGCAAAGTTACTTAGAATCAGTTTGTCTTTTGGGGAACCATCAAAATACAGTGTTAGCATATATTTAGCATACTAATAATAACTAGATAAAAAGTTTGTTAGCAAACTTTAAGTTGGCTTGAGAAAGCCTAGCCAGTAAGTTTTAAGTAGTTTTAAAAGCTTTTAGTTTAAAGAAAGTTTAAAGCTTTTCAGTTTGAAATAGTTTTAGTTTGATTGATAAAGTTTGAAGATAGATAGGCTAGATAGATATAAATAGTTTGAAAATAGAAAGATTTATAGATATAAATAGTTAGAAGATATAGTTTGAATGTGAATAGATAGATATGAGGTTACTAGGGTACCCAGGGTGGTAGCATGATTAGCTAGTTGCTAGCATGATTTTAGTAAGACTAGCAAGTCGCTAACATGATTTTAGCACCACTAGCAAGTCGCTAGCATGATTTTAGCACGACTAGCAAGTCGCTAGCATGATTTTAGCACGACTAGCAAGTCACTAGCATGATTTTAGCATAATTTTAGCATGAGTAGCAAGTCGCTTGCATGATTTTACCATGATTAACAAGTCGCTAGCATGATTTTAGCATTATTTTAGCACGACTAGCAAGTCGCTAGCCTGATTCTAGCATGACTAGCAAGTCGCTAGCATGATTTTAGCATGACTAGCAAGTCGCTAGCATGATTTTAGCAAGACTAGCAAGTCGCTAGCATGATTTTAAACATGACTAGCAAGTCGCTAGCATGATTTACCATGATTAGCAAGTCGCTAGCATGATTTTAACATGACTAGCAAGTCCCTAGCATGATTATAACATGACTAGCAAGTCGTTAGCATGATTCTAGCAGGACTAGCAAGTCACTAGCATGATTATAGCATGACTAGCAAGTCGCTAGCATAATTTTAACAAGACAAGCAAGTAGCTAGCATGATTTTAGCATGACTAGCAAGTCACTAGCATGATTTACCATGATTAGCAAGTCGCTAACATGATTTTAGCATGACTAGCAAGTCCCTAGCATGATTATAACATGACTAGCAAGTCGCTAGCATGATTTTAACAAGACTAGCAAGTCGCTAGCATGACTTTAGCATGACTAGCAATTTGCTAGCATGATTTTAGAATGACTAGCAAGTCGCTAGCATGATTATAACATGACTAGCAAGTCGCTAGTATGATTTTTAGCATTACTAACATGATTTTAGCATTACTAGCAAGTCGCTAACATGATTTTACCATGACTAGCAAGTCGCAAGCATGATTTTAGCACGACTAGCAAGTCGCTAGCATTATTTTAGCATTATTATAGCATGACTAGCAAGTCGCTATCATTATTTTAGCATGACTAGCAAGTTGCTAGCATTATTCTAGCATGACTAGCAAATCCCTAGCATGATTTTAGCATTACTAGCAAGTCGCTAGCATGGTTTTAGCAAGACTAGCAAGTCGTTAGCATGATTGTAGTATGACTAGCAAGTCGCTAGCATGATTTTTAGCACGACTACCAAGTCGCTAACATGATTTTAGCACGACTAGCAAGTCGCTAGCATGATTTTAGCATGACTAGCAAGTCCCTAGCATGATTATAACATGACTAGCAAGTCGTTAGCATGATTCTAGCAGGACTAGCAAGTCACAAGCATGATTATAGCATGACTAGCAAGTCGCTAGCATGATTTTAACAAGACTAGCAAGTCGCTAGCATGATTTTAGCATGACTAGCAATTTGCTAGCATGATTTTAGAATGACTAGCAAGTCGCTAGCATGATTATAACATGACTAGCAAGTCGCTAGTATGATTTTTAGCATTACTAACATGATTTTAGCATTACTAGCAAGTCGCTAACATGATTTTACCATGACTAGCAAGTCGCAAGCATGATTTTAGCACGACTAGCAAGTCGCTAGCATGATTTTAGCATAATTTTAGCATGACTAGCAAGTCGCTTGCATGATTTTACCATGACTAGCAAGTCGCTAGCATGATTTTAGCATTATTTTAGCATGATTAGCAAGTCGCTAGCATGATTTTAGCATGACTAGCAAGTTGCTAGCATGATTTTAGCACGACTATCAAGTCGCTAGCATGATTCTAGCATGACTAGCAAGTTGCTAGCATTACTTTAGCATTACTAGTAAGTCGCTAGCATGATTTCAGAACGACTAGCAAGGTGCTAGCATTATTTTAGCATTATTTTAGCATGACTAGCAAGTCGCTAGCATGATTTTAGCTAGACTAGCAAGTCGCTAGCATGATTTTTAACATGGCTAGCAAGTTGCTAGCATGATTTTAGCATGACTAGCAAGTCGCTAGCATGATTTTAGCACGACTAGCAAGTCGACTAGCAAGTCGCTAGCATGATTCTGGCATGACTAGTAAGATAGATAGATAGATAGATAAGGTTCGAAGATTGATAGATAGATAGATAGATAGATAGATAGATAGATAGATAGATAGATAGATAGATAGATAGATAGATAGATAGATAGATAGATAGATAGATAGATAGATAGATAGATAGCTTAAAGCTTAATTGAGTATCAATGGCTTCTAGCAGTTTACATTAAACATAGTTCAAACAGACATGGACTTTTGGTCAATGAAAGTCTATGGGACCTTTTTATGATTTTTAATATTAATTTTTAAGAAAACCATAACTCAAAACAGTCTGAAAAGATATAGCACACTAAGTCTGAACAGTATGAAGATCTGACCCGAGTTTGGAGTATGTAGCTTGAACGGTCTAGGAGGAGTAGGTGTCTAAATATTTTCCGCTCAGAAAAAGAAGAATAACTAGATAAAAAGTTTGTTAGCAAACTTTAAGTTGGCTTGAGAAAGCCTAGCCAGTAAGTTTTAAGTAGTTTTAAAAGCTTTTAGTTTAAAGAAAGTTTAAAGGTTTTCAGTTTGAAATAGTTTTAGTTTGATTAATAAAGTTTGAAGATAGATAGGCTAGATAGATATAAATAGTTTGAAAATAGATAGATTTATAGATATAAATAGTTTGAATGTGAATAGATGCTAAGGTGTTGCTATGCGGTTGCTAAGGTACCCAGGGTGGTTGCTAAGGTGTTGCTATGCGATTGCTAGCATTATTTAAGCAAGACTAGCAAGTTGTTAACATGATTTTTAGCATGACTAGCAAGTCGCTAGCATGATTTTAGCATGACTAGCAAGTCGCTAGCATGATTTTAGCACCACTAGCAAGTCGCTAGCATGATTTTAGCACGACTAGCAAGTCGCTAGCATGATTTTAGCACGACTAGCAAGTCACTAGCATGATTTTAGCATAATTTTAGCATGACTAGCAAGTCGCTTGCATGATTTTACCATGATTAACAAGTCGCTAGCATGATTTTAGCATTATTTTAGCACGACTAGCAAGTCGCTAGCCTGATTCTAGCATGACTAGCAAGTCGCTAGCATGATTTTAGCATGACTAGCAAGTCGCTAGCATGATTTTAGCAAGACTAGCAAGTCGCTAGCATGATTTTAAACATGACTAGCAAGTCGCTAGCCTGATTTTAGCATGACTAGCAAGTCGCTAGCATGATTTTAGCATTATTTTAGCATGACTAGCAAGTCGCTAGCATGATTTTAGCATGACTAGCAAGTTGCTAGCATGATTTTAGCATGACTATCAAGTCGCTAGCATGATTTTTAACATGGCTAGCAAGTTGCTAGCATGATTTTAGCATGACTAGCAAGTCGCTAGCATGATTTTAGCACGACTAGCAAGTCGACTAGCAAGTCGCTAGCATGATTCTGGCATGACTAGTAAGATAGATAGATAGATAGATAGATAAGGTTCGAAGATTGATAGATAGATAGATAGATAGATAGATAGATAGATAGATAGATAGATAGATAGATAGATAGATAGATAGATAGATAGATAGATAGATAGATAGATAGATAGATAAGGTTTGAAGATAGATAGATAGATAGATAGATAGATAGATAGATAGATAGATAGATAGATAGATAGATAGATAGATAGATAAGGTTTGAAGATAGATAGATAGATAGATAGATAGATAGATAGATAGATAGATAGATAGATAGATAGATAGATAGATAAGGTTTGAAGATAGATAGATAGATAGATAGATAAGGTTTGAAGATAGATAGATAGATAGATAGATAGATAGATAGATAGATAGATAGATAGATAGATAGATAGATAGATAGATAGATAGATAAGTTATTAGTTAGAAAGAACATAGATAGCTTAAAGCTTAATTGAGTATCAATGGCTTCTAGCAGTTTACATTACACATAGTTCAAACAGACATGGACTTTTGGTCAATGAAAGTCTATGGGACCTTTTTATGATTTTTAATATTAATTTTTAAGAAAACCATAACTCAAAACAGTCTGAAAAGATATAGCAATCTAAGTTAGAACAGTATGAAGATCTGACCCGAGTTTGGAGTATGTAGCTTGAACGGTCTAGGAGGAGTAGGTGTCTAAATATTTTCCGCTCAGAAAAAGAAGAAGAATAATAATAAGTTTAAATAGGATTTCAGTAAGTTGGCTTTCCCAAGCCAACTTAATAATAAGTTTAAATAGGATTTCAGTAAGTTGGCTTTCCCAAGCCAACTTAATAACTAGATAAAAAGTTTGTTAGCAAACTTTAAGTTGGCTTGAGAAAGCCTAGCCAGTAAGTTTTAAGTAGTTTTAAAAGCTTTTAGTTTAAAGAAAGTTTAAAGGTTTTCAGTTTAAAATAGTTTTAGTTTGATTAATAAAGTTTGAAGATAGATAGGCTAGATAGATATAAATAGTTTGAAAATAGATAGATTTATAGATATAAATAGTTTGAATGTGAATAGATGCTAAGGTGTTGCTATGCGGTTGCTAAGGTACCCAGGGTGGTTGCTAAGGTGTTGCTATGCGATTGCTAGCATTATTTAAGCAAGACTAGCAAGTTGTTAACATGATTTTTAGCATGACTAGCAAGTCGCTAGCATGATTTTAGCACCACTAGCAAGTCGCTAGCATGATTTTAGCACGACTAGCAAGTCGCTAGCATGATTTTAGCACGACTAGCAAGTCACTAGCATGATTTTAGCATAATTTTAGCATGACTAGCAAGTCGCTTGCATGATTTTACCATGATTAACAAGTCGCTAGCATGATTTTAGCATGATTTTAGCAAGACTAGCAAGTCGCTAGCATGATTTTAAACATGACTAGCAAGTCGCTAGCCTGATTTTAGCATGACTAGCAAGTCGCTAGCATGATTTTACCATGACTAGCAAGTCGCTAGCATGATTTTAGCATTATTTTAGCATGACTAGCAAGTCGCTAGCATGATTTTAGCATGACTAGCAAGTTGCTAGCATGATTTTAGCACGACTATCAAGTCGCTAGCATGATTCTAGCATGACTAGCAAGTTGCTAGCATTACTTTAGCATGACTAGTAAGTCGCTAGCATGATTTCAGAACGACTAGCAAGGTGCTAGCATTATTTTAGCATTATTTTAGCATGACTAGCAAGTCGCTAGCATGATTTTAGCTAGACTAGCAAGTCGCTAGCATGATTTTTAACATGGCTAGCAAGTTGCTAGCATGATTTTAGCATGACTAGCAAGTCGCTAGCATGATTTTAGCACGACTAGCAAGTCGACTAGCAAGTCGCTAGCATGATTCTGGCATGACTAGTAAGATAGATAGATAGATAGATAAGGTTCGAAGATTGATAGATAGATAGATAGATAGATAGATAGATAGATAGATAGATAGATAGATAGATAGATAGATAGATAGATAGATTAAAGCTTAATTGAGTATCAATGGCTTCTAGCAGTTTACATTAAACATAGTTCAAACAGACATGGACTTTTGGTCAATGAAAGTCTATGGGACCTTTTTATGATTTTTAATATTAATTTTTAAGAAAACCATAACTCAAAACAGTCTGAAAAGATATAGCACACTAAGTCTGAACAGTATGAAGATCTGACCCGAGTTTGGAGTATGTAGCTTGAACGGTCTAGGAGGAGTAGGTGTCTAAATATTTTCCGCTCAGAAAAAGAAGAATAACTAGATAAAAAGTTTGTTAGCAAACTTTAAGTTGGCTTGAGAAAGCCTAGCCAGTAAGTTTTAAGTAGTTTTAAAAGCTTTTAGTTTAAAGAAAGTTTAAAGGTTTTCAGTTTGAAATAGTTTTAGTTTGATTCATAAAGTTTGAAGATAGATAGGCTAGATAGATATAAATAGTTTGAAAATAGATAGATTTATAGATATAAATAGTTTGAATGTGAATAGATGCTAAGGTGTTGCTATGCGGTTGCTAAGGTACCCAGGGTGGTTGCTAAGGTGTTGCTATGCGATTGCTAGCATTATTTAAGCAAGACTAGCAAGTTGTTAACATGATTTTTAGCATGACTAGCAAGTCGCTAGCATGATTTCAGCATGACTAGCAAGTCGCTAGCATGATTTTAGCACCACTAGCAAGTCGCTAGCATGATTTTAGCACGACTAGCAAGTCGCTAGCATGATTTTAGCACGACTAGCAAGTCACTAGCATGATTTTAGCATAATTTTAGCATGACTAGCAAGTCGCTTGCATGATTTTACCATGATTAACAAGTCGCTAGCATGATTTTAGCATTATTTTAGCACGACTAGCAAGTCGCTAGCCTGATTCTAGCATGACTAGCAAGTCGCTAGCATGATTTTAGCATGACTAGCAAGTCGCTAGCATGATTTTAGCAAGACTAGCAAGTCGCTAGCATGATTTTAAACATGACTAGCAAGTCGCTAGCCTGATTTTAGCATGACTAGCAAGTCGCTAGCATGATTTTACCATGACTAGCAAGTCGCTAGCATGATTTTAGCATTATTTTAGCATGACTAGCAAGTCGCTAGCATGATTTTAGCATGACTAGCAAGTTGCTAGCATGATTTTAGCATGACTATCAAGTCGCTAGCATGATTTTTAACATGGCTAGCAAGTTGCTAGCATGATTTTAGCATGACTAGCAAGTCGCTAGCATGATTTTAGCACGACTAGCAAGTCGACTAGCAAGTCGCTAGCATGATTCTGGCATGACTAGTAAGATAGATAGATAGATAGATAAGGTTCGAAGATTGATAGATAGATAGATAGATAGATAGATAGATAGATAGATAGATAGATAGATAGATAGATAGATAGATAGATAGATAAGGTTTGAAGATAGATAGATAAGGTTTGAAGATAGATAGATAGATATATAGATAGATAGATAGATAGATAGATAGATAGATAGATAGATAGATAGATAGATATAAATAGTTTGAAAATAGATAGATTTATAGATATAAATAGTTTGAATGTGAATAGATGCTAAGGTGTTGCTATGCGGTTGCTAAGATACCCAGGGTGGTTGCTAAGGTGTTGCTATGCGATTGCTAGCATTATTTAAGCAAGACTAGCAAGTTGTTAACATGATTTTTAGCATGACTAGCAAGTCGCTAGCATGATTTTAGCACCACTAGCAAGTCGCTAGCATGATTTTAGCACGACTAGCAAGTCGCTAGCATGATTTTAGCACGACTAGCAAGTCACTAGCATGATTTTAGCATAATTTTAGCATGACTAGCAAGTCGCTTGCATGATTTTACCATGATTAACAAGTCGCTAGCATGATTTTAGCATTATTTTAGCACGACTAGCAAGTCGCTAGCCTGATTCTAGCATGACTAGCAAGTCGATAGCATGATTTTAGCATGACTAGCAAGTCGCTAGCATGATTTTAGCAAGACTAGCAAGTCGCTAGCATGATTTTAAACATGACTAGCAAGTCGCTAGCCTGATTTTAGCATGACTAGCAAGTCGCTAGCATGATTTTACCATGACTAGCAAGTCGCTAGCATGATTTTAGCATTATTTTAGCATGATTAGCAAGTCGCTAGCATGATTTTAGCATGACTAGCAAGTTGCTATCATGATTTTAGCACGACTATCAAGTCGCTAGCATGATTCTAGCATGACTAGCAAGTTGCTAGCATTACTTTAGCATGACTAGTAAGTCGCTAGCATGATTTCAGAACGACTAGCAAGGTGCTAGCATTATTTTAGCATTATTTTAGCATGACTAGCAAGTCGCTAGCATGATTTTAGCTAGACTAGCAAGTCGCTAGCATGATTTTTAACATGGCTAGCAAGTTGCTAGCATGATTTTAGCATGACTAGCAAGTCGCTAGCATGATTTTAGCACGACTAGCAAGTCGACTAGCAAGTCGCTAGCATGATTCTGGCATGACTAGTAAGATAGATAGATAGATAGATAAGGTTCGAAGATTGATAGATAGATAGATAGATAGATAGATAGATAGATAGATAGATAGATAGATAGATAGATAGATAGATAGATAGATAGATAGATAGATAGATAGATAGCTTAAAGCTTAATTGAGTATCAATGGCTTCTAGCAGTTTACATTAAACATAGTTCAAACAGACATGGACTTTTGGTCAATGAAAGTCTATGGGACCTTTTTATGATTTTTAATATTAATTTTTAAGAAAACCATAACTCAAAACAGTCTGAAAAGATATAGCACACTAAGTCTGAACAGTATGAAGATCTGACCCGAGTTTGGAGTATGTAGCTTGAACGGTCTAGGAGGAGTAGGTGTCTAAATATTTTCCGCTCAGAAAAAGAAGAATAACTAGATAAAAAGTTTGTTAGCAAACTTTAAGTTGGCTTGAGAAAGCCTAGCCAGTAAGTTTTAAGTAGTTTTAAAAGCTTTTAGTTTAAAGAAAGTTTAAAGGTTTTCAGTTTGAAATAGTTTTAGTTTGATTAATAAAGTTTGAAGATAGATAGGCTAGATAGATATAAATAGTTTGAAAATAGATAGATTTATAGATATAAATAGTTTGAATGTGAATAGATGCTAAGGTGTTGCTATGCGGTTGCTAAGGTACCCAGGGTGGTTGCTAAGGTGTTGCTATGCGATTGCTAGCATTATTTAAGCAAGACTAGCAAGTTGTTAACATGATTTTTAGCATGACTAGCAAGTCGCTAGCATGATTTTAGCATGACTAGCAAGTCGCTAGCATGATTTTAGCACCACTAGCAAGTCGCTAGCATGATTTTAGCACGACTAGCAAGTCGCTAGCATGATTTTAGCACGACTAGCAAGTCACTAGCATGATTTTAGCATAATTTTAGCATGACTAGCAAGTCGCTTGCATGATTTTACCATGATTAACAAGTCGCTAGCATGATTTTAGCATTATTTTAGCACGACTAGCAAGTCGCTAGCCTGATTCTAGCATGACTAGCAAGTCGCTAGCATGATTTTAGCAAGACTAGCAAGTCGCTAGCATGATTTTAAACATGACTAGCAAGTCGCTAGCCTGATTTTAGCATGACTAGCAAGTCGCTAGCATGATTTTACCATGACTAGCAAGTCGCTAGCATGATTTTAGCATTATTTTAGCATGACTAGCAAGTCGCTAGCATGATTTTAGCATGACTAGGAAGTTGCTAGCATGATTTTAGCATGACTATCAAGTCGCTAGCATGATTTTTAACATGGCTAGCAAGTTGCTAGCATGATTTTAGCATGACTAGCAAGTCGCTAGCATGATTTTAGCACGACTAGCAAGTCGACTAGCAAGTCGCTAGCATGATTCTGGCATGACTAGTAAGATAGATAGATAGATAGATAAGGTTCGAAGATAGATAGATAGATAGATAGATAGATAGATAGATAGATAGATAGATAGATAGATAGATAGATAGATAGATAGATAGATAGATAGATAGATAGATAAGGTTTGAAGATAGATAGATAGATAGATAGATAGATAGATAGATAGATAGATAGATAGATAGATAGATAGATAGATAAGGTTTGAAGATAGATAGATAGATAGATAGATAGATAGATAGATAGATAGATAGATAGATAGATAGATAGATAGATAGATAGATAAGGTTTGAAGATAGATAGATAGATAGATAGATAGATAGATAGATAGATAGATAGATAGATAAGGTTTGAAGATAGATAGATAGATAGATAGATAGATAGATAGATAGATAGATAGATAGATAGATAGATAGATAGATAGATAAGTTATTAGTTAGAAAGAACATAGATAGCTTAAAGCTTAATTGAGTATCAATGGCTTCTAGCAGTTTACATTACACATAGTTCAAACAGACATGGACTTTTGGTCAATGAAAGTCTATGGGACCTTTTTATGATTTTTAATATTAATTTTTAAGAAAACCATAACTCAAAACAGTCTGAAAAGATATAGCAATCTAAGTTAGAACAGTATGAAGATCTGACCCGAGTTTGGAGTATGTAGCTTGAACGGTCTAGGAGGAGTAGGTGTCTAAATATTTTCCGCTCAGAAAAAGAAGAAGAATAATAATAAGTTTAAATAGGATTTCAGTAAGTTGGCTTTCCCAAGCCAACTTAATAATAAGTTTAAATAGGATTTCAGTAAGTTGGCTTTCCCAAGCCAACTTAATAACTAGATAAAAAGTTTGTTAGCAAACTTTAAGTTGGCTTGAGAAAGCCTAGCCAGTAAGTTTTAAGTAGTTTTAAAAGCTTTTAGTTTAAAGAAAGTTTAAAGGTTTTCAGTTTAAAATAGTTTTAGTTTGATTAATAAAGTTTGAAGATAGATAGGCTAGATAGATATAAATAGTTTGAAAATAGATAGATTTATAGATATAAATAGTTTGAATGTGAATAGATGCTAAGGTGTTGCTATGCGGTTGCTAAGGTACCCAGGGTGGTTGCTAAGGTGTTGCTATGTGATTGCTAGCATTATTTAAGCAAGACTAGCAAGTTGTTAACATGATTTTTAGCATGACTAGCAAGTCGCTAGCATGATTTTAGCACCACTAGCAAGTCGCTAGCATGATTTTAGCACGACTAGCAAGTCGCTAGCATGATTTTAGCACGACTAGCAAGTCACTAGCATGATTTTAGCATAATTTTAGCATGACTAGCAAGTCGCTTGCATGATTTTACCATGATTAACAAGTCGCTAGCATGATTTTAGCATTATTTTAGCACGACTAGCAAGTCGCTAGCCTGATTCTAGCATGACTAGCAAGTCGATAGCATGATTTTAGCATGACTAGCAAGTCGCTAGCATGATTTTAGCAAGACTAGCAAGTCGCTAGCATGATTTTAAACATGACTAGCAAGTCGCTAGCCTGATTTTAGCATGACTAGCAAGTCGCTAGCATGATTTTACCATGACTAGCAAGTCGCTAGCATGATTTTAGCATTATTTTAGCATGACTAGAGAGTCGCTAGCATGATTTTAGCATGACTAGCAAGTTGCTAGCATGATTTTAGCACGACTATCAAGTCGCTAGCATGATTCTAGCATGACTAGCAAGTTGCTAGCATTACTTTAGCATGACTAGTAAGTCGCTAGCATGATTTCAGAACGACTAGCAAGGTGCTAGCATTATTTTAGCATTATTTTAGCATGACTAGCAAGTCGCTAGCATGATTTTAGCTAGACTAGCAAGTCGCTAGCATGATTTTTAACATGGCTAGCAAGTTGCTAGCATGATTTTAGCATGACTAGCAAGTCGCTAGCATGATTTTAGCACGACTAGCAAGTCGCTAGCATGATTCTGGCATGACTAGTAAGATAGATAGATAGATAGATAAGGTTCGAAGATTGATAGATAGATAGATAGATAGATAGATAGATAGATAGATAGATAGATAGATAGATAGATAGATAGATAGATAGATAGCTTAAAGCTTAATTGAGTATCAATGGCTTCTAGCAGTTTACATTAAACATAGTTCAAACAGACATGGACTTTTGGTCAATGAAAGTCTATGGGACCTTTTTATGATTTTTAATATTAATTTTTAAGAAAACCATAACTCAAAACAGTCTGAAAAGATATAGCACACTAAGTCTGAACAGTATGAAGATCTGACCTGAGTTTGGAGTATGTAGCTTGAACGGTCTAGGAGGAGTAGGTGTCTAAATATTTTCCGCTCAGAAAAAGAAGAATAACTAGAAGCTAAAGTTCGATGACAAACTTTAAATGTTGGCTTGGAGAAGCAAACCGGGCAGCCTTCGGGCAAAAGGGCCAGCCCAGAACACTTAGAGCTCTCTGATTGAATTGTTGCTAGTAAAAATGCTATTACGATAAGTAATGCTTAGTATATTTTAGGCTAAACAGCTTGCCATAGAGGATTTATGTGTATTTTAGGTTAAAACGGCTTGCCATACAACAAGTGTGCAGCGCGTGCTTGAAAGCGTTGCTGTGCGGTTGAGCCTAAAAGCAGAAATAAGCAAGCATTTAAGCTGTGTAATATATTACTTTACTATTATTGTGTTTAATCGTTGGAGTGTTTGTATTTAAATACCTTTAAAAGACGTGCAAATTATGTCTTTGATGCAGATGAAGACTGAGCAGTGCATTCAATGTTAGTTAGTTAAGCCAGTGAAAAAAGTCATTTGCACTCAATGTAGGTCTTTAAAATATTCTTCTATATTTATTGTGTGCAATCGCTGGAGTGTTTGTATTTAAATGCCTTTAAAAGACGTGCAGTCATGTATAATTGTCAGTCGGACATCTCGGAGCTCATGTCTTAACACACTGCTGAACACATCACTCTCTGTATGAAAAAAAAAAGCTCACAAACAACTGCATTTAGCTGTTGATATTTTCTAATGGGTGGACTGAATTAAATCGCTGCAATATTGTAATTTTAAAGGCGGTCAAATTCGTGCAAATTATGTCGTTCATCTCCATGTATACTCGTTTAAGGCAACCTGTATGCGGTGAAGGAAATGCTTAGGTTAGGGGTTTCAATAAATTCGCTCAAACAGCTGAATTCAGGTCTTGATGTGTTCTAATGGGTATTTACAATTAAATGGCTGGAATATTGTAATTTTAAAGGCGTTATTTATATGCATTTTCCACCGAAGTCAAAGTGAAAGTATAGGTCACAGCTCGGTAACATGTTCGTTAGTGAAACCTACTGAATAGCTCATTTGCAGCTAATGTTGTTCTTTAAAATATTCTTCTATATTTATTGTGTTGGATCGCTAGAGTGTTTTTATTTAAATGCTTTTAAAAGACGTGCAGTCATAATTCTCAGTCGAGTAAGTTAGCTCCGACCCGTGAAAGCTCGTCTGTATAACACATTTGCTGAAGACAGTGCTTTAACTTTGAAATAAAACAGATCACAAAAGGCTGATTTGTTGATGTGTTCTAATGGGTATTTACAAATAAATCGCTGAAATATATTAATTTTAAAGGCGTTCTAATTCGTGCAAATTATGTTATTTATGAGCACATACAGAGAGAGTACATGCCGACGGCTTGTATAAGCGCTGACGGGTGCGAGCTTTTCTTTTACAAGAAATACTCACAAACCACTGAATTTAGCTGTTGATATGTTCTAATGGGTATTTAGAGTTAAATCGCTGTAATATTTACATTTTTAAGGCGGTATTTATTTCTATTTCCACCGTTTTCAGAGTGACTGTAAGTAAGAGGTTTGAGTCCCGCCTCTTCAGTCGAGAGGTATTACTGTTAGAGGGCGCATTTTTTCTCAGCCCATGTAATTCATTGGGAAATTTGTCATATTCAAAAATTAATAATAAATCAACTGTACATCTGATCAGTCCAAATAGATATAGCAACTCTTTCGGGACAAGGGCCCAGGTCTCTGCCAAGTTTGGGCCTTGTGGCTTCAAAGGCCTCGGAGGAGTAGCTGTCAGAAATTTCTTTAGGTCATAAGAATAATAATAATAACTAGAAGCTAAAGTTCGATGACAAACTTTAAATGTTGGCTTGGAGAGCCAAATTGGGCAGCCTTCGGGCAAAAGGGCCAGAACAGAACACTTAGAGCTCTGTAATTGAATTGTTGCTAGTAAAAATGCTATAAGTAATGCTTAGTATATTTTAGGCTAAAACAGCTTGCCATAGTGGATTAATATGTGTATTTTAGGTTAAAACGGCTTGCCATATCTTAAGATTCGTGCAGCGCCTGCTTCAAAGCCACGACGTGTTGCTGTGCGGTTGAGGCGAAAAGCAGAAATAAGCAAGCATTTAACCTTTTTATTATATGATTGTACTATTATAGTGTTGAATCGCTGGAGTGTTTGTATTAAAATACCTTTAAAAGACGTGCAAATGATGTCTTTGTTAACAGACACATAAATGCAGCCGTGCATCTCATGTTAGTTAGTTAAGCCTATGAAAAACGTCATTTGCACCCAATGTAGGTCTTTAAAATATTCTTCTATATTTATTGTGTGCAATCGCTGGAGTGTTTTTATTTAAATGCCTTTAAAAGACGTGCAAATGATGTATTTGTTGACAGACTGATAATAAAGCCATACATCTGATGTTCGTTAGTGAAACGTTTGAAATAGCTCATTTGCACCCAATGTAGCTCTTTAAAATATTCTTCTATATTTATTGTGTTTAATCGCTGGAGTGTTTTTATTTAATTGCCTTTAAAAGACGTGCAGTCATGTATAATTCTCAGTCGGACGCAGCGCTCTCTGTATGAAAACAAAATGCTCACAAACAACTGCATTTAGCTGTTGATATTTTCTAATGGGTGGACTGAATTAAATCGCTGCAATATTGTAATTTTAAAGGCGTTCTAATTCGTGCAAATTATGTCGTTCGTCTCCATGTATACTCGTTGAAAGCAATCTGTACGCGGTGAAGGAAATACTTAGGGTTTTCAATAAATTTGCTCAAACAGCTGAATTCAGGTCTTGATGTGTTCTAATGGGTATTTACAATTAAATGGCTGGAATATTGTAATTTTAAAGGCATTATTTATATGCATTTTCCACCGAGTTCAAAGTGAAAGTAAGTCACAGCTCGGTAACATGTTCGTTAGTGAAACCTATTGAACAGCTAATTTGCAGCTAATGTAGTTCTTTAAAATATTCTTGTATATTTATTGTGTTGGATCGCTGGAGTGTTTTTATTTAAATGCTTTTAAAAGACGTGCAGTCATGTATAGCCTAATTCTCAGTCGGGTAAGTTAGCTCCGATCCGTGAAAGCTCGTCTGTATAACACATTTGCTGAAGACAGTGCTTTAACTTTGAAATAAAACAGATCACAAAAGGCTGATTTGTTGATGTGTTCTAATGGGTATTTACAAACAAATCGCTGAAATATATTTATTTTAAAGGCATTCTAATTCGTGCAATTTATGTTGTTTGCGAGCACATGTAGAGAGAGAGTAGCCTAGTGCTGACGGCTTGTATAAGCGCTGAAGGGTGCGAGCTTTTCTTTTACAAGAACTACTCACAAACCACTGAATTTAGCTGTTGATATGTTCTAATGGGTATTTAGAGTTAAATCGCTGTAATAATGACATTTTTAAGGCGATATTTATTTGTATTTCCACGGATTTCAGAGTGACTGTAAGTAAGAGGTTTGAGTCCCGCCTCTTCAGTCGAGAGGTATTACTGTTAGAGGGCGCCTTTTTTCTCAGCCCATGTAATTCATTGGGAAATTTGTCATATTCAAAAATTAATAATAAATCAACTGTACATCTGATCAGTCCAAATAGATATAGCAACTCTTTCGGGACAAGGGCCCAGGTCTCTGCCAAGTTTGGGCCTTGTGGCTTCAAAGGCCTCGGAGGAGTAGCTGTCAGAAATTTCTGTAGGTCATAAGAATAATAAAATATAATAATAATAATAAGTTTAAATAGCATAACAGTATGTTGGCTCTCCAAGCCAACATAATAATAAGTTTAAATAGCATAACAATATGTTGGCTTCTCCAAGCCAACATAACTAGATAAAAAGTTTGTTAGCAAACTTTAAGTTGGCTTGAGAAAGCCTAGCCAGTAAGTTTTAAGTAGTTTTAAAAGCTTTTAGTTTAAAGAAAGTTTAAAGGTTTTCAGTTTGAAATAGTTTTAGTTTGATTAATAAAGTTTGAAGATAGATAGGCTAGATAGATATAAATAGTTTGAAAATAGATAGATTTATAGATATAAATAGTTTGAATGTGAATAGATGCTAAGGTGTTGCTATGCGGTTGCTAAGGTACCCAGGGTGGTTGCTAAGGTGTTGCTATGCGATTGCTAGCATTATTTAAGCAAGACTAGCAAGTTGTTAACATGATTTTTAGCATGACTAGCAAGTCGCTAGCATGATTTTAGCATGACTAGCAAGTCGCTAGCATGATTTTAGCACCACTAGCAAGTCGCTAGCATGATTTTAGCACGACTAGCAAGTCGCTAGCATGATTTTAGCACGACTAGCAAGTCACTAGCATGATTTTAGCATAATTTTAGCATGACTAGCAAGTCGCTTGCATGATTTTACCATGATTAACAAGTCGCTAGCATGATTTTAGCATTATTTTAGCACGACTAGCAAGTCGCTAGCCTGATTCTAGCATGACTAGCAAGTCGCTAGCATGATTTTAGCAAGACTAGCAAGTCGCTAGCATGATTTTAAACATGACTAGCAAGTCGCTAGCCTGATTTTAGCATGACTAGCAAGTCGCTAGCATGATTTTACCATGACTAGCAAGTCGCTAGCATGATTTTAGCATTATTTTAGCATGACTAGCAAGTCGCTAGCATGATTTTAGCATGACTAGGAAGTTGCTAGCATGATTTTAGCATGACTATCAAGTCGCTAGCATGATTTTTAACATGGCTAGCAAGTTGCTAGCATGATTTTAGCATGACTAGCAAGTCGCTAGCATGATTTTAGCACGACTAGCAAGTCGACTAGCAAGTCGCTAGCATGATTCTGGCATGACTAGTAAGATAGATAGATAGATAGATAAGGTTCGAAGATAGATAGATAGATAGATAGATAGATAGATAGATAGATAGATAGATAGATAGATAGATAGATAGATAGATAGATAAGGTTTGAAGATAGATAGATAGATAGATAGATAGATAGATAGATAGATAGATAGATAGATAGATAGATAGATAGATAAGGTTTGAAGATAGATAGATAGATAGATAGATAGATAGATAGATAGATAGATAGATAGATGGTTTGAAGATAGATAGATAGATAGATAGATAGATAGATAGATAGATAGATAGATAGATAGATAGATAAGGTTTGAAGATAGATAGATAGATAGATAGATAGATAGATAGATAGATAGATAGATAGATAGATAGATAGATAAGTTATTAGTTAGAAAGAACATAGATAGCTTAAAGCTTAATTGAGTATCAATGGCTTCTAGCAGTTTACATTACACATAGTTCAAACAGACATGGACTTTTGGTCAATGAAAGTCTATGGGACCTTTTTATGATTTTTAATATTAATTTTTAAGAAAACCATAACTCAAAACAGTCTGAAAAGATATAGCAATCTAAGTTAGAACAGTATGAAGATCTGACCCGAGTTTGGAGTATGTAGCTTGAACGGTCTAGGAGGAGTAGGTGTCTAAATATTTTCCGCTCAGAAAAAGAAGAAGAATAATAATAAGTTTAAATAGGATTTCAGTAAGTTGGCTTTCCCAAGCCAACTTAATAATAAGTTTAAATAGGATTTCAGTAAGTTGGCTTTCCCAAGCCAACTTAATAACTAGATAAAAAGTTTGTTAGCAAACTTTAAGTTGGCTTGAGAAAGCCTAGCCAGTAAGTTTTAAGTAGTTTTAAAAGCTTTTAGTTTAAAGAAAGTTTAAAGGTTTTCAGTTTAAAATAGTTTTAGTTTGATTAATAAAGTTTGAAGATAGATAGGCTAGATAGATATAAATAGTTTGAAAATAGATAGATTTATAGATATAAATAGTTTGAATGTGAATAGATGCTAAGGTGTTGCTATGCGGTTGCTAAGGTACCCAGGGTGGTTGCTAAGGTGTTGCTATGCGATTGCTAGCATTATTTAAGCAAGACTAGCAAGTTGTTAACATGATTTTTAGCATGACTAGCAAGTCGCTAGCATGATTTTAGCACCACTAGCAAGTCGCTAGCATGATTTTAGCACGACTAGCAAGTCGCTAGCATGATTTTAGCACGACTAGCAAGTCACTAGCATGATTTTAGCATAATTTTAGCATGACTAGCAAGTCGCTTGCATGATTTTACCATGATTAACAAGTCGCTAGCATGATTTTAGCATTATTTTAGCACGACTAGCAAGTCGCTAGCCTGATTCTAGCATGACTAGCAAGTCGATAGCATGATTTTAGCATGACTAGCAAGTCGCTAGCATGATTTTAGCAAGACTAGCAAGTCGCTAGCATGATTTTAAACATGACTAGCAAGTCGCTAGCCTGATTTTAGCATGACTAGCAAGTCGCTAGCATGATTTTACCATGACTAGCAAGTCGCTAGCATGATTTTAGCATTATTTTAGCATGACTAGCAAGTCGCTAGCATGATTTTAGCATGACTAGCAAGTTGCTAGCATGATTTTAGCACGACTATCAAGTCGCTAGCATGATTCTAGCATGACTAGCAAGTTGCTAGCATTACTTTAGCATGACTAGTAAGTCGCTAGCATGATTTCAGAACGACTAGCAAGGTGCTAGCATTATTTTTGCATTATTTTAGCATGACTAGCAAGTCGCTAGCATGATTTTAGCTAGACTAGCAAGTCGCTAGCATGATTTTTAACATGGCTAGCAAGTTGCTAGCATGATTTTAGCATGACTAGCAAGTCGCTAGCATGATTTTAGCACGACTAGCAAGTCGCTAGCATGATTCTGGCATGACTAGTAAGATAGATAGATAGATAGATAAGGTTCGAAGATTGATAGATAGATAGATAGATAGATAGATAGATAGATAGATAGATAGATAGATAGCTTAAAGCTTAATTGAGTATCAATGGCTTCTAGCAGTTTACATTAAACATAGTTCAAACAGACATGGACTTTTGGTCAATGAAAGTCTATGGGACCTTTTTATGATTTTTAATATTAATTTTTAAGAAAACCATAACTCAAAACAGTCTGAAAAGATATAGCACACTAAGTCTGAACAGTATGAAGATCTGACCCGAGTTTGGAGTATGTAGCTTGAACGGTCTAGGAGGAGTAGGTGTCTAAATATTTTCCGCTCAGAAAAAGAAGAATAACTAGATAAAAAGTTTGTTAGCAAACTTTAAGTTGGCTTGAGAAAGCCTAGCCAGTAAGTTTTAAGTAGTTTTAAAAGCTTTTAGTTTAAAGAAAGTTTAAAGGTTTTCAGTTTGAAATAGTTTTAGTTTGATTAATAAAGTTTGAAGATAGATAGGCTAGATAGATATAAATAGTTTGAAAATAGATAGATTTATAGATATAAATAGTTTGAATGTGAATAGATGCTAAGGTGTTGCTATGCGGTTGCTAAGGTACCCAGGGTGGTTGCTAAGGTGTTGCTATGCGATTGCTAGCATTATTTAAGCAAGACTAGCAAGTTGTTAACATGATTTTTAGCATGACTAGCAAGTCGCTAGCATGATTTTAGCATGACTAGCAAGTCGCTAGCATGATTTTAGCACCACTAGCAAGTCGCTAGCATGATTTTAGCACGACTAGCAAGTCGCTAGCATGATTTTAGCACGACTAGCAAGTCACTAGCATGATTTTAGCATAATTTTAGCATGACTAGCAAGTCGCTTGCATGATTTTACCATGATTAACAAGTCGCTAGCATGATTTTAGCATTATTTTAGCACGACTAGCAAGTCGCTAGCCTGATTCTAGCATGACTAGCAAGTCGCTAGCATGATTTTAGCATGACTAGCAAGTCGCTAGCATGATTTTAGCAAGACTAGCAAGTCGCTAGCATGATTTTAAACATGACTAGCAAGTCGCTAGCCTGATTTTAGCATGACTAGCAAGTCGCTAGCATGATTTTACCATGACTAGCAAGTCGCTAGCATGATTTTAGCATTATTTTAGCATGACTAGCAAGTCGCTAGCATGATTTTAGCATGACTAGCAAGTTGCTAGCATGATTTTAGCATGACTATCAAGTCGCTAGCATGATTTTAGCACGACTAGCAAGTCGACTAGCAAGTCGCTAGCATGATTCTGGCATGACTAGTAAGATAGATAGATAGATAGATAAGGTTCGAAGATAGATAGATAGATAGATAGATAGATAGATAGATAGATAGATAGATAGATAGATAGATAGATAGATAGATAGATAGATAGATAGATAGATAGATAAGGTTTGAAGATAGATAGATAAGGTTTGAAGATAGATAGATAGATAGATAGATAGATAGATAGATAGATAGATAGATAAGGTTTGAAGATAGATAGATAGATAGATAGATAGATAGATAGATAGATAGATAGATAGATAGATAGATAGATAGATAGATAGATAAGGTTTGAAGATAGATAGATAGATAGATAGATAGATAGATAGATAGATAGATAGATAGATAGATAGATAGATAGATAGATAGATAGATAGATAGATAAGGTTTGAAGATAGATAGATATATAGATAGATAGATAGATAGATAGATAGATAGATAGATAGATAGATAGATAGATAGATAGATAAGGTTTGAAGATAGATAGATACATAGATAGATAGATAAGGTTTGAAGATATAGATAGATAGGTAGATAGATAGATAGATAGATAGATAGATAGATAGATAGATAGATAGATAGATAGATAGATAGATAGATAAGGTTTGAAGATATAGATAGATAGATAGATAGATAGATAGATAGATAGATAGATAGATAGATAGATAGATAAGGTTTGAAAATATAGATAGATAGATAGATAGATAGATAGATAGATAGATAGATAGATAGATAGATAGATAGATAGATAGATAGATAGATAGATAGATAGATAGATAGATAGATAGCAGTTTACATTAAACATAATTCAAACAGACATGGACTTTTGGTCAATGAAAGTCTATGGGACCTTTTTATGATTTTTAATATTAATTTATAAGAAAACCATAACTCAAAACAGTCTGAAAAGATATAGCAATCTAAGTCTGAACAGTATGAAGATCTGACCTGAGTTTGGAGTATGTAGCTTGAACGGTCTAGGAGGAGATAGTGTCTAAAAAATTTTCGGTAAAAAAAAGAAGAAGAAGAATAATAAGTTTAAATAGGATTTCAGTAAGTTGGCTTTCCCAAGCCAACTTAATAATAAGTTTAAATAGGATTTCAGTAAGTTGGCTTTCCCAAGCCAACTTAATAATAAGTTTAAATAGGATTTCAGTAAGTTGGCTTTCCCAAGCCAACTTAATAATCACTGCTAGTTGACATGCAGTTTCAGAATTACTGATCAAAAGCTGTCTAAAGGGTGCCATCAAAATAATCAAACTGATCATATTACACATTAGACTACTCCACAAGCACATTTAGAATTCACACTTTCACTGCACGATTTAGTCTAATAAAATGCATTTAGAATTCCCACAACAATCAATATAAGCGGGCAAATAAGCCCCTGTATGACCTACATACTGTATGTAATGTGACGAGTCGGCTGCCTCCCCTTATATTTATATCATCTGATGTAGTTGATATCACACAGAGATTGACACAGAGATTGATGTTTTTCTCCAAATACTGTATCAGCACAACTGTATATTTGATATTGATTTGATGAACAGTTCAGTAAACAAGAAGTTAATGTTAAGTGACTTAACATTTTTGACACAGCAGTTCTTGTTTTGCTGTATTTCGACAGTTGAAAATAGTTCCAAAAAAAGCGACAGCAGAACTGTTTTTTGTTTTGTTTTGCTTTAAACAAACAAACCCTTTGCAAACTGTCACAGTCTATAGGAAAATCCAAAGTTCTATAACATTTCAAATAGTCCAAGCTGTTCTAAAGCAACCTAATTACCCTGATTCATTGGGAACAGCTGTTTTAATCAACTCAACAGAAGCTCTCTGCTGTTGGTTTGTGGACAGTCATGGCTAAAACAAAGGAGCTCACTGAAGACCTGCGGCTGCACATTGTGGCTGCTCACAAGTCAGGAAAGGGCTATAAGACCATATCTAAATGTTTTGAAGTTCCAGTGGCTACAGTGCAAAGTATTATTAAAAAATACAAGACGTTCCGCACTGTGAAAAATCTCAGAGGATGTGGTCAGAAGCCAAAAGTGACAACTGTGCTGGCCAGGAGGATAGTGAGGTAAAAAAGAATCCAAGGATCACCACCAAAGCCATCCTGATGAATCTGGGCTCTGCTGGTGGCAACATCTCAAGGCAGACAGTCCAACGGCCACTGCACACTGCTGGGTTCCACGGATGCAGACCAAGAAGGACACCACTTCTCCAGATAAGGCACACAGAAGCCCACTTGGCCTTTGCAAATGCTCATCTGGACAAAGAAAAAGACTTCTGGTCTTCTGTTTTATGGTCAGATGAAACAAAAATTGAATTGTTTGGCCACAATGATGTAGCCTTCATTTGGCGTAAAAAAGGAGAAGCCTTAATCTAAGAACACCATACCCACTGTCAAACATGGTGGTGGGAACCTAATGTTTTTTTGTTTTGTTTTTTTGTTTTTAGCCGGTGGACCAGGGAACCTAATCACAGTAAATGGCACCATGAAAAAGGAGCAATACAAATTCTCAACAACAACATCAGGCAGTCTGCAAAGAAACTTGGCACCAGTGGACATTTCAGCATGACAACGACTCAAAATACACAGCAAAAGTGGTGAAGAAATGGTTAGCAGACAAAAAACATTAATGTTTTTAAGTGGCCCAGCCAGAGTCCTGACTTAAATCCAATTGAGAATCTGTGGAGGGAGCTAAAGATCAGGGTGATGGCAAGGAGACCCTCCAACCTGAAAGAGTTGGAGCTCATCGCTAAAGATGAGTGGGCAAAAATACCAGTGGAGACATGCAAAAAGCTGGTCAGCAATTATAGGAAGCGTTTGATTGCTGTAATAGCCACTAAACGCTTTTCTATTGATTATTGAGAAGGGTATGAATAAGGATACTGCTTGTTCCCTTAACATTAACATAGACAAGAAACAAACAAAGGTGGTAATACAATAACTTAATTGTCAGATATCTTATGGTTCTTTGTCGAAATATTAACAAGCAATATATAAAATTATTCAAAACACTCCCGAGTGCACCCCAAATTTTGACCCCTGTGCCAATAAGAAGTTATAAGTCAAAAATGTTAGTTTTGGGTTCCAAATTCTTTAATATATATTTTGTCTATCGGATATCTTATATCTCAGCTCTTCTAGGGTTAACACATAACTTAAGTCTTTTAACCAAACTTCAAAAACAGGCACAGCTTTAGACTTCCATTTCTGTAAAATTGCCTTTTTTGCTAAGATCATGCATTAAGAAACAGCTTGTGACACATATTTACTTCCTATATCCGAGGTATCTCCAAAAATATTGGCTCAGGTGGCAAATCAATTTTTTATGCTTCTGAAATAAATCTAAATATACTTTGCCAGAATGGTCTAATTGTATGACATGTTTAGGTTTATATTTAAGGTATATTTTGTAATTGCAGGTTAAATGTGTAGTAAATTAAACAGTCTGTGTGAATGCATCTAAAAGCCACATCAGATGCAGATTCTGTGCCACCTCTGCATTGCAAACACAGATATTGTTGATACTGATTTCATTTGATTGGTAACAGCCCTGTGTCTTCCTATTTAAAATGATCACAGCAGGCCTAAACCTGTCAAAGTACCAGCACAATAACACACTCAACAAAATTTTGTCTAATTTTCGTTATCGAGATATAATTTTTTGTCATTATCGTACACCCCTACTACCCACCACTGATTTTCAGTGTGATTTGTGGGAAAATTTAACCAGATTTTCACAATAAGGTGGTTGTCAGGATTTTATTCTAGTCTGTCTTGGTTTTCCCAGTGTCCCCCCCCGCCACGCCAGAGTCTGTCACAGTTAGCAGGGTGAGGAGTGGAGATGAAGGAGTAGGAACCGGAGTAAATGAAACACTGATATTTATTAAGAAAACAAACGTAAAACATGGAGCACAAACCAAACAGAAGTAACGATTATCGGCGGACATAGGGGAGTGAGCAGACACAGACTGATATACACAGAAAACAGGGCGTGGTTACAAACGAGATAACAAGGGGGGAATACAAATATGGGCAAGACTAAACCAATGGGAACCAAAACTAGAGGGGACAACACAGACTAAACCAAATGCATGGGAAACATGGGGGGAAAAACACTGGGAAAACCAAGACAGACTAGACTAAAATCCTGACAGTGGTTGTCAAAAATAACAGTGCATCTTTATTTATAATTCTGCACCTATAAGACCTATGTCGTGCAGACTTTAGGTTTAACCTCCTCCAACACACTTGCCCCAAGTTTTTAGTAGTCCTGATGAATTAGATGAACTGGTGCAGATGTGTTTATTTAGGATTGGAGGCAAGCAAGACACCCCAGCTCATTTATGCATACATACTACATACATACATACATACATAAATAAATAAATAAAATAGTTCGCCTGGTTTCATCTTACCCCTTAAAACACTCTATGACCTTTCTGTAAACTGCTTGAAGCAATATAGGTTATACATTTATTGCACAGCTTTTCACCATAATGATGACATATAAGTACGGGTATGTCTGTATATAGACCATTGTTATTAGCCTTTTCAAATACTGCAGCCTTTGTAAAGGCAATTTAAAAGTTGTTTTATCTTTGCAATAAAAATTAATGTAAGGCTCTTTATGAAACTGCTTTTTCAAGCATGCAAAACAAGATTGTTATGGTACTTTTATTAATTTGCCAGTCCATGCACAAAGATGACATTTCAGTCAGAAGCAATACATACCGATCTGTACATGATTACTACCATAATCAATTAATGACACACATGACACAGCTGAGACTGCTCATCTTTTATTTGCTGAGTGAATTAGTTTCCTGGGACTGGGAAGGTGACATTGTGCACAACAGAAGAAGGTGCCCCAAGGTCGATTATTACACTAATACAATTTCCACATAATTACGGTTAAACTCTCTTGTCCTCTGGCCTGTCCTTGAACCACGTTTGCACATTTGCAAACAGCAGAAAATGTGGCCTTCTATAATGCCACTGTATCAAAACAGAGCAGAGTCACAAAACAAAAAGCAATCAGGGAAAAAATCAATGCTTTTCAGTTTCATTTTCACATCTCGGCCGACCTCTTATCTTCTCCTGGCAAAGGAAAACGTTTGGGCAATCATCTGTTGTTTGTACCTGTCTACATTTTGAAATTCTCTATATAGTTTATAAGGCCCTGCACTTGGTCAATACTACTTTTCCTCTTTACAAAGTGCTCTCCTTTATTTTCTAAAGGAAAACTAGATGGCCTAACCGGCATGAATTTTCTTTTCCCATCCCATTTGTTATTTCTGTCTATGGTTCCAAACATTTTGACAGCAGGTGACTTTCAAACCAACAGACAAACAAATAGATCAAAGTGAACATAGCAACAGTAATACTGCCTGACAGAAAATGCTTGACTTTTTTCATTGTACAAAGGAATCATTTGTGAACAGCTCATACAGATGTCAAAGTTCTCATGAGTCAAAGTATGCTTGCATTGCAATAGTGATAATTGCAGTTTGCTGTAATAGGGTATTGACAAACTGTCTGGAGACTAACAGGTAGTACCAACTACGTGTTTTACGAGGTGGCAAATTCTTATGAATTCATACAAATTAGCCACCTCATAAAATACATACAAAATGGTCATGAGATAGAGTTGGAAGTACACACACTGTCAGGCTTTCTGCATCAAAAATGACTGGTGGGTTTGTAACATTCACACAACCAGACCAAAAACATCAGTTAATTGTAAGCTGAACACCCTCAATACCACTCACAGTGCAATTATTTATGTATTCATTAATTCATTAATTTCACGAATACACACTTGTTTAGTCTGTCTTAAAACTAGCAGAGTATTTGTTTTATTGTGTCTCCTAGAGGAGTTACCTGCTTGTGATAGCTGTTCCTCATGGCAAGCCATGAACATGATGCAAATTTTCATCACAAGCATGATGGGATTAAAATAGATAGGCGTGAATTAGAGCTCAGTGAAGCCTTCATCCTAATGCAATTAATTAAACCATCTGCACTGGCCAGTCCGCTGGGCTGTTATGGATTCTGTCAGAGAGGAGTGATGCACATGGGCAGTTACCCTGCAAACTTAAGTTACATGTGCTCAAAGAGTTTGATTTGCAATTAAAATGGTGCTATTTTCAAATAATTTAAGTTGAACTGGCTAAATCAAACAAAAAGCAGAATATATATTATATATTAGGGATGCACAATATATTGCTATATATTCTTAGGTGTATATCGGTATTATAAGTTGTCAATATTAGGGATTTATATCTTTGTCATCAATATCTGTACTTTAATATGTTTGCCTACTTTCATAAAGCTATTGCAAAGTATAGTATTTGAATATAGAAGCATGCAAAATAGTACTGACAAACTAATGTAAATTGCATAATATATTTATAATTTTGTGATTACATTTTTTATTATTATTACAATTAATTAAAAAATAATTAATTAATCATTCATTGTGCATTGCAGGGTTTAATGTAGGAAGGTCTTAAAATACAAAGTTGAACTGTTTTAGTACTTTATTCTGGAGGGGGCATGATATTGAGATGTTTGCTTGAGGAGATATGCCTTGAGATGACATATGATTTGTAAGATGAGTTTTCTTCCTAATAGCCAGTAGACCTTACTGCCAGACTACCCTGGGCAATGAGGGAGCGCTGTCTTCAAGAGCAAAACACACATTCACTCACTCATTGAGTGTCACTCTCCCTGCCAATAACTCTTTGTGCATACAGTGGCACACGACACACGTCAGTGTACTCCTTCACCACTGCCCTTTAAGGCAGTTGCAGTTCCATCTTCTTGTCACTCTGGAGGGCCCCTCTTTGCTTCAACTTAATTTGGTGGGAGAGCAGTGCTGGAGATTTTCCACCAGCCTGACAGGCCCTTGAAGGAACACTTAGGGACAGCAGAAGAGAATCTACAATCATTTGCTGAAGACATAGATCTCCCTTCAGGCCATGTCCCTAGTGTTGTCGCTTTGGGTCTGGCACATACGCTATAGAAAGCTTGACCTTACTGTGCATTGAAATGCTTAATCTTGTGAGACAGAGGCTGAGTAGATGAATCAAAGCTTATATATAAAGGTCAAACACATAGTTAATCTGCTGCAGCGTTTCAGTGGACCTTGAAAAAAAAACACACTTGTGAAACCATTTCATCCAAGATAGACTTGGACATGCACAATATCTTAAAATGGAAGAACGAGCTTTTCTCAGAAATAACTTTAGTTTTCTTTTAGCCTTTTTTTCCATGAGTGGTGTCAAGGTGTTTTTTTTTTTTTTTTTAATGTATAAAATCACTTTTCCTGTCACGTTCACACAGGTGTCCTATGGACTCTAAGTATGGAGTGAAAATAGTCTCATTACCACCTACAAATACACACAAATGCAATCCACAAATGCATGCAAGATAGTGAAATGTGACAACATGCCCTATAGGTGGCGTACATTGTAACGGGTGAGGGGCACGTTTTAACATGACCATATGACAGCTTAAAATGTTATCTGATAATGAATAAAAAATATGCAAAACAGACTAAAATATTTTGTGAATAAAATAAAATTATTACCTTTTTCAAATAAAATAATGGTATTTTTTTTAAGAATTAAAAATAATCTCATTCTGAAGTTTCACAATGAACACATTGCAACCATGCTTGGGACGGCCCTGATCGTGAAACACAGCTATCAAAACAATGTGCGCAAATGAAGAAACACATTTAGACATTCAGAAGAACACTCCCCTCCCTCCACTCACAGCTCTAATAGAACACGAGACGAATAAACGAGTCAAAATGCTTTACATTTCTTGAAACAATAATTTCTGAACATTATCGACTGTCAGTCTATTCAACTGTTTCTTGTGGTTTCTCATTAAAATCCTTAGAAGTAAATAGTGTAAATTACACTGCTAACGTCATAGAATAGCATAGTTTAATATAGCGGGGCACATTGTAACGCAGTGTTACAACTTTCCCCATCTGCACGACTAGACTTTCAAACAGGTTAGTGTCTTCTGCTATCCAGCGAACCATTAATGAACTATCTAAACTGATAAATAACAGATTGGAGATTAAAATAATAGCAGATTTGTCTAACTTTAAATTAATACTAAAAACTGAGACAAAAAATTTACTTCATCCAGAAATTTACTTTTACTATGGTAAAATAAATATTCAGCAATATCTTCAAAAGGCTTTTGAATTTTGGCACACTTTTTTCTCCATAAAGTGTTGATATGGCAACTAGTAAATACCTTAAATTTGGTTATGCTAGCATGTGTGAAAATATTTAAAGGGGTCCTATTAAGCTTTTTTACTTTTTTAATTTTAGCCAGTGTGTGGTGTGTATGTTTGGGCATAAAAACATCTACAAAGTTACAAATCTCAAAGTCCACTCCAAAGGGAGATATTTAGTTTTTAAAAAAATCAATTTTCAAGAACTACAATGAATGGCTCCTTTGGACTACAGCTTTTGTTTTCCGCATGCTATGAGGTCACAACGTAATTCGAAACGTGGACGGGGTGCGGGATTCACTTAACTTTAGCGATGTACCATGGACAGCCGCTTCTGGTATGCTTCAGCCAGCCTTGACTAAAGTGTCCACAAACTGCTTCGGTAGCCCTGCTGGTGCCGCACCATTGACATGTGCGGTACAGAGGGTCGAAACACACGCTGAGCCAAGCCTGATTCACTAGCCTTATGCTGGAGCTGGTTTTGGGCATGTAAATAGTTAAATGCAGTAGCACAATAATGATAATATCATTTATAGGTGATCTCGCAGGCTGACGATAGGACCAACATATCGGGGGGGGGGGGGTTTGTAAGACAAATATTCATATTATATATTCATAAGTACTGAATGCAGTCTAAGCTGTTCGCCAATTGCAACGCAGTGACACTGCTAACCAATCACAATAATTTTTTTTGGAAGGTGGAACCCGGAACTAATCGAGCCATTTGTGCCAGCCTGGGGAGAAAGCCATTGTAATAATATAAATTATTTCGAACTTTATTATTATTTCGGTTTTTCGAACCACCAAACATGAGAGCATGTTCTATCTAGTGCACCCCCAAAACAAAATAAAGACTTTGTAAAATAGCACAATAGGACCCCTTTAAAGCACATGTGTTACAATTAACCATAATATTCCAACTTTCACTAAATACTGAATTGGGACACACTTAATTATTGAATTCAGGTATTTCAATTAGAACCATTGCCACAGGCATATAAAACCAAGCACCTAGCCATGCAGTCTGCATTTACAAAAGCTTATCCCTGATAGATATTCCATGGGTCAATTGTATTTGGTATTATTGGAATGTTCAGGCATTTGGAAACAGCAGCCACGAAGTGCAAGACCACATTAAATTATCGCCAACACTCCTGATTCCATAGCTAAAGAATTTCAAACTTCAACTGGCATTAAAATCAGCTCATCTCAAAAACGGTGCAGAAGGAGCTTTATGGAATAGGTTTCTATGGCTAAACAGATGCATGCAAACCTTACCAAGAACAATAACAAGTGTCAAGATGGAGTGGTATAAAGCATGCCACCACTGGACACTGAAGCAGTTAAATGCATTTTGTGGTGTGACGAATCACTCTTTTTTGTTTGGCAGCCTGATGGGCAAGTCTAGGTTTGGCGGAGGAGAATGTAACCTGCCTGACTGCATTGTGCCAACTATAAAGTTTGGTGGAAGGTGGATAATGATATGAGGCTTTTCAGAGGGTGGGTTAGGCCCCATACTTGAAGGCAATCTTTTTTTGTTTGGCCTTTTTTAAAATGGACAGGACAGTAGAGAATGACAGGAAAGCATGAGGTGGAGAGTTAGGAACGGGATTGGCAAAGGACCACGAGTTGGGACTTGAACTCAGGTCACCAGAGGTGCAGTTGCACTCTAACCGCTAGGCTATCAGCACTGACTTAAAAGCAATTCTTAATGCTTCAGCATGCTAAGATGCTAAGCTAAAGCTTCTAGCTTTATGTTTGGAGAAGGCCCCAATAGCACAAAGCACTGACCTCAGCCCTGCCTGAACTCACATATCATGTTCTATTGGATGAATGGGTATGAATATAAGGATTAAAGTTTTTTTTTTTTTTTTTTTTTTTTTTTGCAAAGCCACTTTCCATACTTAGCTGTAAAGTGAGTTAGCTTTGACAGGCTTTATATAGCAGGGTTTGGAAACAGCTGGAAGTCCGCCCTACAGACTTATTCTTATTCTGATTGAACCAGAACTGCAGAGAGAATTCCAGCTGCTTCTGGACTTAAACGCAAGCCTGGAACTTTCAGAAAACATACCACAAGGATTCATGACAGACAGGCTGTTCTCATGCTTGGTCAAGATTACAATGAGTGTTCACAGAACATTTTTATTACCTTGAGCTTTAACCATTAGTCTATTTCAAATATAAATACACATTTAAGCAATTTTGTTAAAATGTTTTTTATTTTTATTTTTTATAAGTATAATATCATATGGTCTAAGGACAAATAATGATAAAACAGTTTTGGTCTCATTTAGACAGACTTGACCTTAAAATGGCCTAGACTGGCATGTGTGAGTGAGCTGAGGCAGTGCAGTTTCAGCTTTTTTTTTTTTTTTTTTTTTTGCCTCTTTCTCTGGTGGCCTCATTAGCTGTCTCTCCACCGCCTCAGCAGTGCTGCACCTGCAGCACGGCCTGATGCTGACAGTCATTGCTCCGTTTCAGTCCCATGCAGATCAAAACTGGTCTCATTCCCTAAAAACTGTCTCTCCCACCGATCTGTCCAGGGACTGTTGAACAAAACCACACTGTCCCAGATAAGAAGTCACTATATCATCACCATTAGGCTCATCAAGCTGCCACTCAACAACCTATGGAATCATTTGCTTGGTGTTGATGGCGTCATCTTAGTGGTTTAATGAGGCCCCACAGACATGTCATCTAAGTCAACATAGAGTCTGTAAAGGAGTTTTCCTTCCGGGAACGAGACGCTGCGTCATACAACGCTTTGGGGAATGCCATTGGCGGGCCGCACTCTGAGTCATAGTCTACAAACCAATCAGAAGACGAGAGTGACGTCACAGGCGCGGTGACGTAAATGACCAGGAAGTATAAAGCACGTGCGTTTGAAGCCGGCGGCAGCTTTTTGTCATTCAGCGAGAGCGCTCTGTGTCTGTGTATGTCTGTTGAATATTGCTGTGTTTCTGTGCCAGTTTGCACAACTTTATTTTGAGCAATATGTCAACCAAAAGAGGGGGAAAAAGAACTTTTAAGAAAGCGGTTGAGCAGCCCCATAGACGGTGTGTTCCTCCCTGCCAACGTTTCATTGTTGGTGGGGATACACACAGTCTATGTGTGATTTGCTTGGGTCCGGAGCATGCACAGTCAGCCCTCGAGGGGGCTGGCTGCCCGCAGTGCGATCAACTTCCACTGCGGGTGCTCCGTTCCCGGAAGGCTCTCTTTGAGGAGGGAGCCTTCGCTAGCGTTCCTTGCGGGTCTGGCCCCGCTTCCGTCAGAGCGGCAGCTGCACTCGTGGGGTTCGCAGCTCGATCTACTAGAGGGAGTGGAGACGGGTGAACCCCTATCTCCATCCTCACCTGGTGGATCGATTGACCTCCTTTTGGATGAGGAAGCCCGCACTGCGGTTCCTTCCCTCCGAGAGGAGGAGTCAACGCTTCTCCTGTCTTCCTCCGAGGAGGTTGACGTGGAGAGCGTTGCAGAACATCAACCGCGACCCCATTCGCCTCACTATGAGGAGCTAGTGGAGGTGCTGACGAATGCGGTGGCCAAGCTCAACATCAGTTGGTCAGTTGAACAAGACAATGAGCCGCAGAGAAGTAGGCTAGATGAGCGCTTCCTGCTGACAAAGTCAGCACCTCCCAAACGGACCCTTCCCTTTTTCCCCGATCTGCACAAAGAAATATCTAGATCGTGGGAAAAGCCGTACTCATCACGCCTATTTACCCCCTCATCAGATTACTACGGTAATGTGGGGGGCTGGATGAGCACGGCTATAAGGCGATGCCACAGGTAGAACAGACGCTAGCAAGCTATCTGTCGCCTGGTTTGGCATCGTCCTTAAAGGCTCTGTCCTTGCCCACCAAGCCATTAAAAACTACATCGAGCTTGATGGGCAAGGCGTACACGGCAGCAGGTCAGGCTGGTGCATGTCTTCACACCATGTCTGTTCTCCAGGCATACCAAGCCGACCTGCTAAAGGAGTTTAGCGACGGCGAGGAGGTTAGCGTCACAGAAATGTGCCGCACAGCAGATCTTGCTCTCCGCGCCACAAAGGAGACCGCTCGCGCTGTCGGGCGGTCTATGGCAGCCCTGGTGGCCGCGGAGAGGCATCTGTGGCTGACCCTGTCCGAAATGAAAGAGAAGGACAAGGTCATGCTCCTGGACGCCCCCCTGCAACCCACTGGCCTCTTCGATGACTCTGTTGACACAGTTGTCAGCAGACACCAGGAGGCTAGTAAGCAGGCGGCGGCGTTCCAGAGATACCTCCCTCGCCGCGTTTACTCCTCCGGGGCTGCTGGACGGGAGCAGCCCCAGCCGTGTACAAGCTCCTCACACAGAGAGGCTCAAAAGAGGAGTGTTGCTACCCATGCCCCTCCGGCGAAGCCTAGAGGGCGGGCTCAGCAACACTCCAAGCCGGGGGCCTCTAAGACGAGGCCGGACCTGAGGGTCGTCCTCCAGTCAAGGAGGCCCTCGGCTAAACGGCCCTGACTTTCGTGCTACAGGGCCGTTGAGGGCAGCCCCTCTCGGGGAGGCAGGCGGTTCACCACAGTTCATGGTGACCGCCCCTCCTCGGGGCCCTCAGGAGATCTGTCAGCTAACCCTGCCAGTGTTACAGGGCGCGGCAATCTCCCGCGAACGCTATCCTCTAGTTGTTCCACCCGGAAATGTAGCGGACCTAGAGAGTTCGCAACCCCCACGGGGGTCTTCAGAGCAACTGATTCAGGTGCATCCTGCCAGTCCGCTGTTACAGGTCACCTAATCAGCTCCTCAAATAAATCCAGAAACCAGTCTCGAGAGGCTGGTTCCCTTAGTAGATTTTCTGGCAGTGTGGAAACTACTGCCGAATGTATCTGCATGGGTCCTGCGTACTGTAGAAAAAGGGCATTATATCCAATTCGGCGCTCCGCCGCCACCCTTCAGCGGGGCATTTCCTACTCTTGTAAGCCCCGAGCAGGGTCTGGTAATGGAACAGGAAGTAAAAAGGAAGGAGGCCATCGAGGTGGTCCCTCCTCAACACAGAGAATCCGGGTTCTACAGCCGGTACTTCATTGTTCCCAAGAAGGATGGGGGGCTGTGGCCCATTCGAGATCTCAGACAGCTAAACCACTCAGTCAGAAAACTGAAGTTCAAGATGTTAACTGTCAGACATGTCGTGTCTCAAATCAGGTCCGAGGACTGGTTTGTCATGATAGATCTAAAAGTCGCCTATTTTCACGTCTCCATCCTTCCTCAACACAGGAAGTTTCTCAGGTTCGCTTTCAGGGGCAAAGCTTACCAATACAGAGTTCTTCCTTTCGGCCTAGCACTCTCACCCCGAACTTTCAAGAAGTGTGTGGATGCTGCTCTGGCTCCTCTGCGACTCCAGGGCATCCGCATACTCAATTACATAGACGACTGGCTGATCCTAGCCAGCTCAGAACAGTTAGCAGTTCAACATCGAGATGTTGTTCTCGCTCACATGAAAAAGCTGGGGTTGAGACTCAAAACCAAGAAGAGTGTGCTTTCTCCATTACAGAGAACCACTTATCTAGGTGTAGTTTGGGATTCGACCACGATGCAGGCACGAATGTCACCTGATCGGATCGAGTCGATCCTTACTGCAGTAAATGCGGTCAAGCTAGGCCTGTCACTCACTGTCAAACAGTTCCAAGTACTGTTAGGTCTTATGGCAGCTGCATCCAGCGTGATACCTTTTGGTCTGCTGTACATGAGACCGCTTCAGTGGTGGCTCAAAACCAGGGGGTTTTCCCCGAGGGGGAACCCATTTCGCAAGATCAAGGTCACGCGGCGATGCCTACGTGCCTTGGACATGTGGAAGAAACCCTGGTTCCTGTCTCAAGGCCCGGTGCTGGGAGCTCCTTGCCGCCATGTCACGCTAGTGACAGATGCATCCCTCACCGGGTGGGGAGCGGTCATGAGTGGCCGCTCAGCCCATGGTCTATGGAGCGATCACCATCTCTCTTGGCACATAAACTGCCTAGAGATGCTGGCCGTATTCCAGGCCCTGAAGCATTTCCTTCCAGACTTGAGAAACCGTCACGTGCTGGTCCGTACAGACAACACTCCGGTAGTCTATTATATAAACCACCAGGGGGGTCTGCGCTCACGCCCCTTATACAAGCTGGCGTACCGGATCCTCCTGTGGTCTCAAGGAAAGCTTCTCTCTCTGAGAGCAGTCCATATTCCCGGACGTCTCAATGTGGGAGCAGACGTCCTGTCGAGGCAGGGGCTGAGGCCTGGGGAATGGATGATTCACCCACAAGTAGTGAAGCAGATTTGGAGAGTGTTTGGCCAGGCTCAAGTGGACCTCTTTGCGACTCGAGAGACATCGCAATGTCCCCTCTGGTACTCTCTAGTTCCTCCAGCTCCTCTTGGCCGAGGCTTTGTCTGTATGTATTTCCCCTGATCGCTCTGCTCCCGGGAGTTCTGGAAAGAGTACGCCGGTATGGAGTACGGCTGTTACTAGTGGCCCCGTACTGGCCGGCCCGAGTATGGTTCTCGGACATAATCGCCCTCCTCGACGGCTCTCCGTGGGAGATTCCCGTCAGGAAGGACCTCCTCTCCCAGGCCGGGGGTGCAATCTGCCACCCCCGCCCGGAGATGTGGAAATTATGGGTGTGGCCCATAGAATCTGGTCTCCCAACTGAGGTTGTTGAGACCATTCTCTAATCCAGAGCTCCCTCTATGAGGAAACTTTATGGCCTTAAGTGGAACCTGTTTGCTTCATGGTGTCATGAACGCCGTTTAGACCCAGTTCACTGCCCGGTCGGTACAGTACTGGAGTTCCTGCAAACTCGTCTTTCCGCAGGGTTAGCTCACTCCACCCTGAAGGTGTACGTGGCGGCTATATCGGCCTACCACGCCCCTCATGGTGGCCTTTCAGTGGGCTTGCTCTTACCTCTCTTAAGAGAGTTGGGGACCTGCAGGCCCTTTCGGAGGCCCCTTCATATATTGACTTTGCGCCTGGGTTGGCCAAAGCATTTCTCTACCCAAGAGCTGGGTATGTTCCTAAGGTCAGGTCCACAACACTACAGCCGATTACGCTTCAAGCGTTTTATCCTCCTCCATTCGTGGAGCCCGGCCGTCGGAAGTATAACCTAATGTGTCCAGTAAGAGCACTAGACACATACGTCCACAGAGCTGCCATGTGGCGTAAATCAGAGCAACTCTTTGTCTGTTACGGCCCCCCTAAGAGGGGGTGCCCGGCTTCAAAGCCTACTATTAGTAGATGGATCGTAGATGCCATTTCTACCGCCTACGAGTCCTCTGGTCTCCCATCTCTGTTGGGAGTCAAGGCTCACTCTACTCGAGGCTTGTCTGCCTCTAAAGCTCTGATGGCAGGTGTCCCTATCCAGGACATCTGCAGTGCTGCAGGTTGGTCCTCACCTTTAACGTTCGTCATATTTTACAAACTTGACCTCAGAGCCACTCCCGGCTCATTTGTCCTCTCGCCCTAGCAACAAGGCTAGGCCCAGAGTTTTATCCCTCTTGTTCTGGCAGTACCCCAGACAAGAGATGTATTACTAATTTTGTCCTGGCAACCCCCAGGCAGAATCCTCTCGTGCCCTGGCATGATCACCAGGTGCACTATCTATCCCTCTTTTCTGGTAGCTCCCAGATAGAGGTGTATTATTACTCTTGTCCTAGCAATTTCCCTAGGCAGAGTTTTAATCCTCTAAGGCGCATTCCTTCTATCAAGGATAAGAATGTTTTACCTCTTTCAGTCTGGCAATTTCCCCAGACGAAGGTGTATTACTCGAGTCCTGGCATTTCCACCAGGCACTCCTTATCCCTCTGTGTTCTGGCAGTGCCCAGACAGAGGTGGACTATTTCTCTCTCAGAACTAGAGAATGTTTACTCCTCCGGGTATGGCAGTTCCCCAGACAGGAGATGCATTCCTACCCTCTTGGCCTGGCAGTTTCCCAGGCAAGAGGTGTATTACTCTCTTCTCATGTGCCTGAGGGCCGAGGCATATTTCTCCCTCTGGTCTGATGGTTTTCACAGACAGAGATGTATTACCACTCGCGTCCTGGCAATTTCCCCAGGCGGAGCCATTCCAGTGTCCTGGCAAGCTCACCAGGCACTACTTGTGTCCCTCTTGTTCTGGGTGCTCCCAGACAAAGGACTACTACCTTCTCCTTGTGTGCCTGAGGGCCGAGGAGTATCTCTCCCTCTTGTCTGGTGGTTTTCACAGACAGAGATGTATTACGACTCGCATCCTGGCAATTTCCCCCAGGCGGAGCCATTCCAGTGTCCTGGCAAGCTCACCAGCAAATACTTGTGTCCCTCTTGTTCTGGGTGCTCCCAGACAAAGGACTACTACCTTCTCCTCGTGTGCCCGAGGGCCGAGGTATACTATATTCTCCCTCTGGTTCTGGCGGTTCCCCAGACAGAGGCATAATACTACTCACGGCCTGGCAGTTTCCCCAGGCGGAGATTCTTCCTGTGCTCTGGCAAGATTCACCAGACACAACTTTTTCCACCCTTATCCTAGCAGACACTAGGCAGGGACTTGGAATTCTGGGGGTGTGGACATCTTGTTCCCCAAAGCGTTGTATGACGCAGCTCAAGTTCCCGGAAGGGAACATCTCAGGTTACGTATGTAACCCTGGTTCCCTGAGGGAACGAGACGCTGCATCATGGACCATAGTTCCCGCATCCCTGCGGCGCTCACTTCATTCCTAAAGAGCTGCCGCCAGCTTCAAACGCACGTGCTTTATACTTCCTGGTCGCTTACGTCACCGTGCCTGTGACGTCACTCCCATCTTCTGATTGGTTTGTAGACTATGACTCAGAGTGCGGCCTGCCAATGACGTTCCCCAAAGCGTTGTATGACGCAGTGTCTCGTTCCCTCAGGGAACCAGGGTTGCATACGTAACCTGAGACGTTCCTTTTTTGGAAATGTCTTGGCTTAATTTTTGGTAAACTGTACAGCTGTCAGAATTCACTTTAATGTTGATTCAATCACGCATTTTTATAAGGTGCATTTTATGCTGTACCGCAATCGAGCCACTGTTTCCTAAGAATGACTTAGAAGAGATAAGAAAAAAAATCGCCTGTCTCATAGCTACGCATCGTTTTCCCTCAGGAGAAAGATAATATTGACTCCTTGTGTACCCTAAATGGTGGGAGAAGATTCCCAAACTAAAACATCACAACAACTCTAGTCTTTGATAAACACCACTGTCTACAGTCTTTTGAGTCTTTTATTGCCTGATAAATGTGGCATCTTCATTTAGTTGTCCAATAGTGACAAGTATTATTCTCAGCTCAGCAAACAGGCTGAATCATTGCAACAAGGCAGTAGATATATGCAAACAGGACAAAAACTGGGTGAAGTCTGTATAAAGTTTCTGAATATCTAAACTGTAGCATCCTAGGATACTAATATTTTGAGGAAGGAACATAACCAGAAATTTTAATGTATTGGAAAGTTTTGATGAAAACTCACAGGCAGGTCTGCCTGTCGGTGAGTTATAACTGCTGTTGACTCATCATTTTTCCTCCTCATATGCGACAGTCGTAAAGTCACCCAGGCAGAAAAAGCTGACAGTGTAAGAAAAAAAAGGCAAGGTTTGGCTTTTTTTTCTGTAATCATTATGTTGCATATTAATACAGGTATTTGTCATAGTCTGAAGTCTTAAAGCTCATTCATTTTGGCTTTTATAAAGTCTTCAAGGACACCATATAGAATATTTCCATGATATGATGATCAAAACAAAAATAAATAAATAAATAAATAAATAACTAAACTAAAATAAAATAAAATCAATCAATCAATCAATCAATCAATTAATCAATCACCATTTATGCAAAGCAATGCCATGCAAATTAAATAAAATTTAAATCACCTTTTCTTTTCTCTGTAACTGTTTGAAAACAGAAGCTGGCTTTGAACCTATCAAGCATAAGCAAATTGAAAAGCCTAATTATAGATGTATACGTCTATTCCATGTATTTAGTTTTCTTATAGCAAGTATTCCTTAGAGCAATAAATAATTTGAACAAATTTTGTTTTGGTTTTATTATATCATTCATATATACCATATACCATATTTTATTGTAATACTGTATTACAATTTTACTGTATTATGTAAATTGTTATGTGAGAGAGAGAGGTACTGATTACAGTGTGATTACATGCATCTGATACAACATTAATCAGCTCAATCTCATATTCACAATAAAACATAAGTTGAAATGTCCACTGAGGAAAGCGATTTCTTTGTTGTACTATCCTTTTAATTGTTAAGAATGATTACCGATGACAGCACTGCTCATTTTAAAAATAAAACACAGTCACCCAAAAGTTACACTAGTCAATTTAAATAGTGTGTATTACGTGCAGTTCAGCGTGACCACCAGTCCCGTGGCACATTTTTGCTCATCATGATTTTTTTTCTGTCGTCGTGCATGAAGTGCATGAAGTTTACCCAATGCATAATAGTTTTGCTTCAAATACATTGCAGATATGGAAACATTTGGATTTGTGGCGAGAGAGGTAGTATACATAAGCCCAACTTTCAGTTTCGCTTTAAATTTGTTTTGAATTGTCAACGTGATCTCATGATAATTCGTAATATTTTATGTAAAATGTGGTTCTACAAAACGTACATTTACTTAAGTTTTTCCAGACACTAAAACGTACAAAACTGACGTATTTTACAGCATTTAAACGTACAAATACAGACGTATTTTTAGCATTTTAACGTACAATACTGACATATTGACAACACCTAAAAACAAATCCTTATGAATACTGAAATCGCAGCATTAATTTCATTATTATTGTTTTTAGTTGTCATACCAATGGCCTTATGTTTTCAATTGCATTATTGAATAGTTTAATCGTTTATTTAATATGAAATTATATAATTTCATTCAGCTCTGTGTGATTTCTGCTGCCAGTTCGTTTCCAAGAATAGGTCTATACAATGTTAAACAAGACTACACTTTAAACCCTCAAAATAAATACAATTTCTGCAATCGTTTAACCATTCGTGTAATATTGACTTCGTTTGCCTTGGTGGGAGTTGTGGGACACAAAAGGCGTTTTCTCTGACATGCTGTGACTAACAATAGAACCATAAAATAATTATAAAATGAACCAATTTTATAAATTTAATTTTTTGTGAGCTGTTATCCGGATCTTCAGAATCCATACGATTGTGAGGAACAGACCCAAATTCAAGCCTTTATCCGGCGATCTTCATCTCCATCCCGAGCAGCGAGTCCAGCAGCAACAGCAATAACCCCGCGCTGAAGTGCTTTTTTCAAATTCAAATATTGCTGCATTAAGAAACGACAGGTTTTACGGCAGAAAAGTCGAACGCTCATTGGTTCTCGCCTGCATTCGTCACAGATTACGACATGCCGTGTTTCTGGTGAGATGTGTTTGAATGATGCGTGGGCGCAATTACGGAGAGGATCAGGATAACAATCTGGATAATATTTTCAGCGATTAACAATTTAAATTTTGCTCTGCACCTCAAACAAACCTACTGTATTCCGACAGGGAGGACTGCGACTGCAAACGCATCGTCATTTGGATCACTTTTTGGTACGGCTGTTGACAGTTTTGCATTAAATAAATGATTGTGATTGCACTTTTACGTCTGTCATGTTTTTCTTTATAACTGTACAGAGATGTTTAACATTAGGTTTAGAGGTAGGACTAGGATTAGCGACTATAAAAAATATATTTTTATGCTATATTGTTGCTAAAATGGTCATTTCCCTGCATATTTTGGTCAGTTACATTTTATATCCTTTTATATTCGCTATAAAATGGGTAGGTTTAGGTTTGGGAGTAGGTTAAGAGGGCTAAAAATCTAAATCGCTTATTGATAAAATGATAAGAATGCCTATTTGCTCTAAAATTTGTAGGTTTAGGTTTTCGGGTAGGTTAAGAATCTAAAAATCTAAATAGCTTATTAATAAAGTGATAAATGCATATTCGCTATAAAATGGCTAGGTTTAGGTTTGGGGGTAGGTTAAGGGGGCTAAAAATCTAAATCGCTTCTTAATAAAATGATGAAAAAAGCATTGATACAAATATCTTAATAAAATAAAAGATACGTAAATATGTTACATTTTTTAGCTAAAAATATGTAGCTATTTGTACGTTTTAAAAGTTGAAATACGTCTAAATTGTACACTTTAGCATCAATAAAAATGTACAAAAATGTACGTTTTGTGCCTCTAAACGTTACGTATAAATACCTACGTATAAACAATGAGACCAGGCTGGAATTGTTTATAGCTAGGCCTATATAATTATATTTATTTATTTCATCCTTGTTCTGTTCTGAATACGGTTAAATTTAAAGCATTTGTTGTGGAATGAGGGAAACTATATGTTGGTACATTATAACATTACGCTGTACAGTATGCCTGATTATTTCGGAATGTAATAAAATGTGACTTATAGGCCTAGCCGACCTGTCCTGTCACTTTAATTTTTCCTCTCAAAGGCTTACAATTTATGTTAGGGTGGTTTTTTTTTTTACCTTCAGCAAACGAAAATAGGCGATTAATTCGGTTAAATATTCCTACTGTTGGTTAAGAAATTTACAATAGAATTTTGCTTGGCTTCCCAAATACTAACAGGGCCAGACCCAAATCTGGCTTACATTCGGCACTTGTTTTTTTCACAGCCTTGTCTGCAAATGTTTGTGATTTTTTTTGTACTATAGATTATGACAATTCAAACAAAAATCAGGCTCCTGTATTTATGAAATCAGTTACTATCTTCGTTCAGAAATGGAAGTAAATTAAAGTGTTATTTGTGTGCTGTACTTTTTTTTATGAAGCTGTCAACACTGCAAACTCTGACGGCATGCAATCATTTGAGGAACACCCGTTACAGTTTTTCTCAATTGCTTAAACACATTTCTTGAAATTATGCCTCTTATTTGCGAAACTCTAAACACAAATCCACAACTCCTAACTCATTTCCCCAAACTTCCTATATTGAGATCAAAATGAAGCTCTCCACTCAAAACAATTCAATCTTGCTGAAAAACCAAACTTTGCTTTCAGACATGACACACAAATCCTCAAAAACAAACACACTACAACACAGTTTTACACACTGATGAGATAAATTCAAAACAATACTACAAAAACAATACAAATAAAGAACTTTTCACATGATGAACACAACAAATGTATGCATTTGCAAGTGTTTTATTTCTTAATTTACAGTAATGTACTGTAGAAAACAGAACAAAACAGCAAACAACAACAAAATAATTATTCTGCCCAACATCCTGTGTTTGGTCTGGGACAGGCCACAGAACCTCTTCAGCATCACAGGCTAAATTAGCCCTGGCCAGGCAGCAGGGGTCAAATCCTCTTGCATGCCTAATCCAACCCTGGCACCCATCAACTAAAATATATGAGACTGCTTGTCTTCTTTCCCTTGCCCTTCCTGTCTCTTCCATGTTGTCGTCATCATCATCCACCTTCTTCTCCTCCTCTTCCTCTTTCACCTCCTACTCTTCCTTTTCAAAATTACACATTACTATAGGTGGGATATTGATTGAAAAAGACTGAATAGGATTGAAAGTTACACTTGTACTAGTGGTCTGACAAAAAAAAAAAAATGCATTACAACGTCATTGTGAAACAGAAAAGAAAAGGAAATATGGGCACAAAGGTGAAAATAAAAATGAGAAAGCCCACTGTCAGAATTTGTAACTCCTGCGTTGTCCTCTATATATGCTTTCCAATTGAAGGTTCATGAGATGTACCTTTGAGCTTTTTCAGAGAACTGCTTTATCATTGGTTGATCTATATTATCTTCATTAGTGAAAGTCAAGATTCACTTGAATAATTCATGGCAAATTTACAAAAAGTCTAATAGAAATGTGTAGAATATATGATTGACAGTTTAGGACAACTAGATCAAAAATTTTGCATTTAGGTAATGACTTATACGATGAGCTAATGACTTGATGTTTTGAGGGGTAAGACTATTGCACAGAGAACTATATCATACATTTTGCGCAACATGACAATAGCAACTGATAATGTAGGAAACCGCAGACAAATGTATATAATCAGTTGTATGAATGTGCCAAAGTAATCACAACTTGATCAGAAGAAAGAGAAGCTTTTTATGATGTGCACAAGAGACTAGATGATGTGGATGTTGAACAAGTAGTTTTGGCAATTTCATTTCTGATCTGAGAAATGCACCAAAGTGACTGAGAAAAACTGTAAGCTGACTTTGGCTCTTTTATCTCCATTGAAGATTCTGATTTGTGTGTGCTAAATTTTGACTCCTGGTGTTTCCACTTGGGTAATTGTGTGCTAATTGAGCTCAGACTTCGCAGACTTGAGTGAACAATATTGAATGCTTGTGCTTTCTAAATGACCACATGGTGTAAGCACTGAGAAATGTAGGGATTTGTGTGTAGAGTTTTGCAGTAACAGTTCACCAAATATAACTCATGTGTCAAAGCAGGGAATAGTGTTTAATGTTTAGGGAAATGGGTGTGCTTTTTGAGAAATGGCGTTATAGTTTTGAAATTTTAGTTCAAAAGACTGGTTATAGTGTTTTAGCAATTGAGAAAAACTGTAATATGTAGGCTCTATGTTATTCAATTCTATATATAAAATTATTTTATTTACAAATTTTGTGTTTTCCCTGTTTTATTCGTTATATAATATAATATTCAGAAAAGGAGCCATTGTTTTTCAAAAATAGTTTTTCAAGAAAGAATTCAACCCCCCAACCCCCAAAAATTTATTTGACTATGTCATAATATGAGATAAATCTGGCCCTGTACATGATACTTATTTTTGTTGCCAAATTGGATTGGAAGAGTTGTTGAATAAACAATATAAAACTGAACTTTTATGCCTGTATGACTGACAGTTTTATTGATCACTGATCAATAAAAAAATATTGACTTAGTATGGTGTTGGTTAAATAAAAAAATAGAAATTAAAAAAAAAATAGCTTAGATGTAGTAAACTACTTTTGCCATGTTGCTGTTTGATTGACAGGCGATCTGACCAATTTTGTGCCATAACTAGTAAAGATGAAGAGATTATCGGTTCACATGCTGCTTAAACTGAGGAGCTACAGTGAGCTGTTGTGACACATTAATGAGCCACAACATTATTTATTATTAATAGTATTTATTGTTTGAATTAAAAAAAAGACAACAAGGCTAAGAATTTGTTTCATACCAAAAACAACCTACTCTGTCTTGTCTGTAAATAGTTTTCAGAGTCCTGACATGTATTTTTATTGCGTTAGAACATGATGTGTGGTACAACAGTAACTAAGAGGGGCGGGTCTTTGTGTAGGAGCAATTCAGTCAAAAGTAAAAAGGCAGTGCTCTGTTGCATCAGAAGAAGAATGGCATCTACGCTAATATTAGTATCTTTCCTTCTTATTCCGAGATCACCGTAGCCACCTGTATCCAGATCAGACGGTCACTGCAGTCCCCGCATCCAGTCCGTACCCATCAGCACCCAGAGCCCTGAAAGCCCTGAAAGTCAGCAGAATCCATGTCAACTAGATGAGCCCCAGAGACAGATCATGCCCGCGAAAACCAGATGAGTACCAACACGGAAAACCAACATGGAACTTTTGCTACATTAATATTAGTGTGTTTGTTTCTTATTCCGTGGTCACCATAGCCACCAGATCCAGTCTGTATCCAGATCAGATGGTCACTGCAGTCCCCCGGATCCAGTCCGTACCAAGAGCAGATGGTGGATCAACACCTACACCCGAATGTCAGCGGATACCATGTCAACTAGATGAGCCCCAGAGACAGATCATCAGTAAATAACTCCTAACCTAAACGGCCACTGGCACAAGGCCATGGGAACCAGATGAGTCCTCTCCAATTTGACTTTGATGCAACATGGAACTTTTGCATTATTATTGACACTTGTCTTATTTTAATGCTGTAAGGTTGCTTTGACACAACTTGTATTGTAAAAAGCGCTGTATAAATAATCTTGACTTGACTTATAATATCGCACACCTGGAAAAGGCTATCAGCCTAACAAATTAGAGAACAAAAACTGTTCAATTTAAAAAATATTAAAAAAAAAATAAATGTAAAAAAAAAAAAAAATAAACACACACACACACACACACACACACACACACACACACACACACACACACACACACACACACACACACACACATGCAGAGGCTGTATTAAGCTAATTTTGCATTAAAGAAGCACATGTGTGTGGCTAATACCGACTTTCATGCTTCATGACTTTACAAGAAGAGACACATGCGTTTGTGTAAGAAACAAAGGAACACAAATAAATATTTATTACCAGTTACAAAAACCTAGCTAATTACACATGGTTAATTACCTAAAGAACTGTAATTTTCTTCTTTAAAGAAATGGTTCCAAAAAATGATTCAGTAGAACTCAAAAGAAGTTTACATGTTTGATTGACTGGCCAAATCTGGCCCCATTTCTTTCAGAAAGGACCAAAAAACTTTATAAAAGAAATGTAATATGCAGAGGTGGCTAGTAACGAGTTACATTTACTTTGTTACGTTTACCTGAGTAAACTATTTGGGTAACTAATATTTTTAGAGTATATATAGATGGGTACTTTTACTCTTACTCAAGTACTTTTGCAGTGGAAAAAAAAAAAAAAAAACGGTAAAAAAACGGTACTTTTACTTACTGTGTACCGTCGTTACTGTGGACGACGCTCCTCTCGTTACTTTATCTTAATGCAATACAAGTTAAAAATGCTTCAATTTATTCCAAACGCGCCAACTTTTCTCTGGGCAATGAGCGATGCCCATTAGTGAATAATACGTTCTTCTGAGTCAATTCTGTTCAAAGGCTTGATTAAACCAGTTGGCAAACCAGTAAATTGTTCAGTTCCCTGCCGCACGCGTTGAGTCTTCTGAAGCGGTTCTCACTCAGAGTTGTAACAGACAGTTTAAGAACATCAAGAGCGTTGAAGACGTGGCTTTGGATCTACAGACAATTGAAAGCAAATCTGCAAAGGCTATTGTTTACTAGCTATGAAGATCTTTATTAATTGAACACTGCATGTGCTGTCTATGGTTCCAAAGGTATATAGGCTACATTTGATTACAGTACACAATACCACTATGACATTACCAATTTGTTGTACATGTACCTTATACATTAAATACAATGTATAATGTATAGATTAAATAAACTGTCACAGCGTATAAAATGAACACCTGCCTGCGCAGCGGCAAGCGACCTGTTTCAGGAGGATTGCCTTTTTGAACGGCAGTGTGTGCCGTACATACATTTTATCTATATATCTAAATAAAAATAGACTATAGATATACAGTATATGATCTAAAGTAACTAGTAACTAACTGCTTGAGTATTTTTTTTTTTTTTTTTTTTTTATCTGGTACTTTTTTACTCTTACACAAGTAACTATTCAGATAATTACTTTTACTTGAGTAAATATTTCTATAAGTACTGTTACTTGAGTTTTTTTTTTTTTTTTTTTACAACTCTGGTAATATGCCAACATCTACTTTCTCTCTTTCATTCTACATCTCTCTCTCTCTCTCTCTCTCTCTCTCTCTCTCTCTCTCTCTCTCTCTCTCTCTCTCTCTCTCTCTCTCTCTCTCTCTCTCATTCATGTCTAAAAACTATGTTCAAGATGTGATATGATTTTTTTTCCAGCATTCTGTCAGAAACCTTTAGGTGGTTTTTGAATTTCACAACACTGGCATACACAATTGTGAGTCAAAGACAAGGAGGGCTTGAGTTGAGAGCGGCTGAAAGTGGCCCTCTCAGGATATATTTAATGGCCTTCTCTAACTCTCAAAGAGCCCTTTCTTGCTCTGTCTTTCTCCCTCTCTACCTCCTCCTCGCTACACAGTGACTGGATACATAAGAAATAAAAATGTAATACTTTGCCTCTCTTAATGGAGCTCTCGGCCTTTCTACCTCAGTCTTTTCATAGGTCGCCCACCCCTTAATTAAGGCATGTGGAAAGTTCTCAAAGCATTGTGAGAGGTGGAAGCTCTCCACGGGACATGCCTAGCAGTTTCAGAAAGGCCCAAATTCAGCTCTGATACAGCTCATACAGGAAGTCATTAGGCAGGACTTATTGAAAGAAAGAAGCAGACTGAAAGAAGAAACTAAGAGAGTGAGCAAAAATCCCTGGGTGAATGTGAACCATGGGTAGTCAAGCTAACCAAAATGCCACACATAGGAGACAATGAGTGTCATCTTGAACTGCTGTTTTGTCTAATTTCCTGCTTTGGCCCTTTGATGAATACGGGTGGACGCAACTGAACACAACCGATTTGAACCCTGATTGCTTATAATTCCCTTGTCAAAGGAGGATGAATTTTATTTGATTTAGCAGTGTTGGGGATGTAGAGCGGTATGTAGAAAAAAAAGAAAATGGATATAGATCTAACAACAAAAAATAATGAACTGAATTATAATCATTCGCTCAGGGATGGAAATTGATTGGCTTGATAGGAAATAAAAGCAGTACAGCTTTCACAATGCCTTGTATCAGATGTCCATTCCCACAAATCCCATTTGGCAGAAATTCAAATTAAATGAAAGTTAATCACCCTTTCTGAAAGTGCTCTTTTTTGTTCTTCCCTTGTGATTGATTGAAAACCTAAGTAACAGAAACTGACTTTAACCTCAGAAACATTGCATTTCATCTTCTATATTAAAGACAACATAAAATCAAAGCTGATACGTTTAAGCTTTCTTAATAAATGTCCCTGGACTTATCTGTCACACCAGGCCAGCAGAGGGAGCCCTGCCCCTCACTGACTGTTGCTGCTCCCTCTGCTGCTTCGCTGGTTACTTCCTGTTTGTCAGCCATAAAAGCAAGCTCAAAACACACACACTCCGCGAAGTATTGTTTTGCTCCTAGCAACTTTACCAAGCGTTTTCCCTTGTTCCCAGTTCATAGTTTATTCCTGTCTTGTTTTCTAGTCTTAGTCTAGTTTTAGTTTAGCCTTGTTCCTTGTTTTGTTTCATTGTTTGTTTTCTGTGTTACCTTGGATTGCTCACCTGGATTTCCTGACTCACGCCTGTTTATTGGATTACGCTCCTGGATTATCTTTGTTGTTGCTGTTTGCTGGTGTTTTCGACCCTGACTGTTCGACCACGATCTGTTTTAATAAAGCCTTGCATTTGGATCCTCACTCTCACCGACTCCGCTTGTAACAGAATACTTCGCCACACCCGGATCCAGCGGCTTTATTCAACCACCAGCTCGATCATGGACCCCATCGACCAACTACTTCAGCTGCAACAAGCCCATCTACCCATTGAGGAATATGTTCAACAGTTCTGTAAGTTTTCACTTCAAGTACCTTTTTATGATGAGGTGTGGCTTAAGGACTTAATGAACCCACTAAATCGATGTTGCCAGGAGGGGAATTTAAATGTTCAGTGGAGGACTTTATGAATTATGCTTTGGTGTTATGCGGCTCTCCGCTTACTGTGGGAGTACTAGTAGGGCCTCAGCACAAGATGTCTGCTAGCTCAGAGCCTCAGCACAAGATGCATGCCAGCCTAGAGCCACAGCACAAGATGTCTGCTAACCCTAAGCCACAGCACAAGATGTCTTCTAGCCCAAAGCCCGTTCACAAGATGGCCGCCATTTCAAAGCCTGTTCCTAAGATGGCTGCCTTTCCTGAGCCTGTTTACAAGGTGGCTGCCTTTCCAGAACCTGTTCACAAGATGGCTGCCTTTCCAGAACCTGCTCACAGGATGACTATTCTTCCTGAGTCTGCGTTCAAGATGGCCGCCCTATTGGACCCAGCTCACAAGAGGACTACTACGCCCAAGTTCTCTCGCAAGATGGCTGCCGCCCCAAGGCCCATTCACAAGATGGCCGCCATCCCCAAGCCTGTTCACCAGATGGCTGTCCCTCCTGAGCCCGTTCATAAGATGGACGCCTTTCCTGAGTCTGCACCCAAAATGGCCGCCCTTCCAGATCCTGTTCGCAAGATAGCCGCTCTTCCAGACCCTACTCACAAGATGGCCGCCTTTCCTGAGCCTGCTCACAAGATGGCTGCCGCCACGCCAGAGCCTGCTGCAAAGATGGCCGCCACGCCAGAGCCTGCTGCAAAGATGGCCGCCACGCCAGAGCCTGCTGCAATGATGGTCGCCATGCCAGAGCCTGCTGCAAAGATGGCCGCCACGCCAGAGCCTGCTGCAAAGATGGCCGCCACGCCAGAGCCTGCTGCAATGATGGTCGCCATGCCAGAGCCTGCTGCTAAGATGGCCGCCACGCCCAAGCTTGCACGCAAGATGGCCGCCATACCTGAGTCTGTCGTCAACATGGTGGCTACAGCATCAGACCCTCACCCTTCCAGGGCCTATCAGAGGCTAATATCAAGTTTGGAGGACCCACCACTGCGGTCAGCACAAACAGCAAAACCAGCACTTGCTAACGCCACGTCAGCCAAGCCAGCACCTGCTAACGCCACGTCAGCCAAGCCAGCACCTGCTAACGCCACGTCAGCCAAGCCAGCACCTGCTAACGCCACGTCAACCAAGCCAGCATCTGCTAACACCATATCTGCTAAGCCAGCGACTGCTAGCGTCACGTCTGCCAAGCCCACGCTCGTTAGCATCGCATCAGTCCAGCCACAGTCTGTTCAAGTTATGTCTGCTGTTCCTGTAAAATCAAGTCACATCATGGCTGCCGTCTCTGCCAAGTCCAGTCACGTCACAGTTGCTGTTCTGCAAGGTCAAGTTACGTCACAGCAGCTGTTCCTTCAGAGTCACATCAAAACACCACTTCACATCCTGAATCAAGTCCAGCCAGGCCATATCCAGTCACAGCTGCTCCAGCCTGGTCAAGTCCAGTCACAACGGTGCCAGCCACGCCAAGCCAAGTCACAGCTGAACCTTCAATGTCAAGCAAGGACTCACCCGAGCATCCAGAGCCATGTCATGTGTCACCCAAGCCGTCGCTCCCAAGCCACGCAGAGCCAACGTTCCCAAGCCTCACGCCCACTGACCCAGTGGGCATTCCTCTGCCAACTGCGTTACCTGTTATGGCTATCGCCATTTTGAGTGTGTGGGCTGCACACTGCGCCCCAGAGGCCTCTTCTGCCCATGAGTCTGTCAACAAGTTTGCTCTGGAGGCCTCATCTGCCCACATGTCCACTGCGCCTATACCTCTTTTGAAGGTGGCGTTCATGGCGGAATTCCCTGCTCTGCCTGCACCGCCAAGGCTTCACGCTCTGCCTGCACCGCCAAGGCTTCACGCTCTGCCTGCACCGCCAAGGCTTCACGCTCTGCCTGCACCGCCAAGGCTTCACGCTCTGCCTGCACCGCCAAGGCTTCACGCTCTGCCTGCACCGCCAAGGCTTCATGCTCTGCCTGCTCCGCCAAGGTTCCTTGCTCTGTCTGCTCCGCCAAGACTCCTTGCTCTGCCTGCACCGCCTAAGCTCCCTGTCATCTCTGTCTCGGCTTTTGGGGCCGTTCCAGAAGTCTCTGTCTGCCCAGTAACGGCCACGAAAGCCGTTTCAGAAGTTCTCGTCTGCCTAGTCACGGCTATGGAGGCCACGTTCTCCCATGAACTCTCTGCTTCTCTCCTTGCTCTGTCTGCCTCCTCTGTCTCTGCTCTCCCCAGGTCCCAGTCCATGATGCGGCCTCCTGTTCCGCCCTGGAGGGCTCCTGCGCCTCCTGTTCCGCCCTGGAGGGCTCCTGCATCTCCCGTTCTGCCCTGGAGGGCTCCTGCGCCTCCCGTTCCGCCCCGGAGGGCTCCTGCGCCTCCCGTTCCGCCCCGGAGGGCTCCTGCGCCTCCGTTCCGCCCCGGAGGGCTCCTAAGCCTCCCGCTCCGCCCTGGAGGGCTCCTAAGCCTCTTGCTCCACCTCCAGATCCGCCCTGGAGGGCTTCTACGCCTCCTGCTCTGCCCCGGAGGGTCTCTAAGCCTCCTGCTCCGCCCCGGAGGGCTGCTCCGCCTCCTGCTCCGCCCTGGAGGGCTCCTGAATCTCCTGCTCTGCTCTGGCGGGCCTTTGCCCAACCTGTTCTGCCTCTTCCTGTTGTTTTTTGGAGCGTCTGGAAGCCGCTCCTTGGGGGGGGGCTATGTCACACCAGGCCAGCAGAGGGAGCCCTGCCCCTCACTGACTGTTGCTGCTCCCTCTGCTGCTTCGCTGGTTACTTCCTGTTTGTCAGCCATAAAAGCAAGCTCAAAACACACACACTCCGCGAAGTATTGTTTTGCTCCTAGCAACTTTACCAAGCGTTTTCCCTTGTTCCCAGTTCATAGTTTATCCCTGTCTTGTTTTCTAGTCTTAGTCTAGTTTTAGTTTAGCCTTGTTCCTTGTTTTGTTTCATTGTTTGTTTTCTGTGTTACCTTGGATTGCTCACCTGGATTTTCTGACTCACGCCTGTTTATTGGATTACGCTCCTGGATTATCTTTGTTGCTGTTTGCTGGTGTTTTC
>NC_133379.1:4317493-4515209 GCF_049309525.1 Garra rufa
ATCTATGATTTTAGTTACAGAGAAGTGTAGAGATTTGCTTTTTTTAAATTATTATTAGTAGTAGTATTATTAGTATTATTTAGCACAATGAAACATAGGTAGACAGCAACAACTTGACATAATGGCTTATACATAAGCTGAGACCTGTCACATAGATTTGCATCATATAATTGCCAGCTACACTCTTTAAAAAAAGGTGCTTCACGATGCCATAGAAGAACCTTTTCTGTCTAAATGGTTCCATAAAGAACCTTTAAAATCTGAAGAACTTTTCTGTTTCACAAAAGGTTCTTTGTGCGAAAGAAGGTTCTTCAGATTATAAAAAGGTAAGAAAGAGATGGTTCTTTAAAGAACCTTTGACTGAATGTTTCTTTGTGGAATCAGAAATGGTTCTTCTATGGCATCGCTTGAAGAACCCTTTAAAGCACCTTTATTTTTAAGAGTGTATGATTATCCACAATAATTACACAAGTACCTGTTCTTTCACATAGCTGGTGCTTTTTTATAAGAAATTGCATTTATTGTGTTTGCGATTTGCTCTATCATGGCAGAAAATCAATATTTTAAATAACAGCCAGCCTTCGAAATTTGTAGGGCATCTTTTGTAACAGTAAGGCTAACTAGCCCTGTTGTTTCTGGAGCCATTGATTTTGAAAAAGCTTATTGACAGCAATCACACTATCCACACCACGGCAGCATGATGATTATAGAGTTCAGGAGTTAGAAGTAGGCTTTGAATGTGGAGTAATCGCTCCTGAATGCTCAGTCACTGATAGAAGGCACTGAATTGGGAGGGTTCATTCTCTGCAAGATCATATGGCTCAGGAGATTACTGCTGGCGCATAGGGAAATGAAGAAGCTTTCCTTAAATCATCTCGCTCTATTCACTCCAAAAATCATGGTTGTCGCTGGAAGGCTTTACATGACACCCTCAACTAAAGTGGCCTCCCAGCTAGAAATGTTACTGTTCTAAGAATGTTTTCAGCAGCAAGTTTTATTTTAGTTCCCAAAATATTCTCAGAAAAGGTAACATGCTCTAAAAGCATTCAAAAATATTAATTGATAACATTATTAGAACATTATCCCCTAACATTCTAATAAACATTTAAGCTTCCCATTGGACATTGGATGCAAACTCAAATGTTGTTCAGATGTCAAATTTTAGTTGAAAGTAAAAACCCAATCTTTGTTTGATGAAGTTCCAACTTCATTAAATAATGCCAAAAACAGCATTACCAGCATCACTTGTTATGAACCAGATTGATTTTTATTTCTGTCAGAAATTTACAAAAGGTCTTATTGAAATTAACTGAGGTTTAGATGTTGATGTCTGTTTGAAAGTAATAGTTTGGTTTGATGCCACCACTATGGTGATAAGTGTACTTTAGTTGGGCAATTTGACTCTTGACATTTTGATGTTTTTCTCTAACTTGTGTAACTATGTTTGTTATGATGAAAACAGCAAGAGGACATGTGATTAGATGCTGTTTGCTTCATCCAGTCTAATCTATGCTGTTAGTTGCACATTATTTATTATAGCAGCTAAACAGTTCTAGACTGAGATACAGCAGAATTTTTATCAGATCACTTCAAGGATTAAAAAAAAAAAAATCTTTATTTTTTACACAAACATCAAGAATCTAAGACTCCAATAATGCACTGCAGCATGAAGCATGTCACCATTTTTGGGATTCATACACTGATTCTTGATGACTGTCTTGATGACAGTAGTTCAAAATGATTTGAGAACAATGAGTTTTAAAAATTGCAGTCAAAAACATAGTTTATGAGATTAGAACACTGCTGGATTTTATGCTGTCGCTTGACATCAAACAACGATTGGGAAGCTTTATTAGAATATTAGAGGAATGTTATAACAATGTTATCAATAAACATTTTTAGAATGTTTGTTATCCTGTCTTTTAGTAGAACATACTTGGAACTAAAATAAAAGTAAAAAAAAAAAAAAATGAACACATTCCCAGAACATGACATTTTTTTCCGGTGGCCTTTCACAGCAAACTGACACAATTACAGTTTTGCATCACTGTCCTATTACGTGCTGGTGATTTTCCAAACAACCTACATGATGAACACAGAATATTTGCACACAGTGGAACTAAAGCACACAGAACATTTCAGGTCAGAGTCTTTGAACAAGTGCTAACTTGTGTATGCCAAAGCTGTCCACTATAAATGCCTGGGAACTATGCACACAGTGAATACAAGGCATTAGGCTTTATCGCAGCTTAAAATACATCCTTGCAGCCTCAAGGGTGTTAACAGTGTGCTCCGTAGAATTTCAGCAGATGAATGTTTAAAACATTGAAAAAAATGTTATTTGTTGACATTTACCCACAGAAGGTCCCAGAAGCTTCAAGCCTGACAGGCTACTAGGCCAAAGCCTTTAAAGAGTGCCAAGAATTGGCAATATATATGCATGAAACACAAAGCCCCATCAGAATCTCAAGGCTTTTCAGGTTCCACGTTGTTAGGATTGCTCTATGCACCAAGATGGTATTTTTCTCCTGTGCACCTTTGACAGATGAAGCTCTCTACATTCAGAAGGTCTTAGCATCCACCCTGTCTCCATCTGAAGTCATTGATACTGTTTTCCTCGGGCTGTCATATTGATTTTTAAGATTTATGAGCACTATAGGTTCCTGCATAGAGGTCCCTTTTCTGTTTGTCCCCCTGTAGCAGTCATTCATTTGAACACTCTCTTTGACAGGCTTTGTCCGAACTAGTCCAGTTTTTCTATGAACCTAGATTATTTTTTGTAGCTATGCTGTCAATTGTTACAGACAATAAGTGTCTTTCAGTTTGTATTCATTTTTCAAGGTTGTGTCCATAATCTGTGTATTTAGATAAACATTATTATGAAAAGGTCAAATGATCAGATATGGAATGTGGTATATTTAAATCATTGTACAGTATGGAAGAATTATTATTTTTTTAATTGTATTTTTGAATAAATTAATAGATCCAGCCAAAAAGTTAGTGTCATGTCATAAAGTGTGTCTAAAAGACCAACTGGCAAAAAACAATGGCCAAAACTACCATATTGCTTAGCAGGGCAGAAGTTTTCCAAGGTCCACTGAATAAGTACCAGGCTTAAGAACAGAAATGGGGGGAAATCTGAGTCCTACGTGACTTGTGGTGTCAGGAAGCCAGGTCTGTCGAGCCCTGTCAAGTGTAATTTCCGCAATATCAGTCACAGAGGGTTTCCAGCTCACTTGTCAATGTGTTGTACATCTGTGGAGGAAATGGGTTCAGCAAAGAGCTTATGTAGGAACCGATGGTGCTATCAAGAGAGGTCACTGTCAAGTCTCCCACCACCCGGCAGCTGACAGCTTTAGTTTAGCAAGTGCAGATGACTGGCTGGCTTTTGCTTGCTGCTGGACCTGTGTGGGCTACAAGAGTCCGTCATCTCTGGGAGAACCAGACCGTTTCAATTAACTGGATTATTATCGATTCAGAGGCTGTGACAGTCATAGAGCTGCAATAGAGGTTACTGGTCTTTCATTTTCAACATGCAACAATGTGACTGACAGTACTAGAACTGTGCACTTCTTTTGATAAATTACACAATGTCACATGGATAAGGATGACTGGTGTGTCCAGACTTTTTTGACAAGAACAGCCTATATTTAACCCACACTTGTATTTCTCTGGCCAATTCTGTCCCACTGTTTGCACGATTACCATAAAATCTTTTTAAAAATATAACATTTATTTATTTATTTATTTACATGTATATATAGCATACATTAATTCAACAAAGTTCAGTGTTTCTCTGCTAATTTTAGAATGATTAACAGCCTTCAATTCAATTAACAATAAAATAAAATTTAATTTGATTCAATTTTGTATTTTTAGCTGAAAACCTTATTTCATTATATGAGTCATTTTATTTTACAATAATGATATATTCTGCAATATTATTTTTGCTAGAAATAAGGTTGTTATTGTATATGTATAGGATGTTATGTAGAAGTTGCAAATTTAGATGCCAGTGAAATTTCACAATTCTTGATACCAATTTCAAGACCACAGCAAAAGCTAATACTAAAAGAAATAAATAAACACACAAAGAACAAAGAAACAAATGACAAGCAATAGGAAAAAAAATACAAAAGAACAGATATACAAATGGAATAAACTGTGCTTTAAAGGTTGTATCAGCGATTTCTAGCCTAAAACATAAAGTGTCAATTTCAGCTGACCTTTCTTCACGATCCGCTCGCTGCCTGCCCCATAAATTGTCTGTTTGGTGTTGTGGACTTTCGCTCCGCCTCCCTCACATCCCTGCACCAGTAGGAAAGTCCACAACACCAAACCCCTGACGCTGATTGGTTTGAACAATGTTTGTTTATGTGTGGAAAGATTGGTAGTGCCGATTGTTTTTTTGGCATATCTCGGACCCTAGGCTGACCAGAGAGACGCGGTTTTTTCACAGACAATTTATGGGGCAGGCAGCGAGCGGATCGTGATGAAAGGTCAGCTGAAATTGACACTTTGTTTTTCAGCCTAGAAATCGCTGATACAACCTTTAAGTTTTTCAGGTAAATTAAATATTGATGGTTTTAAAACAATTATTACAAATTCATGGACAATGAAGTTTATCTTTGAGGTAGATCAACAACTGAACTTACTGTGTCTGCAAACAACACACATTCAGGGCATCGTTTGCCACTGCCATTTCTTTTTAATTGATGCTTTACAACATCTAAAGTCTTTGCACTCTGATAGAGTGAAAGCGAAGGGTCGTGAGCTTTTTCGTGCTGTATTAATCATAGAGATGTTGTCTGGAGAAAGAGCTGGTAAGTTTCAGAATTAATCTTTGTAGTTAAAATGCCAGCCTGTCAAGGCAGACCCTGTACTTTTGACAGGCAGATTTGTCACTGTACTGGGTGGCCCAGCAAGTGACACAGTGATAGATTGTGGGATAGAAGGCCAGGATGTTGAGGTGCATGAATAGGGTGCAGGCGTTCTTCTTGCTCTATCTCATCTTTATTATTATGCCTTCATGTGTCATCGTCCTCTCATCTTTGATCCGTGGGTGAAGGGAGTGACATTTCCTCACCCTGCATGTGTTTGCAAACTTTTAAGAGACTCCCCAAAGCCTGTTTTGCCATGTTGGGGCATGGAAAGTGTGCAAACATCCTTGTTTTGATGTCCATTAAATGTGAAAATGTCAAAAGTCATGGGGGATGAAAACAACATACAAACATCATTCGCAAGAGATTGTTGGAAGACCTTTCCTACTGACCAAATCAAAAGCCAAGCCTAAGACCAGTCCGGAAAAGGTGACACTGTCTCGGTTATGAAATTTACGAGTCCCAGAGAGACGCAAGACTGACATTCATTGTGGCTGTGTGACACACCGCTGACAAAAGCTTTCTGAATGCGGAGAAAATGTTTTTCTTTCTTGGATAATTAGTTCTTGTATTCCAGCAGAGTCGCGTGTCACACAATCAGTGTCGCGCGGCTGGACCACAGCGGTTATGAATGCGGAGAGAGTGCCCTGCTGGGTGAGGGCTTGTCAACATGATCCAATTCATCTCAACAAAACCAAACACTGATCTAATGCGAAGATTTTCTGAAAGCTGCCGTAGCAGATTTTACACTTGATTTTACACTGTTCATTCTGTGCAAGCTGTTCATCCAAGCTTGTACAGCTGAATCATGCCCCTGATTCTTATGTTTTAAATATGGATATTTTTCTTACAAAAACACATCAGATCACTAAAGGAGGCTTTTACTGACCTCTCCCGAGCCATGTAAGGCACTTTTTATTATGGATCAACTTGTTTTGGACTGATGGAGAGAAACACTTGTCTATGCCATTCAGTCTATGCTGTTCTAAAGCTTGGGAGTGTGACGATTATTTTTAACATAACTCTGATAGCATTCGTCTGAAAGAAGGAAGTCATATACACCTAGAATGCATGGAGGGTGAGTAAATAATATGCTACAGTAGTGTTGGTCCTATCTTCAGCCTGCGAGATCACAGATACATGATATTATCATTATTGTGCTCATTTAATTATTTACATGCCCGAAACAGCTCCAGCATAAGGCTAGTGAAGCTATGTACACTGTATAATGAATAAATCTCTTACCACACACTGTACACTGTACACTATACACGTATTCTAAAACTGTTTTTTTTTTTAAATAATAATAAATTACTTGCTGTCAAGTGAATAAACATGTAAACCCTTTCATCAGCACAGACTTGTGTTCTGTGTGGGATCTAGTGAAAATGTAAACCAGTTTTTACCCTCCACTGAAAATCACACCAGGGCTAAAATACATAGGTACGTCTCAAATCACGTACTTATGCACTATTCTATAACGCTTTTTAGCATTAAGAGTTAACAGTGCTGTTCACTTAACAGTAGTGTGTTCACACTGAAAATTGGTGATGCACTTAAATAACACTACATGCACTGTCGTAGCGAAGGGGGAGGGGCTATCAAACTCCATTTATGAATGACAAAATAACCTTATATAATTCATACACTACATGGTTGCATGCATAGTGAATAAGTACATAGTGAATAAGTGCTCATGTTTGCCAGAGAAGACATCTTTACCCTCACCAATCAGCCCTTACATTGCAGTACATGCTAGTAATGATGTGTTAGTTACTGTGACGAGTCGGCTGCCTCCCCCCTAATTATCATCACCACCCCGTCCCTTATTCGCCGCCCTTCTCCAGGCTCCCGACGGGAGTGGGTGTGTAGGGGAGAGGAGGGTCGAGAAATCATCTCGGGCTGGCGGCGTGTGATGAGGAACACGTGAAGGAAATGAAGCCTCATCACCGCCGCTGTTTAAATCCCGAGCGCGCCTCTCCTCAGGAGACCGGTCTCTCTCCCATGCATGCACGCTGGTGTCCTCGCGGGTCCAGGAAGGGGTGAAGAGGGAAGCCAGCGCCGCCAGATGGGACAAGCCAAAAGGACCCGTAGTCCGGCTGAAGACCGCACCTGAGACGGCCGACGGGCCAGGATGCCGGGCCGTAAATTCCCCATTGGAAGTGCCGGACAGCTCGAGAGGGACGAAGCCGCAGCCCTAGCACCCCGGTCCCAAGCGGGGAGTGCGTGCGGCCGCCGGACTCCGCCCCTTACCTGGACCCTTCCCTATCGAACACTGCCCATCCTTCACGAAACCCCAGCACTCGAGGACACCAGATCCCCCTTTTATTTGGACACTTTATCGCCCCTTTTTGGACACTTTTCTTTCATTTTCTGTTTAATAAATGCCTCTCCGAGGCCTGACGCCACACCCACTGTGTCTGTTGTTTGCTCCTCCCGCCACAGTGGTGGAGAATGCGGGCAAGGTGGGGCTTAGATAGCGCAGTGGGCAACACCTGATGACGTCATCCCCTCTCGCTCGCAAAAGTTCGTGAAAACCCGGACGGGGACGGAGAACGACGGAGACGGCCTCCCAGCCGCAAAAGGGGTAAGTGATGTTTCAGTTAGTCACTTATCCTGCGGTTGGTTGAGGCTGTCGACTAATACCGTTTTTTCTGTCCCTGTTCCGGGGCGTTGCGAGAGGGAGCGTTGCCTTGGAGAGGAATCCCTGCCCACTCCGACCGCTGGAGCCTGGATGAGGAAGGTAGCACTCCTGCGTGGGCGGCGACCTGATGACGGGGATGTCGCTTGGGGGGGGGGATGTGACAAGTCGGCTGCCTCCCCCCTAATTATCATCACCACCCCGTCCCTTATTCGCCGCCCTTTTCCAGGCTCCCGACGGGAGTGGGTGTGTAGGGGAGAGGAGGGGCGAGAAATCATCTCGGGCTGGCGGCGTGTGATGAGGAACACGTGAAGGAAATGAAGCCTCATCACCGCCGCTGTTTAAATCCCGAGCGCGCCTCTCCTCAGGAGAACGGTCTCTCCCCCGTGCATGCACGCTGGTGTCCTCGCGGGTCCAGGAAGGGGTGAAGAGGGAAGCCAGCGCCGCCAGATGGGACGAGCCAAAAGGACCCGTAGTCCGGCTGAAGACCGCACCTGAGACGGCCGACGGGCCAGGATGCCGGGCCGTAAATTCCCCGTTGGAAGTGCCGGACAGCTCGAGAGGGACGAAGCCGCAAGAGATGCTGCAGCCCTAGCACCCCGGTCCCAAGCGGGGAGCGCGTGCGGCCGCCGGACTCCGCCCCTTACCTGGACCCTTCCCTATCGAACACTGCCCATCCTTCACGAAACCCCAGCACTCGAGGACACCAGATCCCCCTTTTATTTGGACACTTTATCCCCCCTTTTTGGACACTTTTCTTTCATTTTCTGTTTAATAAAAGCCTCTCCGAGGCCTGACGCCACACCCACTGTGTCTGTCGTTTGCTCCTCCCGCCACATTACACATCATTTGTAGATCTTTCTTACATGTTTCTTACAAATGATCTGGTATACAAGACATTTACAACTCTTTCTGCATCCCCTAATCTAAAGTGTAAACTACTCATCAGTTGTAAATGTTTTACAAACCTGCCTGTTACAGGTTGTGTGGGCATACACACTGGGGGGAAAGATCTATGAATGATGAGTAAAACATTTACAACTGATGAATAGTTTACACTTTAGATTAGGGGATGCAGAAAGTGTTGTACATTATTTATTCATGGTGTGAGCTTCAGTGGAGGATAAACATTTCAATGATTGACATTTCAGTTATTTATACATGATAAATAATATATTAACTAGTAACTTATTAATCACTTACTGTAATGCCAAGCCAGCAGAGGGAGCCCTCACCTGAGTACTGACTGCCCACGCTCCCTCTGCTGCTTCTACTGTCACTACCTGTTTGGTAGTATTTAAACACTGACCATGTGCTCGCTCTTCGCGAAGTATTGCCAGTTAAACCTGCCTTACCGAGCATTCTTTATTTACTCTGACTACCTGTTGCTGTTTTGTTTTGTCTTTGGATTCACAAGTTTACGGATTACCCCTTCGGATTGTTTGCCAGATTGGACTGCATTTACGGTTTGAACCTAGCCTGCCTCCTCTCTATCATCTTTTGGATTATCCCTGTTGTTTTGTTTGCTCGTTTGGACTGACATCACGGTTTGGACCCACTGCCTGCCCATTTACTATTGTTTCTCGGACTGCCCCGCTGTACTTTGCTGTTCCTGCTATTACTAATAAACGACTGCACATGGATTCCAACTCAGCCTCAGCATCCACGTTACAGAATACTTCGCCTACCATGAATCCAGCGGACGTTTCTAACCTTCAGGCGGCGTTCGCTTACCAAAGCGAGATGTTAAAAAGCTCCCAGGAACAACTCACTAAACTTCAGTCTGTCAACGAGCATTTGAAACAATGCATCCGATCACTACCTCCTCCCACGCCACGTACGGTAAGCTTCGCCCTTCCTGACAAATTCGATGGTACTGCTGAATTATGTAAAGGGTTTGTTAGTCAAGTTAAACTGTACTTTGATCACCAAGGAGACAAATTTGAAACTGAGGAAAAGAAGTGTGCATTCCTCATGATTTTGTTAACCGGCAAAGCTATCGATTGGGCTTCAGCAGTATGGGATTCTGATTCACATTTCAAATATTCTGTCGACTATTTCATTGAACAGCTCCGTGAAGTGTTTGAATATCCCGCTGTGGGCAGGGATATATCAACACAAATCATTAACATTAAACAAGGGAACCGCGCTGCTGCTGAATTTGCAGTCGAATTCAGAACACTGGCCGCTCAGAGTGGATGGAATGACATTTCTTTAAAAGCCATGTTTTTCCACAGTCTAAATTCCGATCTCCAGACTGAGCTAGCTTGCCGAAGAGAGGACTCCTCCTTCACGGAATTCGTCTCTCTCACTGTCAAAATCGACAATCTCATGCGGCAAGCTCCCAAATGTAAAATTGAGAAGGGTAATCAAAGCAGTTCACCAGTTTCCTCGGCGATTGTATCTCAACCACCGGAAGAGCCCATGCAACTAAATGTTTCCAGGCTGTCAGAGGAGGAGAGAGAGAGGCGCCGACTCCATCGCTTATGCTATTATTGTGGAAGAGCAGGCCATCGCAGTCTCGGATGTCCACAGAAACACCAAGCCAGCTCCAGGGTAAATATTAACCATTTCTCTCTTCTCAGCAATCAAACTTTGACACTCCCCATTTTTTCTTAAGAATGATACTCTGTCTCTTGAATTGACAGCGATGATAGACTCTGGAGCGGCGCTGAATCTAATTAACAAGAACATTGTGGAGAAATACAAGATCCCCACCCAACCATGCACCCCACCGATTAAGATAAAGACCATCAACGACGCTCTCATCGGGGGAGGAATCACTCATCAAACCAAAACACTCACACTCAAGGTCGGCCTGCTACATCAAGAATCCATCACCCTCTACATTGTCGACTCCCCCAAACATGAGGCTATTCTAGGATTTCCATGGCTCTCAATTCATGACCCTGACATCTCCTGGTATCATGGTGAGCTAACCCATTGGTCTGACTTCTGTCTTAACAACTGCTTTCCCATTAAACCCCAACCATGTTGCACTACCAGCATAGAAAGCCCTACTATTCACAAGACTGTTACCATTCCTCCCTGTTATCATGACCTTTCTGAAGTGTTTAGCAAGTCCAAGGTGACACAACTTCCTCCCCACCGCCCTTGGGACTGTGCGATCGACTTACTTCCCAACGCAATGCCTCCCAAGAGCAAGGTTTATCCCCTTTTCCAGAACAGAAAGCCAAGCAATGGAGGAGTATATCACAGAAGCTCTCAACTCAGGGTTTATTCGCCCATCTACTTCCCCAGCTGCAGCAGGATTTTTCTTTGTTGAGAAGAAAGATGGAGGATTGAGACCTTGCATAGATTACAGAAGACTTAACAACGTTACTGTCAAGTTCCGCTACCCACTCCCTCTGGTACCATCTGCATTGGAACAACTACGAGAAGCCACTATTTACACAAAATTGGATTTGAGGAGTGCATATAACCTGATAAGAATTAAGGAAGGAGACAAATGGAAAACTGCTTTTCTCACCACCAGGGGGCACTACGAGTATCAGGTTATGCCCTATGGCCTGGCCAACTCCCCAGTCGTTCATCAATGAATTTCAATCGTTCATCAATGAAACCTTCAAGGACCTCCTCAACAAGTATATCATTGCCTAGATTGACAATATTCTCATTTACTCCAAATCAGAGGCTGAACACATCGACCATGTAAGAACAGTGCTATCCCGGCTCCTTGAGAATCAGCTCTACGTGAAGGCAGAAAAATGTGAGTTTCATGTACATCAAACGTCATTCCTGGGCTACCACATAAGTCATCAAGGGGTCAAGATGGATGTTGCCAAGATTCAAGCAGTCACTGAATGGCCACAACCTTCTACTGTCAAGGAACTTCAAAGGTTCTTGGGTTTTGCAAACTTCTACAGACGATTCATTCGTAATTACAGCATGGTAGCAGCTCCACTAACTTCACTTTTGAAGGGCAAACCCACCAAACTGGCATGGACGGAAGAGGCCAACCAAGCCTTTATCGCCCTCAAGGAAAAGTTTACCTCAGCACCTATTCTGAAACACCCCGACCCGAATTTACCCTTCGTAGTAGAGGTGGACGCTTGGGACTGTGGGATCAGGGCAGTCCTCTCTCAGAGGCACGGTCAACCAGGCAAGCTACATCCTTGCGCCTTCTTCTCTAGGAAACTAACCAGCGCCGAACGTAATTATGATGTGGGGAATAAGGAGCTCCTTTCTATGAAAGCCGCAATCGAAGAATGGCGACACTGGCTAGAGGGCGCCACTCACCCGTTCCAAGTTATAACTGATCACAAGAACCTGGAATATATCAAGGGTGCCAAATGTTTGAACCCTCATCAAGCTCGCTGGGCCCTCTTCTTCACCCACTTTCAATTCACAGTAACTTACAGATCAGGCAGTAAAAATAGCAAGGCCGACGCTCTCTCTAGATGACACGATCTTCCCACAGAACGTCAATCCTCTGAATCCATACTTCCACCCACGGTAATTCTAGCCCCTATCTCTTGGGACATCATGGAGGAGATCCAACGGGAGCAGCAACATGATCCACTGCCCTCCAAATAAACACTATGCACCTAAAATTCTACGCCAGTGCGTAATGCAGTGGGTCCACTCTTCGTTAAGTGCTGGACATCCTGGCATCTCACGAACGCTCCATCTAGTCCAAAACGCATTTTGGTGGCCTTCAATGACAAAGCATGTAACCACGTCAAGTCTTGCCCAATCTGTGCACAATATAAGACCCCCAAGGAATTGCCCTCCGGTCTCCTCCAGCCACTACCCATTCCACAACGCCCATGGTCACATCTGTCCATTGACTTTGTAACCGATTTACCTCCCTCCAATGACTTCACAACCATCTTGGTAACTATTGACCGCTTCTCCAAATCTTGCCGTCTCATACCATTAAAAGGACTACCCACTGCCATGGAGACAGCCCTAGCCCTGTTCCACAACGTCTTCAGAATCTATGGTCTCCCTGAGGACATTGTCAGCGATAGGGGCATTCAGTTCAACTCCCAAGTTTGGAAAGCGTTTTGCAAGCAACTCGATATTAATGTGAGCCTCACGTCAGGGTACCACTCTCAAGCCAGTGGCCAGGTTGAACGATTAAATCAAGAAATTGGATGATACCTAAGAACCTATTGCAGCCGAGAGCAACACAGATGGTCATAGTTTCTACCTTGGGCAGAATATGCTCAGAATTCCCTAACTCAATCTTCCCCTTTCAGTGCATCCTGGGGTTTCAACCACCCATGTTCCCATGGTCTGGCGAACCCTCCTTGGTTCCAGCCGTGGACGACTGGATACGACGTAGTGAGAGGGTGTGGGACAGTGTACACGTCCGTCTCCAGTGGGCCATAAGGACGCAAGAGGTCCAGGCCAACAGATGGCGCCGCCCACATCCTCCCTACCAACCTGGACAACGGGTCTGGCTCTCAACGAAAGACATCAAGTTGCGGCTGCCCAGCAGGAAGCTCTCCCCAAGGTACAGATCTGGCCATTTAAAATGTGCGCGGGAACAGAAGTGGTCTCGCGTGACACCGGTGTATTTTGCGGGATCCTAGAAAATGCTCTGACACAGGAAAGACATGATCAGTAGGGGGCAGTCATGTAACGCACTGAACTGAAGCGGCAGCAAACATAGCTGCAAGCTAAAAGACTCGTTTGTACGGTGACCTGGAGGGGACATCTTCGGTTCACTTATGTTTGTCGTGGCCACGACATATAAACTCGTGGGAATGTCATATTATGTCGTTGCCACGAGATATTAATTCGTGTGAACATAATATTAACTCGTGGGAATGTCATATTATGTCATTGCCACGAGATATTAATTAGTGGGAATGTAATATTAACTCGTGGGAATGTCATATTATGTCGTTGCCACAAGATATTAATTCATGGGAACGTAATATTAACTTGTGGGAACGTCATATTATGTCGTGGCCACAAGATCATTTTGTCGAGGTAACGAGTTCTTATATTGAGGGAACAACATGCATTTCTCGTGGCCACGAGTTTAATGCATAAACAAACCTGCATGACCATAGTAACCCAGGATTATCAGAGATAGGTTTATTAATATTTTATTTTGAGTTAAGAAATTATTATATTAATTGTTATAGAAATTAATACTATATTAAATAATTATATAGGCGATGCTGTATATGCGAATGCTGTCTGTGGAATGCAGTTAATAGGTTGAATTTAACACACACACACACACATGTGTATATATATATATATATATATATATATATATATATATATATATATATTCATTGTATTTCATCTAATTAATAGATAACCTATACTGTAGTGTTTCATTGACGAGTGAATCATTAGTTCCATTTGTAAATCGTTTATGGTCACACACGGGCATAAATACAATCATAAAGTCAAAACTTTATTGGCATAATTGTCGTTTACAATATTTGCAAAATAAATGGCAAATAGCATATATACAGAAAGTTATTTAGATTAAGCGATTCACAATAAATAAAAACCTTCAGAATGTTTTGTAAAGAGATCAAAATGAAGGTGAAAATAACGAATATAAATGAATAATTCAAATATTACGGAAAAAAAGAAGGTCAGTTAATGGACAAGACTCTGGGATGCATAAAATGTTTCTTGTAGGGCTATTTAATTTGAAGTATTTTATGTAATGTTTATTCATGATAAACTTGTGAATGTTGTCTACATTGCACACAGACATCATTAGCATATACAGCATCACCTATATAATTATTTAATATTGCATTAATTTCTACAGATATCATAATCATATCTATAGGAAGCTTTAAATTATTACTTAACGAAATAAAACAAATCGAAAACAAAAACTTGTTTATGTAATCCGTAAAGATAAATTTCTCTCTCAAGGCGCGTCCAAAAAGGTATTGTACTCCAGGAGCGGAGATATAATTTTCTTGATACTTCAAACATCCGTGTTCTGTTCTATAAATTCTGACAATTAAAAAAATCAGACTCTCATGACATCATGAAATCAATTACTATCTTTTTTCAAGAATGGAAGTAAATCTAACCATTTATATATGGCTATAGTTTATTCAGTTATATATAATTATTTACAAATTTTGTGTTTTCGCTGTTTTATTCGTTTAATATTCAGAAACAAGTGCCACTGTTTTTCAAAACATTTTTTAAAATAAAGAATTCAACCCCCCAATTTTTTTTTTTGCCTTTGTCACAATATGAGATAAATCCAGCCCTGTAAATGATTGGTTTGGAAGCGTTGTTGAATAAACAAGTAAACTGAACTTTTATGCCTGTATGACTGACAATTTTATTGACCACTGAGAAAGCATTGATTTGGTATGATGTTGGTTCATACCATGTAGAAAAATTACATTTTAAAAAATAGCTTAGATGTAGTAAACTACTTTTGCCGTGTTGCTGTAGCTTAGCTTAGCTAAGAAATGGGAAACCACTACAACACTGTTATACATCATCATACGTTGTCGCTAGTTCCTAATGTTACATCAGAGGACATGCGCCGATGTTTATCACACATTTCAAGATGTTGAAAAAAATTTGCGTTGCAAAAAGTACAAATGTACGGTGTACGCACCGTTCATTCACATGTACACATATGGCCGTAAGCAAAACAAACAATGCGTTATCACATGCGCGGTAAATTGCAAATCAGTGGTGTAGTGGTGCCTTGAGAAGCGGGTATATGCTTCATTTGTGAATTTCCTTTTGAACTTTCCATTTGAGCGCATTCGTTTACTGGATCCTTGGACTGAAATGTTTACAGGGGTTCACTGGTTTAAGAAATTTCTGATCGTAAAAATCTGCTTCTTTTTAATTGTAAGGTATTTTTTTCATTATTATGTACTGATTTAAATGACTGGGGTGTGGGAGACAAGGCGGGTGCAATTATCAAATACATTTCAAAGCAAGCCGGCACCACGGTCCTGACTGCATCATCACTGTCTTTGTTGGGTGTTTTTAGCAATTATTTCGATTTATTCTCATATGAGTGGATGTGGTGGACTGCCATGATTTTGGCTAATGCAGGACACTACTGAATAATGCGCATCAGAGGGGATTTAAAAAGTGGGTGTATGCAAAGTAACCTGATATACGCCATATACTGTAACTGCGTATACCGTCCACTACACCACCATTGCAAATTGGCGTGCCACTGGTCTTTCATGTTTCTAACATGCAGTCAAGTGTATATGACATAAAAATAGATTTTGTAATATCGTGCAATCAGTGCTATCTGCTATCTGCAAACGATTTTTTTGCAAACGTTTATTTACAGAACAACACCATAAACACAAACACAAGATTGAAGGTAATGTACATATAATGAAAAATTGTCATAAAAATCCTTATTAATGGCAAAAATTACTTATATTTATGAGTCTGCTTGCTCGAGTGAGCAGCCATGTTGGAAAATGGAAATTTCTCTTAGCCCTTCGTTTGAAGTGAGGTCCCGAAAAATCTTCGTTTGGAGTGCTATCTGGCCCTTCCCCTTCCCCTTCCCCCTAACCCTCCAACTAAACGAGAAATGAGACACCCCTACCACTTCACGTAAATGCGCCAAACGGAGGGGTAGGGCAAAGTGTAGGGGTAAGGGGTAGAATTGGGATTGAGCCTTAGTGTAGTGAAGCTTCATTTAATGAAGAGTAACTGTAAGCTTAGCTCACTACATTTTCTAAGTAGCTTGCCCAACACTGCTGACCACTGCTGAAGCATTTTATTTTGTAATGCATCCGGTTTTAACCCCCCCTGGAGCCAAGCCTGCTCTTCTCACCTTTATTCATAGGTTGGGGTAAGGTGAAAGGTTAAATGGCAAGTTTAAAAGTGACACGAACGACCCTCATTAACAATTGTGAGGTTAGATGTTGTAATTTGAAGGGTTGGACAGCTCGCCATTCATAATGTACAGCACCAAAATCGCAAAAAATAAATAATAATAATAATAATAATAATAAATAATTTTTAACTCTATAAAAACTATAGTTTATATTTCTCCTCTCGACTCAAATCAATATTGTCAGTGTATCCAAAATATATGGTAAGATGAGCTACCTCTCAGACATGCATATCTTAATTTGATGTTGCTTTAAAACGCTGAAATGTATGATGTATTTTGTTCTAAAGATGAAAGTTGTCGAGTTAGTAATGTCTAACTGCCCGCGGCGCTGACAAGATCACTTGATTTTTTTTCCATTATAAATGTGGATACAGCTTACAATACTCGTTCGAGAATTAGGCATTGTTCAAAACTAGGCTATTTTACAAATGTCTTTTGTGTACAATCACAATAAAAAATGGATGTGTATTTGTAAAAAAAAAAGAAAAAAAAAGGAAACAAGATGCTTGTTTAAGAACGCATCACAGAAATTGCCTGAAATTCTGCATATATAGGCTGCTACGTGTTAATTTTATTTACTTTCGTTTGTGTTAATTTATTATTCATTCAGAAAAATATATTTCGCATATGGGCCTATTTTATTTATTATTTTATATAGCTTTATTAGGTTTTTCTCTGTGCACAAGCTCTGCGCGTGATGTGCGTGACATTCTGATGTTTATGCTGCTTTTTGCTTGTGTACAATTAATCCCTGAAAACGAATTTAGCTGTTTTTAATGTGTCACAGCCACGTATCAATTCAAATTGAATTGTAATTTAACATAATCTTGTCGGTTAATAATAATTTAATGACGTCGGTTGTCGGTTGGGAAAAATAAAATAACCAAAATATTTATTTTACCATATAGTAAAAGTACATTTCTGGCTGAAGTAAACTTTTCATTTCAGTTTTTAGTATTCATTTAAAATGAGACAAATATGCTATTATTTTAATCTCCAATTTGTTATTTATCAGTTAAGATAGTTTATTAATGCTTCGCAAACCAGCAGAAGACACTAACCTGTTTTAAACTCCAGTCGCGCAGATGGGAAACATTGTAACACTGTCCCACTGTTATTAAACTATGCTATTCTATGACATTAGAATACAATTTACACTACTTACTTCTAAGGATTTTGATAAGAAACCACAAGAAGCAGGTGAATAAAGGCAGTCAAGCAATGTTTAATGCTCAGAAGTTATTATTTCAAGACATAAAGCATTTTGGCTGGTTTATGTGTGTCGTGTTCTATGTGAGCTGTGTGTGGAGGGAGGGCAGTGTTTTTCTGAATGTGTTTCATCTATTTGTCCACATTGTTTTGAACTAATGTACAGCTGTGTGTTGCGATCAGGGCCGTTCAAAGCGTTGCAATGTGTTCATTGTCAAACTCCAAAATTAGATTATTCTTATTTAAAAAAAAAATAAAAAACGTCATTACTTCATTTGAAAAAGTTAACACATGTATTTTACTGAAAATATTTTGGTTTGTTGTGTATGTTTTTTTTTTTTTCATTCGATCAGATAACATTTTAAGCTGTCATATGGTCGTGTTACAACATGCCCCTCAGATGTTACAATGTACCCCACCTACGGGGCATGTTGTCACGTTTCATTTCCTTTCTTTTGAGGTAAATAACGGAAAACGTACACACTATAAATATGAAACAAATCGATATATTTGTACTAGACAAGTGTGAAAATAATGTGGATAAAAATTGTACTCTGAACCCCACGTGGATTTACATAAACCGCGAAATTCAAAAAGTGTTAGGTTGTGCCCTGCGCTCCCCTACTTTCAGGCAAGAGGAATCATTGAACTATGTGATGTTTTATTAACAAATTTCGGGAGGAGCTCACGCAGATAATTAACACGGCCAATTCACCATCAGCAATCACACTCCCTATCCAATCACTCTCCCTATCCAATCACTACAGTCCCTTTAAATAACCAAGCAGTCCTACCTTCACTTATCTCTGATTTCAGCATCCCTCCCACCCCCCCCCCTTTTTATTTTTCTCTTCACCTCCAGCTAGGGGGAGCGCTATTGGGTTCGGGCCAAATGCCGAGCTCGGACCCCTCTCCCTGGGCAGGGGGAGTGCCCCGGGCTCGGGAATGACTACAGAGCTCGGAGCCCTCTCCCGGACAGCACGCCAAACACGCTTAACTTTTACGCCGTTTATTATATGTAAGAGCGAACTCGTGAATGTTAATAATAGTATTTGTGACCAACGCCCCCTAGAGCTGGCCATGGTGTTTGGCTACAGAATGTTGTTCCTTGCACCACCTGGTGGATATTATATGAAGCGCAACAATGTTTTTAAAAAATCTGAAAAAAAGCCCGCAGGAGAATCCGTGACCACGCGTGCCGAATTGTAGGCTGCCGCGTGAAAATAGACGCATTTTTAATGGCCAAATCTGTATGTAGGACCATTTAAAATTCTATGAAGAATTAATGAAGTTACTTACCAATTAGAGCTTCCTGCTAATTACCGTATCTCTCCCTCTTTCCATGTCTCCCTCCTCAAACCAGTCCACCCGGATGCTGACCCCAGCCATGAAGCCCCAGAACCACCACCACCACTGGATATTGACAGAACTCCCGCTTATCAGGTGAACGAGTTGCTGGACTCACAACGTCGAGGGGGTCAGCTCCAATATTTGGTGGACTGGGAGGGGTATGGACCTGAGGAGAGATCATGGGTAGCCGCCCGCGACATCCTGGACCCATCTCTCATTGAAGAGTTTCACCTGAGTACTGACTGCCCACGCTCCCTCTGCTGCTTCTATTGTCACTTCCTGTTTGGTAGTATTTAAAAACTGACCATGTGCTCGCTCTTCGCGAAGTATTGCCAGTTAAACCTGCCTTAACGAGTGTTCTTTATTTATTCTGTCTGACTACCTGTTGCTGTTTTGCTTTGTCTTTGGATTCTCGAGTTTACGGATTACCCCTTCGGATTGTTTGCCAGATTGGACTGCATTTACGGTTTGAACCTAGCCTGCCTCCTCTCTATCATCTTTTGGATTATCCATGTTGTTTTGTTTGCTCGTTTGGACTGACATCACAGTTTGGACCCACTGCCTGCCCATTTACTATTGTTTCTCGGACTGCCCCGCTGTATTGTTTCCTGTTCGGACTGCCTCTCTTGTTACTGACCTTTTGCCTGCTCTTCTGTACTTTGCTGTTCCTGCTATTTCTAATAAACGACCGCACATGGATTCCAACTCAGCCTCAGCATCCACGTTACACTTACTAAGGATTTGTTTGATTATTTCATGATATGCATTTTTTTTTAAGATAACTTACAACAGATTTGTAAATCGTTAGTATTTTACTTAATAATAATTTGTACACGTATAGTCATGTTTTGTAAATTATTAGTTCATCATTATCTAATCACTTGTAAATGACTCATAATGTAATCTACAAAACATAGATAAAAATACTGACATATCACTTATTAATCATTTATGAATGCATATCATTATTATATATTATTTAAGCCAATCTGCCAAAATGACAGGTTGAGGAATGTACCACTTTATGATGTAATAGTGTAGCTTAAACATTGCCTCTGCAGAAGATCAATGCCTGCTTTTACATCACTGCCTGTTTAGCCCAGCCCATCCATTTGCGCATGTAGTAACTAAATAACGAGAGAGGCAAACGCAGGTCTAAGCAAAAATAAAACTGTGCACTTTATTTGATGAACTTTATTTTTATTGAATTTCCAGACAACCTCAATAAAAAACTTGGACCAAAAATATCCTATTACTTATTACTAAATGATACTTACTACTAAATGATGTTGGGGCAGTTGTTGCCTAAAGATTAGAGAGTCAGACTTGTAACCCGAAGGTTGCAGGTTTGAGTCTCAGCTCTGGCAGGGATTGTCAGTGGGGGGAGTGCTCTCTTCACCCTCAATACCACGGCTGAGGTGAGACCTTGAGGTGAGCATTTGCTGCCCCCTGGTCCAGGTGTGTGTTCACGGTGTGTGTGGGCACTACAAGTGTGTGTGTGTGTGTGTGTGTGTGTGTGTGTGTGTGTGTGTGTGTGTGTGTATGTGTGTACCTGGTATTCATCACGTTATGGGGACCAAATGTCCCCACAAGGATAGGAATACCAGTAGATTTTGACCTTGTGGGGACATTTCTCAGGTCCCCATGAGGAAACAGGCTTATAAATCATGCACAATGAGTTTTTTTGATGAAGTAAAAGTGTGCACAATCTCCTGTGAGGGCTAGGTTTAGGTGTAGGGTAGGTGTAGGGCAATAGAAAGTACGGTTTGTACAGTATAAAAACCATTACACCTATGGAATGTCCCCTTAAAACATGTAAACCCAACATGTGTGTGTGTGTGTGTGTGTGTGTGTGTGTGTGTGTGTGTGTGTGTGTGCGCACGCGCACTTGGAAGGGTTAAATGCAGAGTATTTGTATGGGTTACCATACTTGGCCACATGTCATGTCTTGTCCTTTGAAGTAAAAATCTTGCTTAACTTATAAGAGGACCTCAAAAAACTTTACAAAAAACAAAAACAAAAGCAGTTCATAACCCCTTTAAGGCCTGTTATAGATATTATTAAATCCATTTAGCTAAATAAATGTCACATTACAGGTGTCTTTATCATGCTATTGAATTATTGACACAAAATATTTGAAGGAAAAATTGTACTTGTGAGAATTTATTATTATTATTTTGATGCTCTAGAACATCTTCTACACATGCATAGAGACCCTCAATGGTGCCTCTGTGTCTAGCAGAGATCAGACCCTACAGTGAGTGAAGTGGGCAATACGCCCACATTAGGTGAGGGCACTCTCTATGAATCATAACGATCAAATATCAATGGCTCTTTGTGCCGCTCTCCTTTGATGTGATGAGTTGCAAGGGCTGGGGCAACATACCCTCTCAGGAGCATATTCGGTGCAGCCGTGAAGCGAGGCTGAAGAAGTAAAGGCAAAAATAGAAGCTGTCACTGCCGCTGACCTAATGGATCGGAAAACAAATAAACAAGCGTGAAGTGAGGGGGAAAATAAAAATGAATGAATGCATTGGAAGGCCGCGTTAATGAACCCCACCGGTGGCGTGGAGAGGGGTTATCATGCAGCTTTTATAAGATTGTTTTACAGCACAGCTGAAACTTCAAGGGGGACATAACAGCAGATGCGCTCCCTTTGTGAAGTGCAGGGTTTGTAGTATAAGCCATATGCATCTTCAAACATTTGAAATGAAACAATATAAATGTAAGAATGTGGTTAATTAACGTGCAGACTTAGACCTTTAAGTTTTTTTAAAGGCATTTAATGCATATTATGATATAATTTATATTTGATTTCCAATTTAAATTAATGTTTTTGAATATTGCTTTATTTTATAAAGTCACTCAAACTAATAAAAATAAGTATATTTGATTAATTATAAACATAATATAGCAATAATTTGCTTCCAAAAAGTGCTACACTTTGTGCTCCACTTCATTAATACATATGCAAACACAGCCATGCAGTTAAGTGGAAACAAAAGCATATATGAAGAACCTTCCACTTTTGATGCATAAATGTTGAAAATGCAAGTTTTTTCCAAGTTAGTGAAGTTAGTGGGGTCCAATATAGTTTTGAGACCCACTGACAAAAACAAAACAGTTGGTTAACTTCCTGCTAAAGCGGGTCACACACAACAAGATAATCAGGCTGATTTTGGGTTGAATTCTCCCCTTCTGACAATCCTAGGTAACCTGATTATCTTGATGGTTCTACAGATTATCTTATCAGATTTTCCTGTGGTGTGGGGTGTGTTAGGAGTGATTAAATCTGCTCTGATGAATATTTATGATCAAAAATTATGTTGTGTGTGGGGATCCCTGAGGACAAACTCGCACGCACTCTGTAGATTGTCATGTGGAACGAAATGATTCCCAATCAGAAAGTAAGCTGACAGAAGTATTACTCTCTAGCTCACACTGTTACATAAAGTCTATGTGTCTAGCTGTCTCCACAACTTCATCCAAACATTTTTCTTTCTGCAAATTTTCTGTAAAAAGCAATCCAATTTGGTTCCGGTGACGTCATCATCCTGAATGGCAGCCTAATGTAACAGCTCCCTCGCGAAAATAGTTATTTCGCCCCTTTAGACCGTCAAATACCAGATCTTCAGATATTACTCGAACAGACAAGAGGGGCAAGAATGGGGAAGTCGCGTGCAAACAAAGAAACCACCGCCGCAGAAACTGCAAATGCAGAAAACTCGGAGAACAGTTCTCCTACGAAGGGACAGCATGACGAAGCTAATGCTAACCCAGCCCCCTCATGTGCTGCCGCAAGCCTGTCAAAAGTTTTGGAGGAGATTCGGGACTTCCGAAGAGACACAAAAGAACAACTGAACGATATTAAATCAGAGATTACCAGCGTTAACCAAAAAATAGCGGAGGCAGAGATACGAATTGAAAAAGTGGAAGACCGCGTTCAAAATCTGGAGCAAGTGCTGAATAAGGTGATAAAAGTCATACACCAACAAGAAAACAAGCTACTCGATCATGAAGGAAGATCCCGGCGGGAGAATTTAAGGATATATAATGTTCCTGAAGGAGCCGAGGGGTCGTCTATGATGGACTTTGTGGAAAAACTATTACGGGACACGCTGGGGATAAACCCTACCGTGGAGCTCGACATTGAGAGGGCGCATCGGGCGCTGGCTCCAAGACCCGCCGGAGACAGGCAAGACAAACCGCGGTCAATAATAGTCAAATTCCTCCGCTATAAGGTTAAAGAAGAGATCCTACGCAGAGCTTGGGAAAAGAAGAAGGTTTTTCTGAACGGGAGGCTTATATACTTTGACCAAGATTACCCTCCAGCAGTACTGCAGAAGAGGAAGGAATATGCAGAGGCGAAGCGGGTGTTAAAGCAGAAAAATATCCGCTTCCACACTCCGTTCCCGGCTAAACTACGAGTGTTTTATGAGGATGGAACACGTCTGTATCAGACAGCGGAGGAGGCGACCACAGACATGAAGGACAGAGGGCTACCAGTCAGCGTTATTATACCGAAGGAGAGTCTGGCTGAGCAGCTGTCCCGCACCGCCTGGGAAACAGCGGGAGGATCGAACCGGCGAGGGACAGATGAGGAGCGAGAGAAAAACATCAGGGAGAGACTGCGAGCCTTCAGAAGATAGGTCACACCCTCTTCAGAGGAGTTATAAGTACTGACTGACTTCTAAAGTGAGGTAAAACTAAACCAAACTCAAAACATGCGGTGTTACGCTCACCTCAAAATATTTGCACATACCGCTACCCCAGTTGGGTGAGAAATATATATATGTATATATATATAAGCGAGGGATGCATAAGGACACACTCTCTGTGTAATGAACAGAGACTTTTCTCCCCTTTTCTCCAAGTGCCATGGTGGGGGCCCTCAGCCCACAGGTGGGAGAGGCTCTCCCTCACAGCTAGATGTTATTTCTAGCTCAGACCAGGGTCATTTGTTAGAGACCCCAGCCTTGGAATCACAGCTTTATTTCTTTAGCTGTTGCATATGTTCGATGCTTTTGTTTGTTCAGGGAGTAGATCTACTAAGTTCTATGTTGTTTATATTGTGGACACACTGTAAATACGTATGGCTAGTGACAAAGTAAAATTTATTTCTTTTAATGTTAATGGGCTGTTAAACCCAATTAAACGTAGCAAAATTCTATCTAAAGTAAGAGCAGAACAAGCCCATATAGTTTACTTACAGGAGACCCACCTGTCAGATAAGGAGCACGTAAAATTAAAGAGAATGGGCTTCACTAACTTGTTCTTTTCCTCATACAAATCAGGACATAGGAGAGGAGTTGCAATCCTTATTTCAAGCAAACTAAATTTTGAAAAAGTATCCGAATTGGGTGATAAAGAAGGCAGATTTATTTTAGTAAAAGGAAAGATAGACGGGAATCCAATCACCCTTTTGAACGTTTATGCCCCCCCAGGGAGTGACATTGTTTTTTTCCAAAAAATCATTAATATTATGGTAACAGAAACAGAAGGCCTTTTGATCTGCGGAGGGGATTTAAATATACATTTACAGCCAAAGTTAGACTCATCTAGTAGGAAAACTCATGATATGAAATCCCTATATAAGAAAGTAAATGTACTTCTGGAGGAGGTAGGCTTAATTGACATATGGCGAGACCTTTTCCCTAACAGAAGGGATTACACTCATTATTCTGCTTCTCACTCTATATATACAAGGATAGATTATTTTATAACATTTGCCAAAGATAAGCATAAAATACATTCTTGTGGAATGGGGACGATAGATCTAAGTGACCATGCACCAATATATCTATCTGTTGATTTTGACCTACGGTTAAAGAATAATACATGGAAATTGAACTCAAGCCTGTTAAATGATTCATCCTTTAAGGCACAAATTAAATCAGAAATCAGTTTCTTCTTAGAGCTCAATGATACTGGAGAGGTCTCACCTCCCATATTATGGGATACTTTGAAGGCCGTACTAAGAGGGAAAATTATATCAATATCCTCATTCAAGAAAAAAAATAGGAACAGAAAATTAGAGGACCTAAAAAACAAACTAAAGGAACTAGAAAGAAAACATAAAGTAGATTCTGCACAGGATACATTAAGAGAAATTAAAAATATTCGAAATGAAATTAATAATCTAGCCACACAAGAAATTAAGAAAAATTTAATGTTTCTGAAACAGAGACACTATGAAAGCGGCTCTAAATCTACGAAAATACTGGCGTGGAAACTGAAAAAAAAGATAGCGGAAAACACAATTCATAAAATTAGGGACCCAAGAACAAAAGTGATAAAAAATAAATTAAATGAAATTCAGGAAGCTTTTGAAATATACTATAAAACCTTATACTCTGAAGTCCCTGGTGGGACTGTAACTCAGATTGACAGCTTCCTGAACTCCCTAGACCTACCCACCCTTGATGAAGAACAAAATCAAACCATGACAGCGGACATAACTGAAGAAGAATTAAAAGCTGCAATTAGTAGGCTTAAATTAAGCAAGTCACCAGGATCTGATGGTTACACTGCAGAGTGGTATAAAGAATTTAAAAAAGAATTAATACCCGTTCTACTTCCCACATTGAATTGGGCTTTGAAAAAGGCACAAACGCCACCCAGCTGGAAGGAGGCAATAATTTCAGCCATACCAAAAGAAGGCAAGGATAAATTGGAATGTGGATCTTATAGGCCAATTTCTGTTCTTAATGTGGACTATAAACTTTTTACGTCTATCATGGCCAAACGATTAGAAGAGTTTCATACATCGACCAGACAGGTTTCATACATCAACGTCAAACACAAGACAATATACGAAAGACACTACATATTATGGACCATATACAAAAAAACAAAATTAAAGCAATTGTGATAAGCGTAGACGCTGAAAAAGCCTTTGATTCCGTCAATTGGAATTTTCTCTACAGGGTATTATATAAATTCGGTTTCCATGATACAACTATTAAAACTATACAGGCACTATATGACAACCCCATCGCTAGGATCAAAATCAATGGATATTTATCTAACAGCTTTACCCTAGAAAGGGGCACCAGACAGGGCTGTGCATGGTCACCATTACTCTTCGCATTATATTTGGAACCACTAGCTCAATTCATTAGACAAAACGAAGACATCAAGGGAATCATTATTAAAGGGACGGAATATAAATTGGCTTGTTACGCGGATGACATTCTGGTCTATCTTGGACACCCAACGTACTCTTTACCTAAACTGATGCATTCATTTGAACAATACGGCCAATTATCAGGGTACAAAATCAATATAGGTAAAACCCAGCTACTCTCATATAATTATAGCCCACCAGAAGAAATAAAACGTAGTTATCCCTTGGCATGGCAAACAGAGTCTTTTAAATACCTAGGCATCAACCTACCAAAAGATCTTACAAAATTATTTGAACAGAATTATTTACCTATTCATAAAAAAATAAAGGACGACATCGCAAGATGGAATTTAACTCCTTTCTTTAGCCTTAGCTCAAGAATTGATTCCATCAAAATGAATATATTGCCAAGATTCTTATATTTATTTCAAACCCTACCAATAGAGATTAACCAAAATCAGTTTAACGAGTGGGACAAAATGTTATCTAGGTATATATGGCAAGGTAAAAGACCAAGGGTTCGCCTCAAAACTTTACAGCTGGCTAAGCAAAAGGGAGGATGGGGCTTACCTTTTTTCAGATATTATTATTTTGCAGCGCAGATGAGAGCAGTGATATGCTGGTGTAACCCGTCATACACTGCCCAATGGAAAAACCTTGAAGAAAAAATGTTGCCCATTCCCATTCAGGCAACTTTAGCTGATAATAACTTACAAACCTATATAAATAATATTGATAACCCATGGGTGAAATGGACCCTTAAAACATGGAAAACAATCATAAAGGAACATAAACTCGAGGCCAATATTATAGCTCTTAAATGGTGTGCTTACGACTCAGAGTTTATACCTAATAAATTGGATTCTAGATTCAAGGATTGGATAGCTAAGGGTATAACAGACCTATGTAGTATAATGAAAGATGGAAAATTGCTTAGTTTTGAATCGCTTAAAAGGACATACTTATTAGAAAAACAAGATTTCCATCGATACCTGCAGCTACGGCATTATGTTGATACGAAGATGAAAAATGTAACAAAGACAGGCACACGTCTGATTGATTTGTTCATAAAAAGTTATAACTCAGAAACTATTGATAGAATTGTTTCATGTCTGTATAAGGGTCTACTGGACTTGAAATCACATTCAACTTCATATATTAAAATAAAATGGGAGAAGGAAGGAGGGATAAATATATCTGAGGAAGAATGGACGGCAATATGGAGGTATCAATGGAGGTGTACCAGCTCCCAAAAATGGAGGGAATTCGGCTGGAAGAGCCTGATTAGGTACTTTATAACACCCTCCCAGAAGTCTCACTATGATAATAACTCCCCCGTCTGCTGGAGGAACTGTGGAAATCAAAGTGCAAACCACTACCATATTTTTTGGGACTGCTCTGTTTTGAGGGACTATTGGAGAGAAATACACAAAGCTCTACAGTATATCTTCAAATGTGAAATGCCCCTTGAGAGTAAGACTATGTTTTTTGGACACGTACCTCAGGAATGGCCGAAAAGGGATAAATATTTAGTAAATATTTTGCTGGTGGCCTGTAAAAAGAGTATTACCAGAAAATGGTTATCACCGGAGAGCCCAACCATAAATGTATGGATGGATATTACAATGGACATCTATAAAATGGAAAGGATAACAGCTTATGTTAATCACAAATTGGATAAATTTACATCATATTGGGAAAAATGGGTCAAATATGTCACGCCTCATAGGCCAGATTTTATTTTCACAAACCAGTACTTATGACGTATGAGAGTATGCAAGAGTAAGATCACTCCATATCTGTACATAGTTGTACGTGTTTTTTTTTTTTTTTGTTTTGTTTTTTTTTGTTTGTTGTCTGTTTAGTTTCAACTGCTGCTATAGCTGTATGTTTACTACGTCGGCAATTAGGGCAGACAACAGATGCAAGAAATATGTGCACGTAATGTGTATACTGTGAATGTCTGTTTCTGAATGCAATGGAAAAATAAAGAATTAAAAAAAAAAAAAAAAAAAAAAAAGCAATCCAATTTTATTTTTGCCTGTCATCCGCTATTTGTGCACTTTAAAGTCACATTTGACTGAGATTTCCCATGTCCATAGTCAGGATTCTTGTTGTTTGTGAATCAAATCTGTTAGTGTGTGGTATGCTGTATTTGTCACATCACAGCACTTCACACACTATAGAGCAAAACTGTTAAATCTATGTTTTTTTTTTTTGTTTTTGTTTTTTATCTTTATGTTTGTAGTCTCTCACATTTGTAAATCTGATAAGATTTAAAAATCTTTTAGTGTGAGCCAGTCTTAACTTGAGAAAAACTACACTACAACACAACTTGATTAGACATTATAGCAAAAATGGCTTAGAGGAGTGAAGTTAGTCCTGAGAAAAAATGATGCAACATCTTCCTTTGTGATTCACAAATGTTTCACCAAGGACCAAGTCCATCCACATGAATGTCTTTTTAAAAACATCCCCTAATTTGCTCTGTTTCAAGTCTGACTGTTCTACATGCTTTAAATGTTGAGACCCACATGCCTGTTGGTTAAAAGCTTTTTTCTTCCAAGTGGTCTTTTTTTTATTAGCATTTCACTACAGTTAGAGCTTTCATGTTGTAGAAGGGAAAAAATTATAACCTCTTTTTCTTTGTACAAAAAGAGAGTCTTCAAGTGCCATTTTTTCTTAAGGTTTCAAAGGAAAGGTTAAAATTTTTTCATGCAACACTGCTCTCTTAAAAACAACATTGTGCTTATTTTCTCTTTTTTACTGCTGTCAAGGACCTGTCACTACTCCCGCCGCGTGATCCGACAATGGAAGATACAAACGACAACAGATGCCAAGTGGTGACATCTCTGTCAAGTGACAACCACAACCTAATGAATGTGAGTGGACGTAGCATCTCTGTATTGTCTACTCTTCTAAATGTGGCTATGTTTTTTCTCAGTAGATCTTACAGTCATGTCTCACTGCACAATTTTAGAGAAATGTAAGCAGTAGGAAGAGTGGGCGTCAGTTTAGCGTATACTAACCAGCACTTCCTCCCCCCCATCTGATGTTTTTCTTTTAAACTGCTGCCAACATCTGCTGCATTGTTCCAGCTGTCAATCACAGTAAAACTAAGCTGCCCTTCCATCGCTGTCCTCCAGAGTTTGGTTCTATCTCAGTGATTCTCCGAACTATAGGACTTCACTGCTGGGTACAGTCGTGATTAATGGCACAGTCATAGTGTAATCAGCCAAGAACCATGTTTGACCTTACTCTATCATGGTACAGAAGTCCTAACAAAAGCTCTAACATGGGAAAATCCAAGTCTAATGTTGTAACTTGAGGGCATAGTGACCTTTCTGTCTTGTTTCAGCACTAGTGCTGCACTAATACGACAGAGACATACAGCCATTATTGTGCAATGTTCATCAGAGAGTAAGTATGAAGAATATCTCACAGGAGACACTTTGTAACAATCAACCATCCATTTATCACATCATTTAAAAATTCTAGAAACCCATTAGTTTTCTAATTTGTCTCGAAATAACTGCAGTGAATCACCCTGGACTCATTGTTCAGCACCCTGAGCATCAAATCCACCATTTAAAGAACAGTTCACCCAAAAATGAAAAAAATCGGTTAATATTTTTCACCCTAATGTTATTCTGAACAAGTTTGGCTTTCTTTGTTCTATAGAACAGATAATTAGCGGATATTTTGAGATTCTTGATGATTTGTTAACAAATGTGCTTACAGCTTCAAACTTATAGGGAACAAGTAATATGTATTATTTTTATTTTACATTTATGGTGCACCCTTTTTGAAGCTTTTCTCTCTATTCATTTTAACTGGAAGAGAGCTGCAAGTAAAATCCACAGAGTTTCCTTTTTTAGAGTTTCCTGTTGTCAAACCTACACTGTTCATGATAGAAAAAAAAAAAAAAAAAATGTGACGTGATCCCCCTGACACAAACTCCAATGCTTAACAAAATATTAATGCACTTCACACTGTAAAGAAGAACAGAACATAACAGCTACAGCGCCTATATAAACAATTAATGAGACAAGCACCATGACAATTCAAACAGTGGAGCAGAAGTTGCTTCAAAGTGTAAGGAATATAAACCACCTGCTGTTCTTTAGATGCTTCTCCTATCTACACAGAAGAGATACGAGGAAAAAAACTGTTCTGGATCATTACATGAGAACTGAAGTGCATTATTATTTGGACTCAAACATCAGCTAGTTCGGGAGTGAATTTCCCATCTTCAGCTGCTAAAAACTCGCTGTCTTGCGTGAATCTGATGAAGACAAATTATACCGAACTTAATACCACATTCTTTCCTCCAGCAATCCCAACTTTTGCTACAAAAAGTTTTGGCTTATGACATGAACCAAAATTGATGGATGGGACTTTCTCATGCAAGGTATCCACATAATAATGCTATAGCTTTATCTTTACTAGAATTTCATTAAAAAAAAAAAAAAAATTGTCTTAAAAAGAAAGAAAGACAGAAAAAAAGAAAGTAAAAAAAAAGTGTGTGTGTGTGTGTGTGTGTGTGAAATCCACTCAACGCCCGTAACAATTTTAAGTGACTGCCCTCCGTTATGTGGGGAAAAGTATAGAATGTATTGAATTACAATGTATTATTTAATAATGATAATAATAATAACATTAATAACAATACTAATAATATGTCTATCCTACTTCCTCCTTAAATTAAAGGGAAATTAAATTTTCCACAAGACGACCCCTTTAATAGGTGAGCTCAAATTGTGAAGTTAATTTCTTGTTAAAATCATCGGTCTGTATGCCATTATTTTATATGGGTCAGTAAACTTGGACCTTAGGATATTTTAGAAATATTCTGTTCATTTGCCTGTAACTTAATTTTATAGTTATAGAGAGTAATCAGCCACTGAGGGTGGAGGGTAGTCACTTATTTTTATAGTGCTTTATACAACAGAGATTGTTTCAAAACAGCTTCTCAGGAGCTTATCGATTTAAGTAAACAAATCAAACACCCTGTCAACTTGAACTGCAAACACTACAAAAACAATTTATGTTTTTCTGTCAATTATAAAAAGAAACATGGCCATGTACGCATTGCTTTATTCATTGAGACAATAGCTGTCTATAAGGTATTAGCCGGTGTTGCAGTGCTGTCACTTCAGTTGGGTTTATTCTTAGGTTGGTGAGTCCTGACACTTGTGTATCGTCTTGTCTTTGTGTGAGCATGGGGCTTTGAGTGTTCTCGGGGTTGTGTGCTCTCTCATCCGTATGAGGTGTTGTGCATGCAGACTATTGTTTTTAGATCGGAGCACTTCTATCTAGTTTGGTTTCAGTTCCGTGTTAGGGTTCAAACATTCATGCTGCATGTTCTGTCTTTTGTTGTGAGCACATGGGCTAAGTGTTCATACCATCATTTTGTGCTCTTGTCTTGTGTGTTTTTGTTGAGCACTCTCCCTGTGATCACTTTTATTGTAAAGGGTGCTCTGGTATCATGTTCACTGTAGCACACTGCTTATGTTTTTTACTGGCAGCATACTTTTGAGTCGTGTTTTGTGCAAGCACATGGATGTTTGTTTCTTTGTGCCATGTCCTCCCATGTCTATTAGTCTTCACACTGTTCTGTTCGTTAACCCATTATTAGTTAATTTAACCAACCTGCTTTCATTTTGAAATATAGCCATATAAATATCTTGCATATGGCACTAGATAAATAGTGTTTGGGGCTGTCCTGTCTATTTTTGTCTAAAGTAAGAAAGAAATGGCAAGAAAAGGCTTCTTTTTTTTCTTTCTTTCTTTCTTTTTTTTTTGTCTCTCTATCAGCCATGTTTTAAACCGTCAAGGGAAAAGCAATTCCCAGATTAATCAAGCATAATGCATATGTGCATCAACAAGCTTGGCACCTTCTCAGAGAGCATACACTTTACTGCTGCTGCAGCTAATCAGCCTCCAACCAGCTTGAAGACAATTTGCGATCCTTGACTTTGAATGCTTTCTCCAGTCCCTAGTTCTCTGAGCTTCTGAGTCCATTTTAGATGTTAAAGTTTAAGGTTCTGCCTGTATAATGCCCTTATGATCCTAAATAATAGAAAAAAAAAACAGTCTTAATGTACACACACACACACACACACACACACACACACACACACACACACACACACACACAATATTTGATTTAGTTAAAATCAGCCAGTCCTCTGACCATAATGGCACTCGCTTAATCATCACATAATCAAAAGTATTGAAAAAGGTGTCAGTCTATTCAAATAATGTAACATTAGGCTTCCATTATCAATAATGGCTCTTTTACTTAATTAGCTGCTTTTAACATCAATCAGGCAACGATGGGATTACATTTAAAAGTAGGTTTTTATGCCAGGAGCTTGAAAATAAAGAATGAGCAGTAGACAAAATCAAAAGGGTGAACTTTCTGGTGCTGCCCTGACTTTGTACCTTAGAAAATGCTGCGCTCTTACTTTTCAGTGCCTAATCCTGTTAGACAGCGTAACCATGCCTCATTATGACAACTTTATCAGCCATTCCACACATATTCAAAACCTTTTGTGCCTTTACAGAACTCAATTTCTGCTCTTTTTTTGTTGCCAAGCACTTTTGAAATGAAATTAGAATAGCATCCACTTCAAAAGCTTCTCGTTTTGCTCTGGGTGATTTCTGAAGCATTGTCTAACTTTGGGAAAAGCCCCAATGCTGGTATTGACTGAACTCAGCTTTTTTTTTTTAATAAAGGAGGGCTGCTAAAGCCACACATGCAGTGGAGAACTGTAATATTGGTTTTACTTCTCGATTTAGATTTTTTATTTGTTTGTTATTCAGATGTAGACATTGAAATGTACAGTATTAAAATTGCTACAAACTGCATAAGCTCAACAACTTATTATTATAATATATGACAAGTTCTGATTCAAAAAGGCAAAATTCTGACAGCGTTTGTTGATAATATAACTTCACTCATTCAAGAACATTGATTAATTCAGGGGCAAAATAAGTGACTGACTTTGTGAGTGACCTTGTGAGTGACTTTGTGAGTGAAGAAAAAAAAAAAAAAAACACTGAACCTTAAAAATGCTAGGTTGCAAAGGCTGTGCATAACCGATCTCTGTTACCTTATTTTCTTATAAAAAGCAACAGAACCAAAGTTACACAAAATGTATTAGCTGCAAAGTGAATGAGTGTGAATCATGTGATCTCATAGGTGCTGATTTACTACAAGCAGAGATATCTTTATTTAACTTCTTAATGACTTGTCATTCACTGCAACCAGTCACTTTTAAGTAGCTGTCTTTATGAGTAAGTCATTAAATCATTCACTCAAATAATTTGTTCAAAAAGCACTGATTTAATACACGGAATCATACCGACCATACCTACAACCCATCAGTTGAGAACCACTGAACTAAACATCTTCTGATAAATTCCAGCAGACGGTAACTGCTCATCTAAATAGACTTCAGAGGCAGCAGTTTTTAAAAGCTGCTAGCTGTTCATCAGGCTACCATTTGGCAAGCTCCATTGACAACAAGAAAATAAGTGCAGTGGCTAAAGGTGTATTGATCCCAATCAAATAAATTGCCATCGGCTCAGTGTTGATGACTCAATAATGCTGGATTGTCACTGAGAAACATTCAGTTTGGACATTTGGGTTCTAACTAGAGCAGGGAACACACTTCCACCGCTGGATCTATTAAACCAATTTGACATTCTTTATGGTGGAACCCATTTTCAGTTTGCTTTTATAGCCACTTTTATTTCGTCTGAGAGAGGGGCTTAGCATACTTATAAATGATGGAAAGTACAAATGTGAAGATAATGGCTTCTACTTGTCTGTCAAAGAATAAACAAGCAAGAAGACTTATGCATTCATGGTGACTGCAAATCAAAGAGTGGAGGCAGAGCCTCTAAATAAAAAAATAAGGGCCTAAGAGTGCAGAGTCAGGAGGGAAACAGAGTGACAGGTGTGCTTTAAGCCTGGCACACATTCAAAGATGAGCCTCTGTAGAGCTCATGGGAACATCACAGAGACAGAAATAACATTCCTAGTGCATCGGTAGTAAATGTTTCTTCCAAACTTGGCTTCTTTATGGTGGTGAAATTATACATTTTTGTGTTTCTGGGGTTATGTTTAAATTTATGAAGAAGCAGCATTCAGGTTGTATAAAGTAGATGTGTCAAACACATTGCCAGACACCCAGCTCACTTTTTAAATATGTCAGCTCACATCTTAAAGTAGTAGAACCTTTCTTTATGTGTAACATGGGGCTGTATGGATAAAGCAGTTTTCCCTGGGTAACCCAGTTCACTTTATAGTTTACATCAATAATAGACACGGATAAATATTTATTACCCCTAATTATTGAATTCTAAATATTAGATAAGATCCATTACAATACTGAATCAATGTTGTTGAAGGTTGATGAAGAAGCAGACTTGTCATTTAAAGTAATTGTAATTCTATACCATTTTCAAACATTTTAACAAATAATGTATTCATGAAAATAACTTTTTAACAACAGCATCAGCAACATCTATACAACCACAGTAATAACAACCATACATATTTATTCTTACATGTAACAAAAAATATATTTGCCTGACTATAGATTGGCTGACAAACATTATAATGTGTGCAGCAATAGAACAAAACCCCACAAAAGGAAAACAGGTAAGGATGTGATGTGTGGCCAAGTATGACCCATACTCAGAAGTTGTGCTTTGCATTTAACCGATCCAAGTGCACACACCCGGAGCAGTGGGCAGCCAAAGCTGTGGTGCCTGGGGAGCAATTGGGGGATCTGTGCCTTGCTCAAGGGACTCACCTCAGTCGTGGTATTGAAGGTGGAGAGAGCACTAGTTATTCACTCCACCCAACCGACAATCCCTGCCGAACCTGAGACTCAAACACGCAACCTTCAGGTTACAAGTCCATCTCTTTAACCATCAGGCCACGGCTGCCCTCAAGAGCTCACACATACCGTACTGACACACACTTACACACACACACAAAATAAATACACACACAGAAACATGTTGTCAGTGCTGCTCTGACAATTTTATCAGTAAAATATCAGTACAATAACTTAGATAAGTCTCACTAAAAAGGTAATAATGTGTTGTTTTTGAAGCATATTAACTTACAGTTTCACTATTAGTAGAGGCATTGCTGCCGAGCACTGTTGAGAGACGCATAGACTCACATACAGTAGACTAATTTACACACATTTAATCTCTCTCTCTCTCATGAAAATGAAAATATAAATTCTGCATCGCGAATGAACACAGCTGTTGTGGTTTTTTTAAAGACTGAACAGCTTGTTAATCAGATAATTGAAAGTGGACTATGGGTGAAAGGAATGTTTGTGCCGGTGACTCCTTTGTTTGCACCGGCAACCAAAGTCACGATTTCAAACGTTCCGCCGTTTATTAAAAATGAAGTGATCGTTAAAGAATTGTCTCGTTTCGGGAAAGTAGTCCGGATTAGATGGTACCTTTAGGGTGTAAAAATCCAGCACTGAAGCATGTATTGTCTTTCAGAAGACAACTTCACATGTTTTTAAATTCTCAGGATAAAACTCTGGATGTATCTTTCAGAGTTAGTGTTGGTGATAGTTCCTATGTGTTATATGCGAGCACTGAAAGTTTACGGTGCTTTGAGTGCGGTGATCTTGGTCACAAAAGATTTTCGTGTCCGCATAAAAATAGGCCAAGAGGTGGAAAATGAAGCTGCAGTGGAGGGTGAGGTCGTTCAGAATCCAATACCAGGGAAAGTTTCAGAAGGCCAAGGTGTGGATATGGGTGAAGAGAATGAGGTGAGTGCAAATTCTAATAAATCTGCTGAGGTTTTGCAAGAAGAGCGACCTTGCTGCAGTAGTGAGATGGCCTTAAAAGTAGGAACAGTTGTTGAAGATGTGGCTTCTGATGAGATCTTATCAGTGAGTCAGGATGATGGACTAAAGGATGATGATTGTTGTTCTGATATATCGGATTGTCCGGAAGTTGGTGATGATTTATATACTGTGGAACAGATTAATGAGTTTATGGATGAAACAAAAGGTAAAAAAGTAAATGTTGCTGATTTCTTCCCGGATACTGATAAATTTGTTGCTTCAGTTGTGTGGGCGCGAAAAATGTGTAATTTTTCAGTGTTGTCACAACAGAAACGCTTTCGATTGAAAAAACATATAGCTACGATAAGGCAGAAGAAAAGAGTAGGAAAGGGAAATGCAAGTGAGGGGAAATCTTAATTAATTATAATGGCTGGTTGTTTGTCTTTTTGTTTTTCTTTTCTTCTCTGTTCTTTCTTACTTTTTTGTCTCATGGAGCCATTGCGTATAGCATCTTTAAATGTAAATGGTCTTAGAGACCAAAAAAAAAAAAAAACAAGCCTTGCTTTCAGAATGTTTAAAACTTAAAAATATAGGGGTGACTTTCCTTCAAGAAACCCATAGCGATAAAAGTAATGAAGTAGAATGGGGTTTATGGTGGAAAGGGAAGTATATCCTTAGTCATGGCTCCAGTTTAAGTTCAGGCGTTGCTATATATTTTAGTTCAACTTGTAATGTAAAAATCATATCTGAACATGAAATAGAGCCAGGTCGTGCATTAGTTGTAAAAGCTGAAAAAAAAAAAAAAATGTAAAATCAAAAGATATTGTTATTATGGGAGGAGATTTTAATTGTACTTTAAATTTCAATATGGATCGGAATAATGAAGAAACACACTATCAGTCCTCTTCTGTTTTGGCAAATATTGTTAAAACATTAGAGTTAAATGATGTATGGAGAATTGAAAATCCATCATTAAAACAGTATACATGGGTAAAAGTTGCTGAAGGACAGGTTTATGCAGCAAGATTAGACAGATTCTACGTTTCAAATAAATCAAGGAATAGAATCTGTAATGCTGGTATAACGCCTACTATTATTTCAGATCATAAAATGATTACTGTAGATTGTGTATTGTCTAAGCAATGTAGAGTGGGTTCATATTGGCATTTTAATAAGAAATTGTTACAAGATGCTGTTTTTTGTGCAAATTTTAATGTTTTTTGGCAAATATGGCAGACACATAAAAATTATTTTAGAGATATTATACAGTGGTGGGAGGTTGGAAAAAACCCAAATTAAAGTTTTCTGTCAACAATATACTTGTTATTCTTCAAAAAGAATGGAAAATATGATTAAAAAATTGAAAATTAAATCTTTGAAATTGAAAATAAAATGTTGGAAAGACATGAAGATCAGTTACAAAATGTTATAAATGATAACAAGTCACAGCTAGAAAAATTATTACAAGGAAAAGTAAAAGGAGCTCTTATTAGAGCTCGTTTTTCTTGTATTAGAGATATTGATGCTCCAACATCTTTCCTTTTTAATTTAGAGCGCAAAGTGTGTCAGGAGAAGCAAATGTTATGTTTAAGAAATGATAATGGTGTTTTATTTCATGACCCATCTGAAATGAGAGAATTTGTGGTTGATTTTTATTCTAAGTTGTATGATATAGATGTATCGGATTTGAATAGTAAAACTCAGGTTTTTAATTCAATCCCGAAACTGAAATCAGAGCATAAAGAAGATCTAGATTGTATTCTAAGTTTTCAAGAAGTAACTAGAGCTGTACAGGAGTTATCAACGGGAAAAGCTCCTGGAATAGATGGGCTTCCTTCTGAATTTTTTTAACATTTTTGGGGAATTATGGGAAAAGATTACTATGAAATGATTTTATATTCAATACAGATAGGATGTCTACCTACAACTTGTAGAAGAGCTATTCTTTCTCTGTTACCAAAAAAGGTGATCTATCTTTGCTTAAGAATTGGAGGCCTGTTGCATTGTTGACAACAGATTATAAGATTTTCTCTAAATGCATTTCTAATAGATTGAATGAATATATTGGTGAATTAATTCACAAGGATCAGACTTACTGTATTAAAAATAGGTGCATTAGAGACAATTTATTTCTTATAAGAGATGTTATTGATTACTCAAAGATAAATAATATTGATTTAGGTATTTTATCCCTGGATCAAGAAAAGGCCTTCGACAGAGTCGATCACTTTTATTTGTTTGATGTTTTAAGTGCATATGGTTTTGGAAATGGTTTTATCTCATGGATTAGATTTAGGGATGCACGATATGTATCGGTCGATAACTTGCGCGTTTTGTCAGTAAAGCCGGTTCTGTAATCAGCGGTAACCGGCTTTACTGACAAAACGCGCAAGCTTTATCGACCGATTGGTATCGGTGCATCCCTAATTAGATTGCTTTATGAAAAAGCGGAATGTATGGTAAAAGTGCCTGGAGGTTTGAGTACACCTATTAAAGTTCGAAGAGGAATAAGGCAGGGTTGCCCACTTTCGGGTCAACTCTATAGTTAAATTATTGAACCGTTATTGTGTAAAAGGTTTACATATTGAAGGTTCTTTTAATGAACCTATGAAACTCTCTGCGTATGCTGATGACCTTACTGTGATTATTAAGGATGAAGATGATGTACAAAATGTATTAGGTTGTATTCAATGTTATGAAAAGGCCTCTTCAGCTAAAATAAACTGGGGGAAAACTAAAGCTTTATGGTGTGGAACTACAAGTTGTATACCGAAATTGCCTGGTAATGTTAAATGGAGTAGGTGTCACACGGAGGAGTCAGAGACGTGCGGATCCATTTGCAAGGCTTTATTAGAATAGTCAACAGGTAGTAGTAAACGCCAGCAAACAGGAACAACGTAGGTAATCCGGGAAACAGTTCAATAATCCAGCAGTGGTCGCAAATGGCAGGCAGCAGGAATCAATAACGGGGTACACAGTCCAGAGTCATACACAGGCAATCCAATACAGAGAAACACGCTTAGAATAATGACCATGGGAACAATTAGACTTCGCAAGGTGGCTGTGTGTGAGAGTGGCTTAAATACATGTGGGTAAATGATAAACAGGTGTATGCAGCAATCAGTTCTGTGGGAAATGAGGAACAGATGTGTGCAGTGATTGGTGCAGTGGCTTATGGGGATTGTAGTCCATGAAGTGTGGTGCAAGAGTTCATGAAGACAGGGAAGACCAGATACGTTACATAGCCCCTCCGCAAGGAGCGGCTTCCAGACGCTCTAACCACCTTAACAATCTTGAGGGTGGTGGAGCGGAGGCGGAACAGGGGGAGGGATGGAGGGCCAGGTCCATGTAGTGGTACTGGAACCACGAAATGAGGCGGAGCCGACGGAGGGAGAAGCCATGGAGGAGGAAGGGTTGGCTCCTGCATGGGGCCGACCGACGGAGGTAGAGCCGGTGGAGCCCGAGGCGGAACCGGAGAGTCGATGGTCCTGGGCGACACAGAGGATCCGGAGGGCCAAGGCGGAACCCAAGGCTCTGGCGACCCCGGCGGAGATGGAGGTCCGGAGGTACGCAGCGGAGCCGGAGTGACAGAGGATCGAGGCTGTGCCCACGGGAGGGAGGAGGTCCACAGAGCCGGCAGGACGGAGTGACGAGGCGCAGCCGGAGGAGTAGAGTCCAGAGGCGAAGGTGGGGTGACGACTGACCGGGGCGGAGCCGGAGAGACGATGGAGCCCGGAGGAGCTGTTGGGCCGACGGCCGACAACGGAGACGAGGGAGCACAGAGCCGGGGTGGAGCCGCAGGGTCGGAGGACCGAGGTGGAGTCCAGGACTCTGAGACTGGAGGTGATGGTGAGGGGTCCTTCAGTCTGGACACCGATGGCGACTGGCAGTCCCACGGCAAGTCCTCTGCCACGAAGGTGGGATGGGGGTGAGTAGAGGGACTGTCAGGAGACAGAGGTGGCAGGACTGGAGCAGCAGGGAGGGTGGGTGGGAACAGTCCATGCTTGAGCTCCGTGACCAGAACCGGGCAGACAGGAATCTCAGGACGACTGGATGTAACCAGCGGAGTCTCTGGAAGGCTGGGCGGAACCAGCGGAGGCTCTGGAAGGCAGGGCTGAACCAGCGGATTGTCTGGGAGACTGGGCGGAACCCGCGGAGTCTCTGGAAGGCTGGGCGGAACCAGCGGGGTCTCTGGAAGGCTTGGCAGAATCAGCGGAGTGTCTAGAAGGCTGGGCGGAACCAGCGGAGTCTCTGGAAGGCTGGGCGGAACCAGCGGAGTCTCTGGAAGGCTGGGCGGAACCAGCGGAGTCTCTGGAAGGCTGGGCTCTGGACGACGCTCTTGTGAAGCGGGCTCTGGACAATGCTCTTGTGAAGCGGGCTTTGGACGACGCTCTTGAGGAGCGGGCTCTGGAGAACTGGACGACCCCAGTGGAGATTCAGGAGGGCTGGGCGTCTCCAGCGGAGACTCTGGAAGAGCAGGCTCTGAGCGAGCGGTCACTGGAGGGCGCTCTGGTGGCGCAGTCACTGGAGGGCGCTCTGGCGTGGCGGCCATCTTTGCAGCAGGCTCTGGAAGGGCAGACATCTTGTGAGCGGACTCGACCTCACCCACAGTAAACGGAGATTTGCAGTGAAACATGACAAAGTCTATATACTGTGCGAGAGTCCAGCTGGGGTCTTCATCAGGTAGGTTGGAACTGATTACGGGGTCGAGTCCGCTCCAAAAGCACTCCTTGACCATGGTCTCATCACATGATGCCAGGTGGCTATATGTGATGAACTCATCAACATAATGCACAATGGAGCGGCCATTTTGAAAAATGCTGCAGAGCACACTTACGGGGTCGATTAAACCTCCTGCTAGATCCATTTTTGGTCGGTTGTCCTGCTGACGAATAAAGCCGCTGGATCCTTACTTGGCGAAGTCTTCTGTCACACGGAGGAGTCAGAGACGTGCGGATCCATTTGCAAGGCTTTATTAGAATAGTCAACAGGTAGTAGTAAACGCCAGCAAACAGGAACAACGTAGGTAATCCGGGAAACAGTTCAATAATCCAGCAGTGGTCGCAAATGGCAGGCAGCAGGAATCAATAACGGGGTACACAGTCCAGAGTCATACACAGGCAATCCAATACAGAGAAACACGCTTAGAATAATGACCATGGGAACAATTAGACTTCGCAAGGTGGCTGTGTGTGAGAGTGGCTTAAATACATGTGGGTAAATGATAAACAGGTGTATGCAGCAATCAGTTCTGTGGGAAATGAGGAACAGATGTGTGCAGTGATTGGTGCAGTGGCTTATGGGGATTGTAGTCCATGAAGTGTGGTGCAAGAGTTCATGAAGACAGGGAAGACCAGATACGTTACAGTAGGGATGGCCTTAAATTTTTAGGAGTTTTTTTGGGTTCTGATTCATGTAAAAAGAAAAATTGGGACGGAGTGATAGAAAAGATTACTGCTCGATTGTCCAACTGGAAATGGCTACTTCCTCAACTGTCATACAGAGGAAGAGTATTGATAATAAATAACCTTGTTGCATCTTCATTGTGGCACAAAATGGCTGTCTTGGACCCTCCTGTAAACCTTTTTAAAGACATTCAAACACAGTTGGTTAATTTTTTTTGGTCGGGACAGCATTGGGTGAGAGCGGCTGTCCTGTGTTTACCAACTTGTGAAGGAGGACAAGGACTTATTGACATTGAATGCCGAGTTGCTGCATTTAGATTACAGGCTGCTCAAAAACTTTTGTATGGAAGACACATCAGTTGGACGGATGTAGCCTGTGGATTATTGAGAAAAGGAGGACAGTTGGGCCTTGATCGACACCTTTTTTTAATGGACCTTGATGGAGTGAACTTGACCGGTTTAACACCTTTTTATAAGACTATGCTTAGAGTTTGGAAAGTTTTTTCAAGCTCTCGGAAACAAGGATCTGTTAAAGATTTCTGGGGCAAAGAAGAATCCCTCATTTCTAATCCTATGTTACCTGTAAAAAGTCTGCACACTGTTTCATTGAGAAATTCACTTGTAAGAGCAGGTCTCACTAAGGTGTCATGTTTTATGAATAAAGATGGGTGGTTAGCCCCAGAAAATATTGCAACAAAGATTGGTGTGAAATCCGTACGTTATTCTGAAAGGCTTCTAAATGAAATTGTTGCTGCTGTACCTGCTGAATTTAAATGTGCTATGGAAAAAGAGTTATCAGAGCAAAATGATGAAAATAATATGAAGGAATTTCCAGAATTAGAAGTAAAAGCTGGTGTGGTCTTTCAGCTGGAGGAAGAGGGTAAATTGCTTACATTTAGCACTCCGGAACTTCGTTTTTTTCATGAGGTGGGCAAGAAATCGATGTATCACATTTGTGTGAAAGTAATGCGTTTTCAAGAATTAAAACAAATATGTGAATCTAAATGGCAAGAAATATTTGGTACAGATCTTTCATCTAAAAGAAGCTGGAGAATTTTATATAAAATTCCTATTGATAAAAGAACGGGCGATTTACAGTGGAGGATCATACACGGAATAATAGCCACAAATAAATATAAGGCACGTTTTGATCCTAGTGTTGTTGATACTGTTAGGGAAGCAGACTGACAAGACAGGTGAGTGAAAACGTAATAAGGTTTATTGAGTTTCAGCAGAGCAATGTAGATGGTGGCGTGCAGAACCGGGTAAGTTAACTGTCCAGAAGTTTGATGTAGTATGGATGTTAGACGGATGACTGAAGTAGTTCTTTTCCCTTTTTGCAGGAACGAAGATCGGAGGATGTCGAAGGAAGGACTGGATGCAGGCTTATGGCACACACACACACTGGAGGCGGTGATCGGCTGACGAGACAGACTGGACTGGGAATAGATGACAAGACTCGAGAACTTTGTTGGAGTCCTGAGTGAGTCCGCTTTCGGATTAACGAGCCCGGACACTGGTGACTGTGTGTGGTGTGCTTTTGTATGTGCCGTGATGATTGCATGCAGGTGTGACTGATTAGTATTCAGGTGAGCGTGATCTTTGAGTGAGTGAGGTGGAAGAACCTGGCCAATCCGTGACAGATACATGCCTTTTTTGTTCAGAAACTGAAACCATTTTTCATTTGTTTTTAGAGTGTAATAGATTAGAGCCACTATTTCAGTTGTTGAAAGAATGGTGTGACATGTTGGGTCATGTTTTTAGCCAAGAAGGTTTTATTTATGGTCCTAAGTATCGGTATAAATCAAGGAATATTGATGTATTTTTAAATTATTTGTATGGACAAGCTAAATTAAGTATATGGTTGACAAGGAAGGCTAAGATTATGGGAAAAGCTTCCACTAATATTGTTTTGATGTGTAAAGGTTTGATTTCTGCTCGAGTAGTGGTTGAGTTTGCTTATTATGAACTTATTGGAAAATTGGTAACTTTTGAAGAATTTTGGTGTTTGAATGGAATTTTATGCAAAATAAGTGATGGTTGTTTAGAAATGAAATTGTAATAGTCTTTGTTTATAATTGTGGGATGATTATGTAGATCTGGTTCTAAATGTAATTAAAGGTTTTTGAAAGGTCAAAGTCTCTCTCTCTCTCTCTCTCTCTCTCTCTCTCTCTCTCTCTCTCTCTCTCTCTCTCTCTCTCTCTCTCTCTCTCACACACACACACACACACACACATAACTGCATTACTATCAACAGCTCAAGCTTCCATTACATTACTTCCATTCCATTACTCTAAATTAGCAACGCAGGCTTGAAATGAGATGCGTAAGAAATTTTTCCTACACACAAAAGTGGACAAAAACCTGACAAATGTCAAAAAACATCATCTGAACAATGTCTTGAGGTGTGGTAACTGTAGTGTAAGCTGAATAATTCCATTGTCCATTGAAATAATGCATACCTTAGGTGTAACGTGCAACCTCGAGTGTTCATTATTTTCTAATAATTTAATGGGAACTTCAAGGGAACTCGCACCGTGTCAAGACGCTGTGGTAAAACCCCTGCATGATTGCGTAATAAAAGAGTCTAAATCAGACAAGCAGCATGTTTAGATTTAGCTGAATAATTCACTGAAGTCCATTGAAATAATGCAAACCTTAGGTGTAACATGCAACCTCGAGTGTTCATTATTTTGTAATAATTTAACGGGAACTTCAAGGGAACTATCACACTCAAGACGCTGTGGTAAAACCCCTGCATGATTGCATAATAAAAGAGTCTAAATCGGACAAGCAGCATTTTAGATTGTGTGTTCCTCCCTGTCCATATTCCATCACAGGTGGGGATAGACACAATATTTGCATTTGTGTTTCGGAGAAGAGCATGTGAGCATCGGAGAAGAGCACTTACTGCATCCCTGTAAGCATTTTTCTTCGATCTATCAGAAGCTAATACTGTTTATTCCAGATGCCCTTTAAGTTTCCTGGTCTCTACGTCACCCCATCCGTGACGTCTCACCATTCCATTGAACTGATTTCACACGTGCTTCAGGACATGATCACGCAGACGCTATTCTACAGTGTTTCAATGCAGCGTCTCATTCCCTCTCTGGAAACCATAGTTACAATCATAACCTGAGACAATATTTAGAATAGCAGTAATATCATAATTATTGTAACAGAAACGTAATGCTACTTTGATGTGTTATATAGAACAAGTATACAAGAATGTATATTTTCTGTGTAAATAATTAAGTCAGCCATGTTCGATGGGACAAATCTACATCAATTTGCATTGCCTTCAATACTTGTAGTCTCTCCATCTGGATAACAAATAATAGCTCCACTTATATTTTAGCCCAACAAGTGTTCATGTTGATTGTTTTCCTGGCACAGCTGGTTGTCTCCTTCTCTTATTCTTTTTTTGAGCTTCTAATGAGATGCAAAAGCAAACCCGGAAAGAGAGCCTGTGCAGCCACTTCACTCCGCTCTAATTCTGCAAGGCCAAACAAGCACTCCAGCCATCATTTCTCCTGCCTCGCATACCTATGGAGTTCCTCTGCCTCATCTCCCTGATCACGAAACACTGTCCAGGGATGTGAAACACCTACTGTATATAGCACCTTTTCAGAATATCAGAAATTCCAGGCCTCCTTCAAACAGTTAATGTAAGCAGTGTGCATTTTATTTTAGTGCTAATATTAACAAGTTATAGCATTCATACTGTGTATAAGCAGAATGCATGATTTCCACGGATATTAAATCCACAAAATATGATAAATTACTTAAAAAGTTATGTAAATTTACTGTCAAGTGATGTGAAACCCTGAGAAGTAAGAAGGAGAAGAAGAAGAAGAATGTCCTAGCAGACAATTACCAGTACTTGTTCCATTCATTCAACACTTACACAGAAAATTCCTTTATATTAACATGGTATATTGTGTCATATTTTTACAGACTTTTCTGTAAGTCCAGTGTTATTTAGGGGCCAAGCCCTAAAGGGGTTGTAGGCTCTATTGTATCTGTTGGTTTATGTTATTATTATTATTCCCAAAAGGGAGTCAATGGCAGCCCCATGAAGGGAACACCGGAAAATGATGAAATTTGGCAAACTTGTAGTGATGGACATGAATAGTGACCTGGCCAAATTTGGAATCCCTAGGACCAACTCCATAGTGCCACCAGCTAAAAAAATATCACTTTTCAAATGATTATAACTTTTGAACACTTTGATCTAGATAAATGAAACTTAGTACACATTATTACTCTCTTCAAGCTGATTCTATTTAACAGCTTACATTTAGACTCCACACATGACAGTTGTTGCCTTTTTGAAAAGTAGAGTATTACATTTTCCTTCCCCCAAATTTGCAGAGATGATCTTAGGCCCAAACTGCACAGAAATGGCTGACCAGAATATTATGACCTACTGGTGGAAAAAAAAAAAAAAAAAGTTATAATGTTGTGAAGTGCCGACGCAAATTTGGTTCAGAGGCTGTATATCTGCAAAATTTATCATTCATTAAAATTTATCAGCCAGTGTGTTACAGCACAGATCCTGAATGCTTCATGTTGTGGGTTCGAAAGTGTGAAGAGATAGAGAAATAGTGTCCTTTTAATTCAAATCCATTGGTCCATGCTTTTGAACTCATGGAACCATTGAAACGGGCTTGGACACGTGTGGCTGCTTGCGGCTATTTTAGTATCATTTTTATAATATTTCAGTTTGTATGCTTATTTTTATTAGTTATTTTTATTTATTTATTAAACCTATTTAGCTTTATTGTATAAGTTAGGTTTTTTTTTATCTTACCCACATTATTTAAAAATAAATAAATAAATGAACAACAACAACGGTAATAATCTTAGCTGTTTATCTTAGGTACATATGAGCAGCTCACACAACAATGTGAGTTCTTATTATCAGATGAACATGATAGAAGATAAGCCAATGTTCAAACTTTTATTAGCACTTTTGAAAGTGAAGGAAAATTTGTAATGCAGACGCATGTTGTCTTGGCTCACTGTGTGGCAAACCTAAATAGATACTTCACCCAAAAGTTACATTTCATCATAATTTGCTTACCCTCATTCCATATTTGTATGGTTTTCTTTCATCTGTAGAACATAAATGAAAATATTCTGAAGCATGTTTAAGTCCAAACAATTGGACAATTGCATGGATAAAAAGCAATGAGACAACTTTGTGAAAAATAGTCTATTGCAATTAAAATGTCATTCCCACAAATAGAGCTGCTATTATTTAAGTTTGAAAGACTGTTGTCTGGATTACAAACCAGAAATCTGAACAGGGACCTGATGACAGTTTGAAAGCTTTGGGGACAAAAGTCAAGAATGAGGTGTGAGTCACAATGTAAGCTGCTATAATGATTTTCATTTTGAGACTATTGTTTGTCTTCTTAATAATGTAGTGCTCACTCTCTAGAGATAATGAAAGCAAACAATGTTTACAAATCAAATATGTGTCATTTTAGCTCATGACAATTAATTTTACCCCAGAGAATGTCAGAGAACTTCTGATTCATGAGGCATGGAATAGGACCATGTATAGGAATCGTTTGTGGATGAAAGAAAGAGAAAACAGGCCTGAAGATCCTGAAATCTGGCCTAAAACAGAGATGTCCCTTCACACACACACACACACACACACACACACACACACACACACACACACACACAATATTGCTGTTAACCTACAGTGAGTGAGGATGGGACATGCACGCATCTAGCTCTGGGAGGAAACATCATTTCAAGCTTGAGTGGCCACTGCACTGTCTTGTGTCCTGCCAAATCGAAACAACGGCAGTATTTCAAATTTCCTGACCTTTCTGATTTATTCCCCTAACCACTGGCCTGTGCACACTGTCCTCTGGTCACTTTTTCCCGTAATATGAGCCAATTGGTTGCTGGACTGAGTAGATATCAAATAGTGACTAACACTGTTACAAAACTAAAAATCACACAAAAATATACAAAAATAGTCCTTAAAACAAACTATTTATTAACATTTATTTTACCCTGCATAGTTTAGTTCATGGCATTTGAGGACAAGAGAGTATCAGACAAATAGACTGTGTTGGCATCTGCTTAATTAGGCTGCTTCTGCCAAGTGACAGATGAGTTTGTGCCAAATTACAGCAGAGTTTGATTGGACCTTTGACATCAACAACAAAAGATATTGGAAGTATTTAGTCATCCCTTTGAAAACATTTTCTATTCTATATACAATGTGTATACAGTATGGTAAAATGTAACATTTGTCTGGATGATTTTTTTAATGTTATTTAAAGTCTCTTATGCTCACCCAGGCTGCATTTATTTGTCAAAAATACTGTAAGAACTGCAATATTGTGAAATATTATTACAATTTAAAATAACCGTTTTCAATTTTAACAATATTTAACAATAATTTTCAACATTGGAAAAGTTTGTGCTGTTTAATATTTTGGTGGAAACCTTGATACTTTTTTTTTAATTATGATGGTTTGTCAAGGGATCTTATAGTTAAAGACAAGAGAAAACAACAAGCAAAAGGAGGTTTTTGTATTATGACTTTTTTATGTATGTTACGTACGATATACAGTAGAATAAAGGGCTGAATTAAGGGCTGTGACACACACAAGACTGCCTCTCTAACCATATTTATATATTATGTCAAGCACAAATATACTTAACCAGTCACAGCTCAGTACCCATGTTTAATAATTGCCCAGATGGTGACTACCATGCCAGATCTTGCACAATAATTAAAACCAAAGAGAAAAACAGCCACACTCACTCTTTTCTCCCTCCATGTTGGCCTTGGATGACCTAGTAGCCGTCCGCTCAGCACAGGGGGATTGTGAGGCAGTAATAGCCCACCTGTTCGTCCACACAACCCTTCCCTGTTAGACCTGAGGCCCTGTCGTCCTGCCATGTAATAAAACACAGACAGAGGCTGGTGCTGTCTCCACTAAGGACCTTCATTAAAACTCTGGAGTTGTTTGAAAGTCAACAAGTTTGGGGACACAGAACAGTGGCTGGAGCTACAGAAAAGGCCTCTGATTGGAAGAGCTTTAGGTCAGGGAGGAACAACCATCCCGAGTGGGGGTTTATATGCCCCATAGGCCAGACCCCAATCAAACGCAGAGTTATAGAGACAAAGGGTCTATGCAACTCAAAGGGAGTTGAATTAACACAAGGCCAAGAGCAAGATCCCAGTGGGCTGTGGTATTTGAATAATATGGACTCACATCAACAAGCCTCAGTGTGCTGTGGGCCTACTGCTTGTTCTGTCAAAGGCTTTGTTGTGTGTAAGTATCCAGGGTCATAGAGAACTCTAGATCATTTTGCACATTCAGAGCACTAAAATATGGGAAACTGCAATTGGCCAAAACAAAAGAGTTAAATAAAATAAAAACAGTGTTTTTTTTTTGTTTTGTTTGTTTGTTTGTTTGTTTTAACAGTATACTTGATATCCTTTAGCAGTTTTTCATTATTATTTCATTGTAATTACAATGTAACATGAGAACATGGAAATTAACCAAGATGATGTACTGTATTTAGGGGTGATAACAATGTCCTAAATCCACTACAATACTTTACTAGTACAATAATTCAGAAAATTGCCTGAAGTTTCCAAATTTTAACACACTTTGCAACAGTAACAGTATGTTTTTGGAGGATGCCATTTGCAATAATGCGAGTGATATCAAGCAGAAAATTAGCTGGCCCCATCTGGCCCAAAGTCAATGGCCTCTGATTTTTCCCCTCAGGGAACATTCTGTTCAAATACAGTCATAAAGCCCACACATTGTACCATTTCAGTTATCACAATTTAAATTCATGATAGATTTCACACCCTAATTCGTCTCGTCCTTATATTTACATAACATTTCCAAGCAAAGTGGAATAATCTACCTGCTTTGCGTACCCTTTGTAATGCTGACAGTACAAGGTGTTTAATACCTGTTGAGGGAAATGAGAATAATATATATATATAAAATTAAAAAAAGCTCTATGCAAACACCATGTTGAGCCAAACAGTACTGAATAAAACTCAGCTTTGGAGAAACAATAATGGCATAGATTACCCACCAAATGTCATACAAGCAGGCAGGGTTAAGATGCTATGAAGTGGGATCTACTGCCGGCTTGGCAAACAGAGGTGCGCTTCTCGCCTCGTTTGATAAATACGCATTTGTCAAATTGGATTTAGATAGGATGTTCTCTATCTAAGGTTCTACAGATGCTCATTTGCATGTAGGTTCAGTTTGGAGGCATCAGCACGGAGGGATGAGAGATTTCCCTCACAATAATGTAGAACCGGCCCTCCGCACCTGCAGTCACTTGCATTTTTATATATTTACAGTAGGCACAAACACTCTTCTTCCTAAACTAAAAATACTACCAGTGGGTAACAGATATGACAGATAAACTTAGATGTTAACCTTTCAAAGCATCACTTGTCATAGATGTTAGATGTCAACAACAACAACAACATTACAGACCAATTTCAAATCTCCCTTTTCTGTCAAAGATACTAGAAAAGGTAGTGTCCTCACAATTGTGTTCTTTCTTAGAGAAAAATTGTATCTGTGAGGATTTCCAGGTTTTAGACTGTATCATAGTACTGAGACTGCTCTTATTAGAGTTACAAATGATCTTCTCCTCTCATCCGATCGTGGATGCATCTCTCTATTAGTACTACTGGATCTTAGTGCTGCGTTTGATACTATTGACCACAATATTCTTTTAAATAGACTTGAAAATTATGTTGGCATTAGTGGTAGTGCACTGGCTTGGTTCGAATCGTACTTATCTGACCGGCATCAATTCGTAGCAGTGAATGACGAGGTATCATATCAATCACAAGTGCAGTATGGAGTACCTCAAGGCTCAGTACTAGGGCCATTACTTTTTACACTTTGTATGTTACCCTTGGGAGATATCATCAGGAAACATGGTGTTAGCTTTCACTGTTATGCTGATGATACGCAGCTCCATATTTCTTCACGACCCGGTGAAACATACCAATTTGAAAAACTAACAGAATGCATAGTTGAAATAAAAAATTGGATGGCAAGAAATTTTTTACTGCTAAATTCTGAAAAAAAACAGAGGTGTTAATTATTGGACCTAAAACTTCCGCATGTAATAACCTAAAACACTGTCTAATACTCAATGACTGCTCTGTCAATTCGTCGTCATCAGTCAGGAACCTAGGTGTGCTATTCGATAGCAATCTTTCCTTTGAAAGCCACATTTCTAGCATTTGCAAAACTGCATTTTTTCATCTAAAAAATATATCGAAATTACAACCTATGCTCACGATGTCAAATGCAGAAACGTTAATCCATGCGTTCATGACCTCAAGGATAGATTATTGTAATGCTTTATTGGGTGGTTGTTCTGCACGCTTAATAAACAAACTCCAGCTGGTCCAAAATGCAGCAGCTAGAGTTCTTACTAGAACCAGAAAGTATGACCATATTAGCCCGGTTCTGTCAACACTGCACTGGCTCCCTATTAAACATCGTATAGATTTTAAAATCTTGCTAATTACTTATAAAGCCCTGAATGGTTTAGCTCCTCAGTACTTGAGCGAGGTCTTATCATATTATAGTCCCTCATGTCCGCTGCGTTCTCAAAATTCTGGCAATTTGATAGTATCTAGAATATCAAAATCAACTGCGGGTGGCAGATCTTTTTCACATTTAGCGCCAAAACTCTGGAACAATCTACCTAACACTATTCGGGAGGCAGACACACTCTGTCAGTTTAAATCTAGATTAAAGACCCATCTCTTTAACCTGGCCTACACTTAACCCTCTGGGGTCTGAGGGTGTTTTGGGGCCCTGGAGAAGTTTTGACATGCCCCGACATTTGTGCTTTTTTCAATATCTTAAAAACATATGAATGGTCTAAATCTTATCACATTGTAATCAGCACATATTGGGCTACAATAATATGTAAGCAACATGAATGTACACATTTGTGTTTTTGAGAAAACAACATTTATGCGTGCTTAATGAAAAACTAAATTTTTGAAGTCACTGAAATAATGTCATGAAACACATTCAGAATATTTGTTCACAAGACAGAACTGGATGTGGTAGGCTAGAGTTTTTTCTACCAAATGATGTGAAAATCAGATTTACACCTGAGAAGACAAAGACCTGTATAATGAGCTGCATAATTAGCCATTCAGTCAGATGAAGGAGGAATGTAAGGACAAAATATGTTTGTAGCTTATTTTGAATAGATTTATTTATCACGCAAAATAACTTGAGATTCACTTGTAAACTTCTTTAACATCTGAAGTTGGTACAGTGCTCTCAGGAAAACAGTTTGAGGAGACTCAAGTAAATGTCAGCAGGATTCATCTTTTGAGCAGGTTTCAGATCACTAAAAAACAAAAACAAAACATCTGTGAGCATGTTAATATCAGGAGCATCATACTATATATATATATATATATATATATATATATATATATATATATATATATATATATATATATATATATTATGATTTTGTAGCATTTGTACAAACGTAAAAAGGACATTTTATATCTGAGAAACTAATAATAATTTTTGATCGTGTTAAACATCCATTCGAGAACACAGTGTTACTAATACATATTGTCTAAACATACACTGCAGTGTAAACCCTCATATTACATCCTTTTGTTGTAAGATACATTAATAACTAAATAAATAATATGAGCTTATAGTCATAAACATAAGCATGCTTTGTGTGTATTATACAATACAAAGAAACTAGGCCATATTATAACTGTTAAGCTTAAATGTTAACACTATTACCTTTATATTGCATCATTCTTTATTGTAAAGACTATTAAAAGCATCCTGGCATCGTGAGACATTTAGATGCAGTGAAATGAAACGTACTTTATAATGTTTCACTTGCTGTAGTCAGGAATTATAGTTGGCAAAAAGTCTTAACTGGTAAAATTTGTGCACACTCTGTCACAGTAACAACTAACAAGTAGGCTAATAAAAGAAAAAAACTTACTCATGTAAATATCTCTTCTGCTGGATCGCGCCGTGTCTCACATAATGTTTATCTTCTGAAGTAAGTTTTATTCATGACAGTGCGTCATCTTCCAGAAAGGACTAAGTAGCCCGGATGAACTTGAAAGAAACGTCTTTCTCCTTTGTTTACCGTGATGTGGGCGTCTACTTTTGGCGCGGCGCCCTCACGTGGACGATTTTAATATGAAAAGCAAATAGCTCCTGGGCGTGATCTAATTATAAAATAATGAAGCAGACAGGAGAGACTGGATCGTGTTGGTTTTATATGGATTACTTTATCACAGAATATTTGTTTTCGATAAAACTTACTTCGTTTAAAAGCATACATATCAAGCTTTCTCTAGACATATTGCCCATGTCTCTGTGTTGTGTATTGGCTTGTGTATTTTATCTGTACAATCAGAAATGACAGAGTAATTGAAGTTCCTTTTGGGAAACTGCCACAAAACGCGTATAGGTCACCGCAGCCACCTGTATCCAGATCAGACGGTCACTGCAGTCTCCCGGATCTAGTCTGTGCCCATCAGCACCCAGAGATATCCTCTACAGCCCCGAATGTCAGCAGAGACCACATCAACTAGATGAGCCCCAGAGACAGATCATCAGTGAAGACCTCATCACCTAGACGGCCATCGACGCAAGACAGCGAAAACAAGATGAGTCCTCTCCAATCTGATTTTGTGGCAACTTGGAACTCTTGCATCTACATTAATATTAGTCTGTTTGTTTCTTATTCCCAGGTCACCATAGCCACCAGATCCAGTCCGTATCCAGATCAGATGGTCACTGCAGTCCCCCGGATCCAGTCCAAACCAAGAGCAGATGGTGGATCAACACCTACAGCCGAATGTCAGCGGATACCGTGTCAACTAGTTGAGCCCCAGAGACAGATCATCAAGAAAGAACTCCTACCCTAAATGGCCACCGACACCGACAAGCCATGGGAACCAGATGAGTCCTCCCCAATTTGACTCTGTTGCAATATGGAACTCTTGCATTACTATTGACATTTTACTTTATTATTTTAATACTGTAAGGTTGCTTTGACACAACTTGTATTGTAAAAAGCGCTGTATAAATAATCTTGACTTGACTTGACAACAACAAAAAAACTCTCTAAAATCTTAGAATTAATTATTTATTTAATCAATTTCTTACATTTAAGTGCTAAAGTCACAACCTGCAGTGATTTATTGCTAATTGAAGTTGCTAATTCCAAAATGTCATTATAGACCTAAAGCTTAAAAAACTTGTTAATGTTCATGTTTTCATTCAAGTTCATTATATATATATAATATATATATTATATATATATATATTGTGACGAGTCTCTCTGGGCTCATCAGTGTCGCCCTGGCAACAGACGCACGGCACCTGCATGTCCTCATCACGGGCTGATCGGTCACAGCTGCAGCCCATCATCAAGCGGCTTGAAAAGCTGCCGCCGCTCTCACTTCGACAGACAACTGTCTCATTTTGACCGTGCTGGTACTAACCTTTTCTCTCTCGTCAAACAGAAGGAAGCGAGTGACCGACAGCCCGACTGAGCACGCCTGGACACCCACCTTCACGAGCACGAGGACTTCACAGGAGCACCAGCCACGAAGCCAGCACTCACCTTATTTCTTCCCTCACATTTAAAAAAGTATTTAATAAATCCACCCTCCGGGGCTATTTCACCGTGTGACCTTGTGTGATTTCTCACCTGTGACAACATATATATACACACACACACTTTTGAATGAACTTGAATATAACTAAAATACATATTTATATAAGGAATAATTGACGATGGGCCATTGAATTCTTCGAAAATAATGCACACCTGAGGTGATTACCACACCTCAAGACATCGATCAGAATATATATTTCAGGGCATTTGTCCGGTTTTTGTCCTTAAAACGCAATTGTGAGTATGGTTAATTTCTTAGGCAGCTCATCGTATCATCATTGATAGCAGATGGATACAGTTGATAATAAAGTTTAGACAGTCAGACAGACATACGGAAAGAGAGAGAGAGAGAGAGAGAGAGAGATTAAGCTTGTGAATTACCTCTCTGAGTCGCTCAAAAGTGATCGGCAGCAGCGTCTCTACTAATAGTGAAACTTTAAGTACATTTTCTTCAGGACCATGCTGTTGTTACCTCGCTTGCAAGAAATGTCATTTAGTTTTTGGGTTGTCAATTCTGCCCTACAAAGGCAAAAGACCTTAAATCACTAGAGTGTGGAACTGAGAAAAATGACTTTAAAGATTTTTTGTTGTCCAGCCAAATTAATTATAGCTAGGACACTGTAAATCTGGCAACTAGATATTTTAATAATGCAATTTATCTTCATAAAAAAATCTTGAACTCAAACTTGACTTTTGACCCCTATTTTGACCCCTTTGAATTGTATGCAAAAAGTGAGACGTCGTCCCAAGGCAAAGAGCAGTAACTTCCACACTATCGGTATTCAGTTGCTGATCACCATTTACACAATCATTAGTAACAACTGTATAAAATCTATAGAGATCATGGCATTTATTTTGGATGACTGATAATTACTTATAGCAATCTACTTATTGCTATCTTGTGTTTTGGTTGCATTCTGGTGCCGGTATTAATACATTAGACATGAAACAATACTTTGTGGTAAAGAGTATTTTTAATTGGTGTGCATTAACTAACAGGTCGACTGCAGATTAATAAATACAAGATTTTTTAATGAGTAAAGATCTTCATATTACTAATGAATAAACAATGTATTTAATAAAATGTATTTAAAATGTATTTAATACTGCAACGATATAACAAATCATGTACAAGTAATTAAGTGAACTTTGGAATCCAGTAGGTGGTGCTAAGTCACTGTTTTAAGTGAGACATCGAGTCATTTTTAACACATCAAATCGCTGTATTTATTAATGGCTAAATGAATCATTGACTCACGATTTGTTCAGAGCCACAGATTCATTCACAAAAATAGCCTAGCTTAAAGGAAGTCTTGATTGATGTGAACGCCAGCAGACAGGAATAATGCCTCAGAATTCTTGTGGATTGTTGTGGATCATCTCTGATGACATTCATTTCCATGGATTTTATTTGGTTACAAGAAAAGGTAGGATATGGCTTTAATTGTGAAGTTCACTGATTTTATGTGATCATGCTACATGCTATGCTGTCACGGCATTCGTGTCGACTAACATTAGTTGGTAGCCCTAGACTGTTGAATGAAAATGAATCATGAAAATAAAAACTTATTGCTGGTGATTTATCTAGTCTTTGCTTGTTTACGGTGCTTTATATGGTGCAGATTGGTATCATATATTTATGCTATAGGCGGCTAGCAAGCTAAGTAAAGTACATTGTGATCTAATTCTTTTGTCTAATGCATCTTTTGCATTATACAATTTCTTACCTTGAGCTTGATGTCTGCTTGATTAAAAACAACTACTCAACAATATCTTTTATTCAGGTTTAGTGTGTGTCAGAAGTGCTTCAGTGACAGAGTTATGACAGTAATGTTAGACAAGCAATATCTTAACTTGAACGCGGCAAACTTTATTAAATGGTACCGTAGCACCATAACTTAATTAGAGCGTTTCAAAACAAAGCCAAAGAGCACTAACATGTGTTACGGTGTTCTAACTTCGTTTCTCTAGGGCTTTTGGAAGTTACTGTCAAGACAACGCATTATTTTCTCGAAAAAACAATGAAACTGACTCAAGATACTTATCCACATGATAAAGGAGGTGTTGAACATTCTAAAAATATCAATAACTCATTTTCGACCAAAATTGAAGTTACAGTCTTTTGCCTTTGCACGGCAGAATTGTCAGAGCTGCGCTAAAATACATCTGTAAGGGAGAGAGAGTGGGGCAAATAGCATATGTGCTTTATGTACATAATAAAAAAAAAACATGAAAAAATCTGTAATTAGGGCCAGAGCACCGATGGTGCGAGGACCCTCTTGGATCTGCTCCGTTTATTAGGGCCCGAGCCCAAAAGGGCGAAGGCCCTATTGTTCTTCTAAGGATTCTTATTAGGGCCCGAGCCCAAAAGGGCGAAGGCCCTATTGTTCTTCTAAGGATTCTTATTAGGGCCCGAGCACTACAGTGCGAGGACCCTATTGGAATTGTTCCGTTTATTAGGGCCCGAGCACTGCAGTGCGAGGACCCTATTGGAATTGCTCCGTTTATTATTCTTCTTCTTCTGATTAGGGCCCGAGCCCAAAGGGGCGAAGGCCCTATTGTTCTTCTAAGGATTCTTCTTTCCTTTTTTTTAATTTTTTGTGAACCTTTTGGGCACTTAAGGGGGTCTTAACATACTCAAAAACTCTTGAAAATTTGCACACACGTCAGAATCTGCGGCCATCAGGACGCCACAGAGGCTGGTACCGGGGCGTGGCAAGGGGACTCTACAGCGCCCCCTGGAATTTTGAGGGCCATATAGCACACATACTTGAACGTACACATATGAAACTCGGTACACATATAGAACTCATCGAGCTGTTAATGTCAATTTTGTATAAGCTTCAATGAATTAAAGAAAATTAAAAAAAGAAATCAGAAACCTGCTGTCACTCTTGCTGAAAGTCTCTGTGTGTGTGTGTGTGTGTGTGTGTGTGTGTGTGTGTGTGTGTGTGTGTGTGTGTGTGTTGTCAGAGTGAGTAAAGATAAGTGCAGGGGGCAGGGGTGAGAGGGAGAGAGGGTGAGACAGCAGACCATCTTTGCAAATGCAGAATGCATTTCGGAGCAAGATGGCGCCTGTGACTGGCGGTACCACGGCTCGTCTCCTGTTGTGTAGATTGATAATGGTCATTTTGTCAACACATGCGATCATATCAGCCCTAATAATGAAAGGATATCTGGCTTCATGGACTTATGATCGGGACTCTTTGTTACAAATAAAGCAGTCAATGGAGGACCTGGCTGATACGTGGGACAGTTACAAACAGGCGTTTCCTCCCCCTTTTATCATCGATCCCGGCTCACCGGACTATTTGTTGTTGTGTCGGGCGCCGGGTAGGGTTCGTAGGAGATCCAGGAAAAGAGGTTCTCGGTCCGGTGTCCAGGTTAAGCGAAGGCGTGCCGCAGCGCGTGAGGGCTACGCTGTCTTCGGCCGCTGGGATCGCGCTCGGTGCCTGCGCTGGATTCCTCTACTCGAAGCGTGTGACGGGGTGTCTATGCTGACGTCTGCTCCGGCTATAACGAGTGTCATTGACCCATCACGGCGCTGGAGTTGTGATCAGGAGCTGTCATCACTATTGTCTACTTCCGTGTTTGTGCCGGCTCTTCCAGCATGGACCAGCTGGAGTTCACGTGACCGCTGGTCGTGCCTTCGACCAATCCCGCTGCGCAACTCGGGCACTGCCTCTGTGACGTCATCCACAATCCGTGTTGGTCTGTTGAACACTCGTTCAATTGCGAATAAATCTCATTCATTAAATGATCTTATCGTAAGAGAAAGCTTGGACATTATGTGTCTTTCGGAGACTTGGCAGAGAGAGGAAGAGTTCATTCATTTAAATGATCTCTGCCCAGCTGCCTGCTCTGTTGTTGGGAAGCCCCGCCCCTGTCGCCGTGGTGGTGGCCTGGCTTTTGTGCACAGGGATGTCCTCAAATGCAAAGTGTCCCAGTCCCAAGATTTCTCTTCTTTTGAATTGCAGATGGTTAAAGTGGGATTTTCATCCCCATTTTATTGTGTGTTGATTTATCGTCCTCCTGGCCCTGCTGCTGCCTTTTTAAAGGATTTCAGTGACTTTTTATCCTCTATAATAAAGTTGGAATCTGTTTTAATTCTTGGGGATTTTAATCTTCATGTTGATGACTGCTCATCTTACCCCGCAATGGAACTGTTAACATTGACTGAATCTTTTCATTTTGAGCAGCATGTTTCTGAGTCTACTCACCAAAAAGGCCATATTTTAGACTTAGTTTTTACGCTTGGCCTAGACATTTTAGACTTATCTGTGATTGATGTCCATATGAGTGATCATAGCCTTGTTTTGTTTGATTTGCATTTTAGTCCTGAGCCAAAGCCTTCAGTAGTCAGGTCTCAGAGGCGTGTCATCTCTGCGAATACTGCAGATAGTTTTTCTGAGATGTTTGACCCTCTTGTATTCTTGGACTGTTTTGATGTGGACGATTTTATGCACTGTTTTAACAATCACTGTGTAACAATTTTGGATCAGGTGGCTCCTGTTAAATCTAATTTGTCACAGAAAAAAGTCTGTCCTTGGATAAATGAAGACATCTTAAAACTCAGGAGGCTGTGTAGAAAGATTGAACGATTGTGGAAATCCACTAAACTTGAGGTGCACAGGCTCTATCTTAGGGATCTTGTGTCATCATACAATGTAATGGTTGAAAATGCTAGATCTGAATATATTCGTCAACTGGTAACATTGAATAAGAAAAACCCCAAAGTGTTGTTTGACACCATAAATGACCTTGTATGTCCTGCTGCTCCAGTTACTCCTGTTTTTTGTGAAGCTGACAGCAATGCCTTTTTGAGATTTTTCACAAACAAAATTAAGATGATCAAGGACAAAATCCCGCCCCTTCTGTGTGGTACCCCTGCTGTGTTTGAGCCTGTAACCAGCTTGTGGTCCTCATTTAAGACTGTGACATTTGCTGATATTTCAGCACTGGTGTCTAAGATGAAGCCCTCCTCTTGTCCATCTGATGCCATTCCCTGCAGGCTCTTTCAAAAAGTGTTTGAGGTAATTGGCCCTTGCGTTACTAAAATGGTTAATGCCTCTTTGTCAACTGGCGTGTTTCCCAGTGCCTTTAAACATGCCATAGTGGAGCCATTATTAAAAAGACCAGGCTTAGACCCGACAGATTTGAATAGTTTTAGGCCTATTTCAAAACTCCCGTTTCTGTCCAAGATCCTTGAGAAGGTGGTCTGTGAACAGCTTACATTTTTCCTGGATCAAAATAACATTCATGAGCCGTTTCAGTCTGGTTTCCGTAAACAACACTCTACGGAAACAGCCTTACTGAAAGTGTCTAGTGACATTATGATGGCTGCTGATTCTGGGAAACGCACTGTTCTAGTTCTCTTGGATCTGTCCTCAGCATTCGACACCGTTGACCATCAGGTCCTGCTGAAAAGACTGAGGGATCAAGTAGGACTATCTGGGTCAGTTCTTCAGTGGTTTTCCTCATACTTGTCAGGGCGTAGCTTTAGTGTTTCAGCTAACCAAATAAGTTCTGAGTCTGTGGATTTGCTGTGTGGAGTGCCTCAAGGGTCCGTTTTGGGCCCTGTTTTATTTTTGTTGTATCTGATTCCTTTGGGAAAGATTATCCAAAGGTTTAGTGATGTTTCTTTCCACCTATTTGCTGATGATATCCAGCTTTATTGTTCCTTTAAGCCATCTGAAATCCAGAAGCTTAACTCTCTGCTCCATTGTCTAGTGGAGATTAAACAATGGCTTAGTAAAAATTCTCTGCAGTTAAATGCAGACAAAACGGAAACACTGGTTATCGCACCTGATGATGCAATTCCTGGGATTAAACGACACCTGGGCGACCTAGGCCAGTCTGCGAAGCCAAGTCTTCACAACCTGGGAGTTATTTTTGACAAAGATATGTCATTAGCCCAGCACTGTAAGCAGCTAACAAGGAACTGTTTCTTTCAACTAAGGAACATTTCTAAACTTAGGAATATGGTCGCACGTAATGATTTGGAGCTTATCATTCATGCGTTCGTGTCTTCACGTTTAGACTATTGTAATAGTTTGTTTTCATGCTTAAACAAGAAGGAGCTCTCTCGACTGCAATTAGTGCAAAACTGTGCAGCGAGAATTCTGACCCGTACTAACAAGAGGACCCACATATCTCCCATCTTAAAACAACTTCATTGGCTGCCAGTGTCTTACAGGATCCAATTTAAAATTTTGGTTCTAGCGTTTAGAGCCCTGCATGGTCAGGCTCCTTCCTACCTCAGCGATCTGATTCAGCCCTATACCCCTGCCCGGGCTCTGAGGTCTGAGAATCAAACTCTGCTGAAGGCTCCACGCACTTGTTTTCGGACTAGAGGTGACCGATCCTTCCAGGCTGTTGCTCCTAGGCTTTGGAATGATCTTCCGCTCTCTCTACGCTCTATTGACTCTGTGGATACTTTTAAAAGTAATCTTAAGACTTATTTATTTATTCAAGCTTTTAATTAGCTACTTTCTGGGCTGTTATGATTTCGGTGTTGTTTTTGATCTTTTATATTGTATGTTATTTCTGATTTAAACTGTGTTGTGAAGCACTTTGTGGCCCTTGCCTGTGATAAGTGCTATATAAATAAAGATTACTATATGTAGTGTAATCTAAATAAATATGTCTGATCTTTGAGAGTCTGATATTTTTCAGAAAATATAAAGGGTCACTAAGTTCATTGTTTGTATTTTGCAGTTGTTGTTTTTTATTTATTTTTTACTGAACTGTACCATGAACTTGTCCTATTCAGTCACATAGCAAAAGATTAAGAAAAATACAACCTTTTAGCATGAGCGATTTATCTTCATTGATAGACATTTATTTTCATAGTGTTATTTATTGAATATAAAATTATAATTCAAGACAAACTTTGACAACAAAACAAACTTTGCTGTTATCTTTTCAAAACATCTGAAAATCCTCATTTTAAGATGAGTTATATATATATCACCCCATTTCAATTCTCAACTTGATTTTTAAAGATATTTTGAAAGAATGAAGCGTTTATAGAGCACTTTATTGTGTATTGCTGTACACCCACATGAACTGTGTTCATGTTCATGTTAATTCACAGTAAATAAACTAATGTTAAAAGATACTAATTTACCTTTAAACAATATATGGATACTTTTTTTTAGCTTAATATTAATTAACATTAATAAATGCTATTTAATTGCTGTTCATGTTAACTAATATAGTTAATGTTAACAAATGAAACTGAATGGCAAAATCGTATAGATTGTGTGTATGTGTCTGTATGTTGATTTTAAAGTGTAACCCTTTCAATTCAGTAAACTTTAAATCCAAACTGGCTGAGGGTTACTGTGAACGCATGTGCCAACTGGGCACCGTTTTCCTAATTGATTCTTAGTTCTGTAGGTCTTAAGAGTGATGTCTTATAACAGGAGTCGCCAGCAAAGCAATATCCACACAAAAATTTAACAGATAGGTAGTGATGACATTTAAGCAGGATGTGAATGTAATGCAAGCAATAATAACATTTTGTTATCATCATGAATCACATAGGAACTATCATCATCGTCACCATCAGAATATAGGGAACATGTAGCATATTGGTTCACAGTTGGCATTACCTGAATATCAATATTATATTTGCTCAGTCTGATCTAGAGGCCTTAGAGATGTTAAATTGTGAAGATCTTGAGTTATCGTTAAAGGGCATCTGTGGCGGCCTGAAAAAGTTTGTTGTTTCGCCATGGACATAGAAGTTGTTATAACTGAGCCATAAAATGTCCGATCTGCCTCAAAATTCACAGGTTTGGTAAGAGTCCTGGTCTGAAGACACCTAAAGGCCAATATTCAGATATTATCATAGTGCAACCTGTTGCCAGCAGGATATATCATATCTTTCACTAACTCAAACATACCAAGGTCAATCTGCACCAAACTTCATATGTTTGATAATAGTGCTGGCCTGAACACATCTACATGCCAATAATCAGTTATAGGCATAGCGCCACCATCTGGCAGCGGCAAGTTTGGCACATTTCAATGACTTATGACATATTTCTCGTATATTTACTGTATTAAAAGCATACTTCCCACCGTTTGCTATTTTCCTAAAGCCACCGGTCGGCGGTGAGCCCGGGTGCGAGGGCCCGTTCATCGCTGCTCGCAGCTTTAATTAGGGCCCGAGCCCAAAAGGGCGAAGGCCCTATTGTTCTTCTAAGGGTTCTTCTTTTTTTTTTTTTTTTTTTTTGTTAACCTTCCGGGCACTTAAGGGGGTCTTAACATGCTCAAAAACTCTTGAAAATTTGCACACATGTTGGAATCTGCGGCCATCAGGACGTCACAGAGGCTGGTACCGGGGCGTGGCAAGGGGACTCTACAGCGCCCCCTGGAATTTTTAGGGCCATATAGCACACATACTTGAACGTACACATATGAAACTCGGTACACATATAGAACTCATTGAGCTGAACAACTTTTGTACTCTATGTCATTTTCTTAACGCAACAGGAAGTGAGATATTTAGGGCTGTGTAAAAAGCGCATGCTCTGGAATTTAACGTACTCCTCCCAGGATTTCCATAGGATTGTCACCAAACTCGGTCAGCATGATCTCAAGACATTGGGGACACTAAATTGCGAGGGGATTTTTGATATCTCGAACAGTTTGGCCGTGGCAAGGCGACAAAGTTATGGCGAGAAATGAGAAACAGGAAGTGTCTAATAACTGTTGCACACATTGCCTGATTCTGATGAAACTTCACCAGTTTGTTCCTTGTATGATGCCGATTCCATAAATGTGACTATTATGAGTCAAAGTTATAGCGCCACCAACTGGCAGCAGGAAGCGTGTCATTTTCAAAATGCTTTGAAATCAGCCTCTTAATTTTACTTGATTTTCTTTAAACTTCATCAAAATCATGTCAAAACACGGCCGATAAGAATATGTAAAGGGGTCGATGATAAATCAAATGCTGTTGCCATGGCAACGTGTCAAACTTTAAAATTAGATTCCTGTCTTTTCGAGGCAGATAACATGCTTAGAATTTCATGAAACTCAACACACACATCAATATTAATGATAGTTAGACACTGGCAAAAGGTCATAAAAGGGCGTGGAGCAGGCACTCTATAGCGCCATCTTTTGACAAAAGTTGGGGGGTTAGTTTTTCCTACAGTCACCAAACTCTGTACATATATTCATCTCATCAATCTGGACAACTTTCTAAATTAAACTCATTAGCTAAGACCAACAGGAAGCCGGCTATTTTGATTTGAATGTGGATTTTTTGAAAAATCAGGCTGTAAACAAATTCACACTCCTTCTAAGAACAATAAGCTTTTCACACCAAACTTTTTTAACATGAAGAGAAGATTCTGAAGATGTTAAATTGCGAGCGGATTTGGGATATCTTGAACGGTGTTGACGTGGTGATTTTTTAAAGATGTAGTAAAAAACATAACCCTAATTTTTTATATCTTTAAAGTGCAGCATCCAAACTCTTTAAAACTTTTTTCACACAGAGATCTAATCATTATGAGCAAGTGCTGGTAATATCATAATTATTCAAGCTTCTATGGATTAAAGAAAATTAAAAAAAGAAATCATAAACCTGCTTTCACTCTGCAGGCTGAATGTCTCTATGGCTCCATCCACACGAAGCCGGTGCGTGCCCTATCCGATCTTTTTTTTCCCCTCGTTCTAAAAAAAAGTTCCGTATACACGAAACCACTGAAAACGGTGTAGTATATATGCCAGACCAGTATGGGGTGCTGTAATTCTGCCATAGATATACACTATACACGGAGAAGAAGACTTTGAGCATGCGCATAACCTTGCGCGCTGTATTCGTACTAAGAAGAAGAAGACGAAGATGTGAACAGTATCGCTTGTTGCTCATAACAGTTGCATAGAAGCAATAGATTTTGCTGTAATAAAGCTAGCAGGCTTAGTAGCAACACGAACACAATCATGTAGTCCCCCAATATTGTTGTAGCTGTTACGTGTGACGAAGCCGACACGTGATGTGATGACATCATCGTTTCAGAAAATATACGGATTGGCTGTACACACGAAACCGCGAGGGTGTCGTTTTCAGATTTATCCACTTTGGGACCCGGTTTCAAAAAATAGCGGATTCAGTCTCCTAAAACGCCGGATCCGTGTGGATGACACGCCAATACGATAAAAAATGTGTGCGTATACAGCGAAACGCGTCTCCGTGTGGACAGGCCCTATGTGTGTGTGTTCAGTCAGGGTGAGAGAAGCTCATTAGAGGGGGGAGGGGTGAGAGGGAGAGAGGGTGAGATAACAGTGATCCATGCTGCAGACCATCTTTGAGGAAGGAATGCACATAGATGTAGTGTAATTACATAAATATGTCTGATCTTTGAGAGACTGATATTTTGAGAAATCAAAATTTGTGTCATTTTTGCCATTTTCAGGCGTCATACTTGAACGAACTCCTCCTAGAGATTTATTCGGATAAACGCCAAATTTGGTGAGTCTAATCTAAAGCCCTTTGTGACGTTAAATTGCGAAGATCTAGAGTTTTCATCAGAGGGCGTGTCCGTGGCGGCCTGGCAAATTTCGATGTTTCGCCATAAAAAAGGAAGTTGCTATAACTCAGGCATGAAATGTCCGATCTGCCCCAAACTTCACATGTGTGATAACACTCCTGACCTGATGACATCTAAATTTCCATATTCAGTTATAGTCATAGCGCCACCTGCTGGCAACAGGAAGTGTCATGCTGTACTCTGCAACAAACTCCTCCTAGAGATTTATACAGATCAACACCAAAATCGTTCAGTCTAATATAAATGCTTTAGTGATGTTAAATTGCGAAGATCTTGAGTTTTCGTTGAAGGGCGTGTCCGTGGCGGCCTGACAAATTTCGAGGTCTCGCCATGGATATAAAACTTGTTATAACTCAGCCATAAAATGTCCGATTTGCCTCAAACTTCACATGTTTGATTAACGTCCAGACCTGAACACATCTGAAAGCCAATATTCTGTTATAATTACAGCGCCACCTGTTGGCAACAGGAAATGACTTGTAGCAAACTCCTCCTACAGATTTAATGATATCAACATTATATTTGGTCATTCTGATCTAGAGGCCTTAGAGATGTTAAATTGCGAAGATCTTGAGTTTTCGTTAAAGGGTGTGTCTGTGGCGGCGTGACAAAGTTTGATGTTTCGCCATGGACATAGAAGCTGTTATAACTCAGCCATAAAATGTCCGATCTGCCTCAAACTTCACAGGTTTGGTAAGAGTCCTGGCCTGAAGACACCTAAAGGCCAATATTCAGATATTATCATAGCGCCACCTGTTGGCAGCAGGATATATCATATCTTTCACTAACTCAAACATAACAAGGTCAATCTGCACCAAACTTCATATGTTTGATAATAGTGCTGGCCTGTACACATCAACATGCCAATAATCAGTTATAGGCATAGCGCCGCCAGCTGGGAGCGGCAAGTTAAGCACATTTAAATGACTTATGACATATTTCTCCTACATTTACTGTATTAAAAGCATACTGCCCACCGTTTGCCGTTTTCCTAAAGCCACCGGTCGGCGGTGAGCCCGGGTGCGAGGGCCCGTTCATCGCTGCTTGCAGCTTTAATTAGGGCCCGAGCACCGATGGTGTGAGGACCCTATTGGAATTGCTCCGTTTATTATTATTATTATTATTCTCAAAATGAATCGCATTTTTGAGGGCCTAAACATACCCGAAAACTCATGAAACTTTGCACACACATCAAACCTGGCGAAAATTTACGTCTGATATGGGTTGCAGAAGTGGGTGTGGCAAAATGGCTCGACAGCGCCACCTTTACACGTTCAGCGGTGTGCGCTTTCAGCTGTGATTCACGTACATGCACGGAAATCGGGACTCACATGTAACACACCAATACCTACAAAAAAGCCTCTTGGAGCAAAATCCGGAACCCAACAGGAAGTCGGTTAATATTAATATTCTCAACAAAATTTGTGTCATTTTTGCCATTTTCAGGTGTCGTACTTGAACGAACTCCTCCTAGAGATTTATTCGGATCAACGCCAAATTTGCTGAGTCTAGTCTAAAGCGCTTTGTGACGTTAAATTGTGAAGATCTAGAGTTTTCATTGGAGGGCGTGTCCATGGCGGCCTCGCAAATTTCGATGTTTCGCCATGAAAAAGGAAGTTGCTATAACTCAGGCATACAATGTCCTATCTGTCCCAAACTTCACATGTGTGATGACACTCCTGACCTGATGACATTTACATGCCCATATTCAGTTTTACTCATAGCGCCACCTGCTGGCAACAGGAAGTGTCAGGCTGTACTCTGCAACAAACTCCTCCAAGAGATTTAATCAGATCAACACCAACATCGGTCAGTCTTATATAAAGGCTTTAGCGATGTTAAATTGCGAAGACCTTGAGTTTTCGTTGAAGGGGGTGTCCGTGGCGGCCTGACAAATTTCGAGGTCTCGCCATGGATATAAAACTTGTTATAACTCAGCCATAAAATGTCCGATTTGCCTCAAACTTCACATGCTCGATAAGAGTCCTGGCCTGAACCAATCTGAAGGCCAATATTCTATTATAATCACAACGCCACCTGTTGGCAACAGGAAATGACTTGTAGCAAACTTCTACTAGAGATTTAATGATATCAACATTATATTTGGTCAGTCTGATCTAGAGGCCTTAGAGATGTTAAATTGCGAAGATCTTGAGTTTTCGTTATAGTGCGTGTCCGTGGTGGCGTGACAAAGTTTGATGTTTCGCCATGGACATCGAAGTTGTTATAACTCAGCCATAAAATGTCCGATCTGCCTCAAACTTCACAGGTTTGGTAAGAGTCTTGGCCTGAAGACACCTAAAGGCCAATATTCAGATATTATCATAGCGCCACCTGTTGGCAGCAGGATATATCATAACCTTCACTACCTCAAACATACCAAGGTCAATCTGCACCAAACTTCATATGTTTGATAATAGTGCCAGCCTGAACACATCTACATGCCAGTAATCAGTTGTAGGCATAGCGCCACCAGCTGGCAGCAGGAAATTTGGCACATTTAAGTGACTTTGACATATTTCTCCTATTTTTACTGTATTAAAAGCATACTGCCCACCATTTGCTGTGATCTTAAAGCCACCGGTCGGCGGTGAGCCCGTGTGCGAGGGCCCGTTCATCGCTGCTTGCAGCTTTAATTAGGGGCCAAGCACCGAAGGTGCGAAGGCACCTATTGAAACCGTTAGAATTCTTATTAGGGGCCAAGCACCGAAGGTGCGAAGGCACCTATTGAAACCGTTAGAATTCTTATTATTATTATTATTATTCCGCCGCAAGTCTATGGCAGCCCATAGAACCGCTTGCGGGAAAGTTGTATAATTTGGCACACTGATAGAGGACCGTCCCAACATTAACCATAGCAAGTTTGGAGTCTCTAACTCAAACTCTCTAGCGCCACCACTTGTCCAAACTTTCACTTTCTTTTTACTAATAACTTTTGAAGCCACAAAATCAAAATTCCAATTTCCTCTGAATCCTTGGGTCATGCCGAGTCGAATGAACACCAAATTTCTAAAATCCTAAGGTTTAGTTTTTTTTCTATAATTTTTTGTTTATAAAACCTACTTTTTCGAACTCGTCCTAGATGGTTTGTCTGATTTACACCAAAATTGGCTCAGATCATCTTCAGACCATGCAGGAAAAAAGTAATGGAATTCAAGTTGATTGGACAAACCGTTCTCGAATAACGCGCTAATTAATTCTACGAAAAGCGTTCAAAAATGGAAGTGAGGCAATATCTCCGGAACGCTTTGGAATATTGAGACCAAACTTGGTGTGTGTTATAACAAGCATGACCTGAGGCTACCTGCAGTGTTTCGTCACAGTGCCACCTAGTGGTCAGGAGATATGAAAAATGGCTATTTTTGCTTATAACTTCTCAGTGGTTTGACCAAAAATCTCAAAACTGGTCTTGTTAGATTCGGAGGAGCATGCCGAGTCGACCCATATCCAATTTTCCCATGTCAGCCATTTTGGGTGTCGGCCATTTTGAATTTAGCTTTAAAATGCTGTATCTTGAGAACGGATTAACGTATCGTTTCGACAATAATTACAAAAATGTTCGGCACCATGCCCTGAATGTACATACCAATTTTGGGGCCAGCGCCACCTTGTGGTCAAACGTTATAACGAAATTTCGAAAAATGCTAATAACTTCTGAAAAAAATGGCTTATTGTAATAAAAGTGATCTCAAAATATTCCTTGGGTCAGGCCGAGAACATTGATACCAATTATGCCAAAATTGGCCTAACTTCCTGTTCGCCATTTTGAAGAATGTAGAAAACCTACTTTTTCGAACTCCTCCTAGACCGTTAGTCGGATTTTCACCAAATTTGACTCGTATCATCTTCAGACCATGCTGACAAAAAGTTATGGATTTCGTGTCGATATTCGAAACCGTTTTTATTTAACGCATCAACGAATTTGCAGGTAAGATGCCAAAGCGCATCGGAAGCTGTATCTCTGCAAAGCTTTGAGATATTTGCACCAAATTTGGTATGTGGCATTAACACCTCACACTGATGACACCACATCAATTTGGTAGCAGCGCCACCTATTGGTCAAGAGTAATGAAGCATTCATTAACTATTAGTTTTAAAATGAACAAAAATGCTAATAACTGTAGATAGCATTAGCCTATTGTAATGAAACTGGTCTCAAAATATTCCTTGGGTCATGCCGACAACATAGATACCAATTATGCCACAGTTGGCCAAACTCCCTGTCCGCCATTTTGAATTATGTTGAAAACCTACTTTTTCGATCTAGTCCTAGACCGTTTGTCCGATTTTCACCAAAATCGAGTCAGATCATCTTCAGACTGTGCTGACAAAAAGTTATGGATTTCATGTTGATAGTTGAAACCGTTTTCGTACAGCGCCTCTATAAATTTTAGGCTTGATGTGAAAATGACTCTAAGGCTATATCTTTGGAAAACTTTTACATAATGACACCAAACTTTGTGTGAACGTTTGTCATCTCACACTAAACACACCACATCGATTTGATAACAGCGCCACCTGTTGGTCAAACCTAATAAGCCATTAAATCATATCAGTAGGCGTTCTACATCACTTTTCTGTCGTTTTGACTAAAATCATCCTAAAATGGCTTCTTTTTACTTATTGTTGCAGTTGGTCTGCTGTTCCTGCCATCCTTAGCTCCTCATTTTCCGCTTTGAGTGCTTGGCCCCGTAATTGCTGCTTGCAGCTATATTTAGGGGCCAAGCACCGAAGGTGCGTAGGCACCTATTGTATCCGTTAGAATTCTTATTATTAGGGGCCAAGCACCGAAGGTGCGAAGGCACCTATTGTATCCGTTAGAATTCTTATTATTATTAGGGGCCAAGCACCGAAGGTGCGGAGGCACCTATTGTTTTCGTTAGAATTCTTATTATTAGGGGCCAAGCACCGAAGGTGCGATGGCACCTATTGTATCCGTTAGTGTTATTATTATTATTATTCATCCTCTTCCGCCGCAAGTCTATGGCAGCCCATAGAACCGCTTGCGGGAAAGTTGTATAATTTGGCACACTAATAGAGGACAGTCTCAACTTTAACCATAGCAAGTTTGGAGTCTCTAACTCAAACTCTCTAGCGCCACCACTTGTCCAAACTTTCACTTTATTTTGGCGGATAACTTTTGAACCGTAAGCCATAAAATCAAAATTCCAATTTTCTCTGAATCCTTGGGTCATGCCGAGTCGAATGAACTCCAAATTTCAAAAATCGTAAGGTTTAGTTTTTTTTATATAATTTTTTGTTTGTAAAACATACTTTTTCGAACTCGTCCTAGACGGTTTGTCTGATTTTCATCAAAATTGGCTCAGATCATGTTCAGACCATGCAGGCAAAAAGTTATGGAATTCAAGTTGATTGGACCAATTGTTTTCGAATAACATGCAAACGAATTCTACGAAAAGCGCGCAAAAATGGATGTGAGGTCATATCTCGGCAACGGTTTGTCGTATTGAGACCAAACTTGGTGTGTGTTATTACAAGCATGACCTGAGGCGTCCTGCAGTGTTTCGTCACAGTGCCACCTAGTGGTCAGGAGATATGAAAAATGGTTATTTTTGCTTATAACTTCTCAGTGGTTTGACCAAAAATCTCAAAACTGGTCTTGTTAGATTCGGAGGAGCATGCCGAGTCGAACGATATCCAATTTTCCCATGTCAGCCATTTTGGGTGTCGGCCATTTTGAATTTAGCTTTAAAATGCTGTATCTTGAGAACGGATTAACGTATCGTTTCGACAATAATTACAAAAATGTTCGGCACCATGCCCTGAATGTACATACCAATTTTGGGGCCAGCGCCACCTTGTGGTCAAAAGTTATAGCGAAATTTCGAAAAATGCTAATAACTTCTGAAAAAAATGGCTTATTGTAATAAAAGAGATCTCAAAATATTCCTTGGGTCAGGCCGAGAACATTGATACCAATTATGCCAAAATTGGCCTAACTTCCTTTTCGCCATTTTGATGAATGTAGAAAACCTACTTTTTCGAACTCCTCCTAGACCGTTAGTCGGATTTTCACCAAATTTGACTCGGATCATCTTCAGACCATGCTGACAAAAAGTTATGGATTTCGTGTCGATATTCGAAACCGTTTTCATTTAACGCATCAACAAATTTGCAGGTAAGATGCCAAAGCGTATCGGAAGCTGTATCTCTGCAAAGATTTGAGATATTTGCACCAAATTTGGTATGTGGCATTACCACCTCACACTGATTACACCACATTGATTTGGTAGCAGCGCCACCTATTGGTCAAGAGTAATGAACCATTCATTAACCATTAGTTTTAAAATGAACAAAAATGCTAATAACTGTAGATAGCATTAGCCTATTGTAATGAAACTGGTCTCAAAATATTCCTTGGGTCATGCCGACAACATAGATACCAATTATGCCAGAGTTGGCCAAACTTCCTGTCCGCCATTTTGATTTATGTTGAAAACCTACTTTTTCGAACTAGTCCTAGACCGTTTGTCCGATTTTCACCAAAATCGAGTCAGATCATCTTCAGACTGTGCTGACAAAAAGTTATGGATTTCATGTCGATAGATGAAACAGTTTTCGTACAACGCCTCTACAAATTTTAGGCTTGCTGAAAAAATGACTCTGAGGCTTCATCTCTGCAAAGCTTTGACATAAAGACACCAAACTTTGTGTGTACGTTTGTCACCTCACACTAAACACACCACATGGATTTGATAACAGCGCCACCTGTTGGTCAAACGTAATAAGCCATTAAATCATATCAGTAGGCATTCTACATTTTTTTTCTGTCGTTTTGACTAAAATCATCTTAAAATTGCTTCCTTTTACTTATTGTTGCAGTTGGTCTGCTGTTCCTGCCATCCTTAGCTCCTCATTTTCCGCTTTGAGTGCTTGGCCCCGTAATTGCTGCTTGCAGCTATATTTATTAGGGGCCAAGCACCGAAGGTGCGAAGGCACCTATTGTATCCGTTAGAATTATTATTATTATTAGGGGCCAAGCACCGAAGGTGCGAAGGCACCTATTGTATCCGTTAGAATTCTTATTAGGGGCCAAGCACCGAAGGTGCGTAGGCACCTATTGTATCCGTTAGAATTCTTATTATTATTATTATTATTATTATTCTTCCGCCGCAAGTCTATGGCAGCCCATAGAACCGCTTGCGGGAAAGTTGTATAATTTGGCACACTGATAGTGGACCGTGCCAACATTAACCATAGCAAGTTTGGAGTCTCTAACTCAAACTCTCTAGCGCCACCACTTGTCCAAACTTTCACTTTCTTTTTGCTAATAACTTTTGAACCGTAAGCCATAAAATCAAAATTCCAATTTTCCCTGAATCCTTGGGTCATGCCGAGTCGAATGAACACAAAAATTCAAAAATCGTAAGGTTTAGTTTTTTTTCTATAATTAATTGTTTGAAAAACCTACTTTTTCGAACTCGTCCTAGACGGTTTGTCTGATTTTCACCAGAATTGGCTCAGATCATCTTCAGACCATGCAGGCAAAAAGTTATGGAATTCAAGTTGATTGGACAAACCGTTCTCGAATAACGTGCTAATTAATTCTACGAAAAGCGTTCAAAAATGGAAGTGAGGCAATATCTCCAGAACGCTTTGAATTATTGAGACCAAACTTGGTGTGTGTTATAACAAGCATGACCTGAGGCTACCTGCAGTGTTTCGTCACAGTGCCACCTAGTGGTCAGGAGATATGAAAAATGGCTATTTTTGCTTATAACTTCTCAGTGGTTTGACCAAAAATCTCAAAACTGGTCTTGTTAGATTTGGAGGAGCATGCCGAGTCGAACCATATCCAATTTTCCCATGTCAGCCATTTTGGGTGTCGGCCATTTTGAATTTAGCTTTAAAATGCTGTATCTTGAGAACGGATTAACGTATCGTTTCGACAATAATTACAAAAATGTTCGGCACCATGCCCTGAATGTACATACCAATTTTGGGGCCAGCGCCACCTTGTGGTCAAAAGTTATAACGAAATTTCGAAAAATGCTAATAACTTCTGAAAAAAATGGCTTATTGTAATAAAAGTGATCTCAAAATATTCCTTGGGTCAGGCCGAGAACATTGATACCAATTATGCCAAAATTGGCCTAACTTCCTGTTCGCCATTTTGATTAATGTAGAAAACCTACTTTTTCGAACTCCTCCTAGACCGTTAGTCGGATTTTCACCAAATTTGACTCGGATCATCTTCAGACCATGCTGACAAAAAGTTATGGATTTCGTGTCGATATTCGAAACCGTTTTCATTTAACGCATCAACGAATTTGCAGGTAAGATGCCAAAGCGCATCGGAAGCTGTATCTCTGCAAAGCTTTGAGATATTTGCACCAAACTTGGTATGTGGCATTAACACCTCACACTGATGACACCACATCAATTTGGTAGCAGCGCCACCTATTGGTCAAGAGTAATGAAGCATTCATTAACTATAAGTTTTAAAATGAACAAAAATGCTAATAACTGTAGATAGCATGAGCCTATTGTAATGAAACTGGTCTCAAAATATTCCTTGGGTCATGCCGACAACATAGATACCAATTATGAAACAGTTGGCCAAACTCCCTGTCCGCCATTTTGATTTATGTTGAAAACCTACTTTTTCGAACTAGTCCTAGACCGTTCGTCCGATTTTCACCAAAATCGAGTCAGATCATCTTCAGACTGTGCTGACAAAATGTTATGGATTTCATGATGATAGATGAAACCGTTTTCGTATAGCGCCTCTACAAATTTTAGGCTTGATGTGAAAATGACTCTAAGGCTATATCTTTGGAAAATTTTGACATAATGACACCAAACTTTGTGTGTACGTTTGTCACCTCACACTAAACACACCACATCGATTTGATAACAGCGCCACCTGTTGGTCAAACCTGATAAGCCATTAAATCATATCAGTAGGTGTTCTATATAATTTTTCTGTCGTTTGGACTAAAATCATCCTAAAATGGCTTCTTTTTACTTATTGTTGCAGTTGGTCTGCTGTTCCTGCCATCCTTAGCTCCTCATTTTCCGCTTTGAGTGCTTGGCCCCGTAATTGCTGCTTGCAGCTATATTTAGGGGCCAAGCACCGAAGGTGCGAAGGCACCTATTGTATCCGTTAGAATTCTTCTTCTTATTATTATTATTATTATTATTCCGCCGCAAGTCTATGGCAGCCCATAGAACCGCTTGCGGGAAAGTTGTATAATTTGGCACACTGATAGAGGACCGTACCAATATTAACCATAGCAACTTTGGAGTCTCTAACTCAAACTCTCTAGCGCCACCACTTGTCCAAACTTTCATTTTCTTTTTGCTAATAACTTTTGAACCGTAAGCCACAAAATCAAAATTCCAATTTTCCCTGAATCCTTGGGTCATGCCGAGTCGAATGAACACCAAATTTCAAAAATCGTAAAGATTAGTTTTTTTTCTATAATTAATTGTTTGTAAAACCTACTTTTTCGAACTCGTCCTAGACGGTTTGTCCGATTTTCACCAAAATTGGCTCAGATCATGTTCAGACCATGTTGGCAAAAAGTTATGGAATTCAAGTTGATTGGACAAATTGTTTTCGAATAACATGCAAACGAATTCTACGAAAAGCGTTCAAAAATGGATGTGAGGCCATATCTCGGCAACGGTTTGTCGTATTGAGACCAAACTTGGTGTGTGTTATAACAAGCATGACCTGAGGCTACCTGCAGTGTTTCGTCACAGTGCCACCTAGTGGTCAGTAGATATGAAAAATGGCTATTTTTGCATATAACTTCTCAGTGGTTTGACCAAAAATCTCAAAACTGGTCTTGTTAGATTCGGAGGAGCATGCCGAGTCGACCCATATCCAATTTTCCCATGTCAGCCATTTTGGGTGTCGGCCATTTTGAATTTAGCTTTAAAATGCTGTATCTTGAGAACGGATTGACGTATCGTTTTGACAATAATTACAAAAATGTTCGGCACCATGCCCTGAATGTACATACCAATTTTGGGGCCAGCGCCACCTTGTGGTCAAAAGTTATAACGAAATTTCGAAAAATGGTAATAACTTCTGAAAAAAATGGCTTATTGTAATAAAAGTTATCTCAAAATATTCCTTGGGTCAGGCCGAGAACATTGATACCAATTATGCCAAAATTGGCCTAACTTCCTGTTCGCCATTTTGATGAATGTAGAAAACCTACTTTTTCGAACTCCTCCTAGACCGTTAGTCGGATTTTCACCAAATTTGACTCGGATCATCTTCAGACCATGCTGACAAAAAGTTATGGATTTCGTGTCGATATTCGAAACCGTTTTCATTTAACGCATCAACGAATTTGCAGGTAAGATGCCAAAGCGCATCGGAAGCTGTATCTCTGCAAAGCTTTGCGATATTTGCACCAAATTTGGTATGTGGCATTAACACCTCACACTGATGACACCACATAAATTTGGTAGCAGCGCCACCTATTGGTCAAGAGTAATGAAGCATTCATTAACTTTTAGTTTTAAAATGAACAAAAATGCTAATAACTGTAGATAGCATTAGCCTATTGTAATGAAACTGGTCTCAAAATATTCCTTGGGTCATGCCAACAACACAGATACCAATTATGCCACAGTTGGCCAAACTTCCTGTCCGCCATTTTGATCTATGTTGAAAACCTACTTTTTCGAACTAGTCCTAGACCGTTCGTCCGATTTTCACCAAAATCGGGTCATGTCATCTTCAGACTGTGCTGACAAAAAGTTATGGATTTCATGATGATAGATGAAACCGTTTTCGTATAGCGCCTCTACAAATTTTATGCTTGATGCCAAAATGACTCTGAGGCTTTATCTCTGCAAAGCTTTGACATAATGACACCAAACTTTGTGTATGCATTTGTCACCTCACACTAAACACAGCACATGGATTTGATAACAGCGCCACCTGTTGGTAAAACGTAATAAGCATTAAATCATAACAGTTGGCGTTCTACATCATTTTTCTGTCGTTTTGACTAAAATCATCCTAAAATGGCTTCTTTTTACTTATTGTTGCAGTTGGTCTGCTGTTCCTGCCATCCTTAGCTCCTCATTTGCCGCTTTGAGTGCTTGGCCCCGTAATTGCTGCTTGCAGCTATATTTATTATTATTATTCCGCCGCAAGTCTATGGCAGCCCATAGAACCGCTTGCGGGAAAGTTGTATAATTTGGCACACTGATAGAGGACCGTCCCAACATTAACCATAGCAAGTTTGGAGTCTCTAACTCAAACTCTCTAGCGCCACCACTTGTCCAAACTTTCACTTTCTTTTTGCTAATAACTTTTGAACCGTAAGCCATAAAATCAAAATTCGAATTTTCCCTGAATCCTTGGGTCATGCCGAGTCGAATGAACACCAAATTTCAAAAATCGTAAGGATTAGTTTTTTTTCTATAATTTTTTGTTTATAAAACCTACTTTTTCGAACTCGTCCTAGACGGTTTGTCTGATTTTCACCAAATCTGGCTCAGATCATCTTCAGACCATGTAGGCAAAAAGTTATGGAATTCAAGTTGATTGGACAAACCGTTCTCGAATAACGCGCTAATTAATTCTACGAAAAGCGTTCAAAAATGGAAGTGAGGCCATATCTCCGCAATGCTTTGGAATATTGAGACCAAACTTGGTGTGTGTTGTAACAAGCATGACCCGAGGCTACCTGCAGTGTTTCGTCACAGTGCCACCTAGTGGTCAGGAGTTATGAAAAATGGATATTTTTGCTTATAACTTCTCAGTGGTTTGACCAAAAATCTCAAAACTGGACTTGTTAGATTCGGAGGAGCATGCCGAGTCGACCCATATCCAATTTTCCCATGTCAGCCATTTTGGGTGTCGGCCATTTTGAATTTCGCTTTACAATGCTGTATCTTGAGAACGGATTAACGTATCGTTTCGACAATAATTACAAAAATGTTCGGCACCATGCCCTGAATGTACATACGAAATTTGGGATCAGCGCCACCTTGTGGTCAAAAGTTATAACGAAATTTCGAAAAATGCAAATAACTTCTGAAAAAAATGGCTTATTGTAATAAAAGTGATCTCAAAATATTCCTTGGGTCAGGCCGAGAACATTGATACCAATTATGGCAAAATTGGCCTAACTTCCTGTGCGCCATTTTGATGAAAGTAGAAAACCTACTTTTTCGAACTCCTCCTAGACCGTTAGTCGGATTTTCACCAAATTTGAACCGGATCATCTTCAGACCATGCAGACAAAAAGTTATGGATTTCGTGTCGATATTCGAAACCGTTTTCATTTAACGCATCAACGAATTTGCAGGTAAGATGCCAAAGCGCATCGGAAGCTGTATCTCTGCAAAGCTTTGAGATATTTCTACCAAATTTGGTATGTGGCATTACCACCTCACACTGATGACACCACATCAATTTGGTAGCAGCGCCACCTATTGGTCAAGAGTAATGAAGCATTCATTAACCATTAGTTTTAAAATGAACAAAAATGCTAATAACTGTAGATAGCATTAGCCTATTGTAATGAAACTGGTCTCAAAATATTCTTTGGGTCATGCCGACAACATAGATACCAATTATGCCACAGTTGGCCAAACTTCCTGTCCGCCATTTTGATTTATGTTGAAAACCTACTTTTTCGAACTAGTCCTAGACCGTTCGTCCGATTTTCACCAAAATCGAGTCAGATCATCTTCAGACTGTGCTGACAAAAAGTTATGGATTTCATGTTGATAGATGAAACCGTTTTCGTACAGCGCCTCTATAATTTTTAGGCTTGATGTGAAAATGACTCTAAGGCTATATCTTTGGAAAACTTTGACATAATGACACCAAACTTTGTGTGCACGTTTGTCACCTCACACTAAACACACCACATCGATTTGATAACAGCGCCACCTGTTGGTAAAACCTAATAAGCCATTAAATCATATCAGTATCATTTTTCTGTCGTTTTGACTAAAATCCTCTTAAAATTGCTTCCTTTTACTTATTGTTGCAGTTAGTCTGCTGTTCCTGCCATACTTAGCTCCTCATTTTCCGCTTTGAGTGCTTGGCCCCGTAATTGCTGCTTGCAGCTATATTTAGGGGCCAAGCACCGAAGGTGCGAAGGCACCTATTGAAACCGTTAGAATTCTTATTATTATTATTATTCCGCCGCAAGTCTATGGCAGCCCATAGAACCGCTTGCGGGAAAGTTGTATAATTTGGCACACTGATAGAGGGCCGACTCAACATTAACCATAGCAAGTTTGGAGTCTCTAACTCAAACTCTCTAGCGCCACCACTTGTCCAAACTTTCACTTTCTTTTTGCTAATAACTTTTGAACCGTAAGCCATAAAATCAAAATTCCAATTTTCCCTGAATCCTTGGGTGATGCCGAGTCGAATGAACACCAAATTTCAAAAATCCTAAGGTTTAGTTTTTTTTCTATAATTTTTTGTTTATAAAACCTACTTTTTCGAACTCGTCCTAGACGGTTTGTCTGATTTTCACCAAAATTGGCTCAGATCATCTTCAGACCATGCAGGCAAAAAGTTATGGAATTCAAGTTGATTGGACAAACCGTTCTTGAATAACGCGCTAATTAATTCTACGAAAAGTGCGCAAAAACGGATGTGAGGCCATATCTCCGCAACGGTTTGTCTTATTGAGACCAAACTTGGTGTGTGTTGTAACAAGCATGACCTGAGGCTACCTGCAGTGTTTCGTCACAGTGCCACCTAGTGGTCAGGAGATATGAAAAATGGCTATTTTTGCTTATAACTTCTTAGTGCTTTGGCCAAATATCTAGAAACTGGTCCCGTTAGATTCGGAGGAGCATGCCGAGTCGAACCATATCCAATTTTCCCATGTCAGCCATTTTGGGTGTCGGCCATTTTGAATTTAGCTTTAAAATGCTGTATCTTGAGAACAGATTAACGTATCGTTTCGACCATAATTACAAAAATGTTCGGCACCATGCCCTGAATGTACATACCAATTTTGGGGCCAGCGCCCCCTTGTGGTCAAAAGTTATAACGAAATTTCTAAAAATGCTAATAACTTCTGAAAAAAATGGCTTAATGTAATAAAAGTGATCTCAAAATATTCCTTGGGTCTGGCCGAGAACATTGATACCAATTATGCCAAAATTGGCCTAACTTCCTGTTCGCCATTTTGATGAATGTAGAAAACCTACTTTTTCGAACTCCTCCTAGACTGTTAGTCGGATTTTCACCAAATTTGAATCGGATCATCTTCAGACCATGCTGACAAAAAGTTATGGATTTCGTGTCGATATTCGAAACCGTTTTCATTTAACGCATCAACGAATTTGCAGGTAAGATGCCAAAGCGCATCGGAGGCTGTATCTCTGCAAAGCTTTGAGATATTTGCACCAAATTTGGTATGTGGCATTACCACCTCACACTGATTACACCACATCAATTTGGTAGCAGCGCCACCTATTGGTCAAGAGTAATGAAGCATTCATTAACCATTAGTTTTAAAATGAACAAAAATGCTAATAACTGTAGATAGCATTAGCCTATTGTAATGAAACTGGTCTCAAAATATTCCTTGGGTCATGCTGACAACATAGATATCAATTATGCAACAGTTGGCCAAACTCCCTGTCCGCCATTTTGATTTATGTTGAAAACCTACTTTTTCGAACTAGTCCTAGACCGTTTGTCCGATTTTCACCAAAATCGAGTCAGATCATCTTCAGACTGTGCTGACAAAAATTTATGGATTTCATGTTGATAGTTGAAACCGTTTTCGTACAGCGGCTCTACAAATTTTAGGCTTGATGTGAAAATGACTCTAAGGCTATATCTTTAGAAAACTTTGACATAATGACACCAAACTTTGTGTGAACGTTTGTCATCTCACACTAAACACACCACATCGATTTGATAACAGCGCCACCTGTTGGTCAAACCTAATAAGCCATTAAATCACATCAGTAGTCGTTCTACATCATTTTTCTGTCGTTTTGACTAAAATCATCCTAAAATGGCTTCTTTGTACTTATTGTTGCAGTTGGTCTGCTGTTCCTGCCATCCTTAGCTCCTCATTTTCCGCTTTGAGTGCTTGGCCCCGTAATTGCTGCTTGCAGCTATATTTATTAGGGGCCAAGCACCGAAGGTGCGAAGGCACCTATTGAAACCGTTAGAATTCTTATTATTATTATTATTCCGCCGCAAGTCTATGGCAGCCCATAGAACCGCTTGCGGGAAAGTTGTATAATTTGGCACACTGATAGAGGGCCGACTCAACATTAACCATAGCAAGTTTGGAGTCTCTAACTCAAACTCTCTAGCGCCACCACTTGTCCAAACTTTCACTTTCTTTTTGCTAATAACTTTTGAACCGTAAGCCATAAAATCAAAATTCCAATTTTCCCTGAATCCTTGGGTGATGCCGAGTCGAATGAACACCAAATTTCAAAAATCCTAAGGTTTAGTTTTTTTTCTATAATTTTTTGTTTATAAAACCTACTTTTTCGAACTCGTCCTAGACGGTTTGTCTGATTTTCACCAAAATTGGCTCAGATCATCTTCAGACCATGCAGGCAAAAAGTTATGGAATTCAAGTTGATTGGACAAACCGTTCTCGAATAACGCGCTAATTAATTCTACGAAAAGTGCGCAAAAACGGATGTGAGGCCATATCTCCGCAACGGTTTGTCTTATTGAGACCAAACTTGGTGTGTGTTGTAACAAGCATGACCTGAGGCTACCTGCAGTGTTTCGTCACAGTGCCACCTAGTGGTCAGGAGATATGAAAAATGGCTATTTTTGCTTATAACTTCTTAGTGCTTTGGCCAAATATCTAGAAACTGGTCCCGTTAGATTCGGAGGAGCATGCCGAGTCGAACCATATCCAATTTTCCCATGTCAGCCATTTTGGGTGTCGGCCATTTTGAATTTAGCTTTAAAATGCTGTATCTTGAGAACAGATTAACGTATCGTTTCGACCATAATTACAAAAATGTTCGGCACCATGCCCTGAATGTACATACCAATTTTGGGGCCAGCGCCACCTTGTGGTCAAAAGTTATAACGAAATTTCTAAAAATGCTAATAACTTCTGAAAAAAATGGCTTAATGTAATAAAAGTGATCTCAAAATATTCCTTGGGTCTGGCCGAGAACATTGATACCAATTATGCCAAAATTGGCCTAACTTCCTGTTCGCCATTTTGATGAATGTAGAAAACCTACTTTTTCGAACTCCTCCTAGACTGTTAGTCGGATTTTCACCAAATTTGAATCGGATCATCTTCAGACCATGCTGACAAAAAGTTATGGATTTCGTGTCGATATTCGAAACCGTTTTCATTTAACGCATCAACGAATTTGCAGGTAAGATGCCAAAGCGCATCGGAGGCTGTATCTCTGCAAAGCTTTGAGATATTTGCACCAAATTTGGTATGTGGCATTACCACCTCACACTGATTACACCACATCAATTTGGTAGCAGCGCCACCTATTGGTCAAGAGTAATGAAGCATTCATTAACCATTAGTTTTAAAATGAACAAAAATGCTAATAACTGTAGATAGCATTAGCCTATTGTAATGAAACTGGTCTCAAAATATTCCTTGGGTCATGCTGACAACATAGATATCAATTATGCAACAGTTGGCCAAACTCCCTGTCCGCCATTTTGATTTATGTTGAAAACCTACTTTTTCGAACTAGTCCTAGACCGTTTGTCCGATTTTCACCAAAATCGAGTCAGATCATCTTCAGACTGTGCTGACAAAAATTTATGGATTTCATGTTGATAGTTGAAACCGTTTTCGTACAGCGGCTCTACAAATTTTAGGCTTGATGTGAAAATGACTCTAAGGCTATATCTTTAGAAAACTTTGACATAATGACACCAAACTTTGTGTGAACGTTTGTCATCTCACACTAAACACACCACATCGATTTGATAACAGCGCCACCTGTTGGTCAAACCTAATAAGCCATTAAATCACATCAGTAGTCGTTCTACATCATTTTTCTGTCGTTTTGACTAAAATCATCCTAAAATGGCTTCTTTGTACTTATTGTTGCAGTTGGTCTGCTGTTCCTGCCATCCTTAGCTCCTCATTTTCCGCTTTGAGTGCTTGGCCCCGTAATTGCTGCTTGCAGCTATATTTAGGGGCCAAGCACCGAAGGTGCGAAGGCACCTATTGAAACCGTTAGAATTCTTATTATTATTATTATTCCGCCGCAAGTCTATGGCAGCCCATAGAACCGCTTGCGGGAAAGTTGTATAATTTGGCACACTGATAGAGGGCCGACTCAACATTAACCATAGCAAGTTTGGAGTCTCTAACTCAAACTCTCTAGCGCCACCACTTGTCCAAACTTTCACTTTCTTTTTGCTAATAACTTTTGAACCGTAAGCCATAAAATCAAAATTCCAATTTTCCCTGAATCCTTGGGTGATGCCGAGTCGAATGAACACCAAATTTCAAAAATCCTAAGGTTTAGTTTTTTTTCTATAATTTTTTGTTTATAAAACCTACTTTTTCGAACTCGTCCTAGACGGTTTGTCTGATTTTCACCAAAATTGGCTCAGATCATCTTCAGACCATGCAGGCAAAAAGTTATGGAATTCAAGTTGATTGGACAAACCGTTCTCGAATAACGCGCTAATTAATTCTACGAAAAGTGCGCAAAAACGGATGTGAGGCCATATCTCCGCAACGGTTTGTCTTATTGAGACCAAACTTGGTGTGTGTTGTAACAAGCATGACCTGAGGCTACCTGCAGTGTTTCGTCACAGTGCCACCTAGTGGTCAGGAGATATGAAAAATGGCTATTTTTGCTTATAACTTCTTAGTGCTTTGGCCAAATATCTAGAAACTGGTCCCGTTAGATTCGGAGGAGCATGCCGAGTCGAACCATATCCAATTTTCCCATGTCAGCCATTTTGGGTGTCGGCCATTTTGAATTTAGCTTTAAAATGCTGTATCTTGAGAACAGATTAACGTATCGTTTCGACCATAATTACAAAAATGTTCGGCACCATGCCCTGAATGTACATACCAATTTTGGGGCCAGCGCCACCTTGTGGTCAAAAGTTATAACGAAATTTCTAAAAATGCTAATAACTTCTGAAAAAAATGGCTTAATGTAATAAAAGTGATCTCAAAATATTCCTTGGGTCTGGCCGAGAACATTGATACCAATTATGCCAAAATTGGCCTAACTTCCTGTTCGCCATTTTGATGAATGTAGAAAACCTACTTTTTCGAACTCCTCCTAGACTGTTAGTCGGATTTTCACCAAATTTGAATCGGATCATCTTCAGACCATGCTGACAAAAAGTTATGGATTTCGTGTCGATATTCGAAACCGTTTTCATTTAACGCATCAACGAATTTGCAGGTAAGATGCCAAAGCGCATCGGAGGCTGTATCTCTGCAAAGCTTTGAGATATTTGCACCAAATTTGGTATGTGGCATTACCACCTCACACTGATTACACCACATCAATTTGGTAGCAGCGCCACCTATTGGTCAAGAGTAATGAAGCATTCATTAACCATTAGTTTTAAAATGAACAAAAATGCTAATAACTGTAGATAGCATTAGCCTATTGTAATGAAACTGGTCTCAAAATATTCCTTGGGTCATGCTGACAACATAGATATCAATTATGCAACAGTTGGCCAAACTCCCTGTCCGCCATTTTGATTTATGTTGAAAACCTACTTTTTCGAACTAGTCCTAGACCGTTTGTCCGATTTTCACCAAAATCGAGTCAGATCATCTTCAGACTGTGCTGACAAAAATTTATGGATTTCATGTTGATAGTTGAAACCGTTTTCGTACAGCGGCTCTACAAATTTTAGGCTTGATGTGAAAATGACTCTAAGGCTATATCTTTAGAAAACTTTGACATAATGACACCAAACTTTGTGTGAACGTTTGTCATCTCACACTAAACACACCACATCGATTTGATAACAGCGCCACCTGTTGGTCAAACCTAATAAGCCATTAAATCACATCAGTAGTCGTTCTACATCATTTTTCTGTCGTTTTGACTAAAATCATCCTAAAATGGCTTCTTTGTACTTATTGTTGCAGTTGGTCTGCTGTTCCTGCCATCCTTAGCTCCTCATTTTCCGCTTTGAGTGCTTGGCCCCGTAATTGCTGCTTGCAGCTATATTTATTATTATTATTCTTCCGCCGCAAGTCTATGGCAGCCCATAGAACCGCTTGTGGGAAAGTTGTATAATTTGGCACACTGATAGAGGGCCGACTCAACATTAACCATAGCAAGTTTGGAGTCTCTAATTCAAACTCTCTAGCGCCACCACTTGTCCAAACTTTCACTTTCTTTTTGCTAATAACTTTTGAACCGTAAGCCATAAAATCAAAATTCCAATTTTCCCTGAATCCTTGGGTCATGCCGAGTCGAATGAACACCAAATTTCAAAAATCCTAAGGCTTAGTTTTTTTTCTATAATTTTTTGTTTATAAAACCTACTTTTTCGAACTCGTCCTAGACGGTTTGTCTGATTTTCACCAAAATTGAGTCAGATCATCTTCAGACCATGCAGGCAAAAAGTTATGGAATTCAAGTTGTTTGGACAAACCGTTCTCGAATAACGCGCTAATTAATTCTACGAAAAGCGTTCAAAAAAGGAAGTGAGGCAATATCTCCGGAACGCTTTGGAATATTGAGACCAAACTTGGTGTGTGTTATAACAAGCATGACCTGAGGCTACCTGCAGTGTTTCGTCACAGTGCCACCTAGTGGTCAGGAGATATGAAAAATGGCTATTTTTGCTTATAACTTCTCAGTGGTTTGACCAAAAATCTCAAAACTGGTCTTGTTAGATTCGGAGGAGCATGCCGAGTCGACCCATATCCAATTTTCCCATGTCAGCCATTTTGGGTGTCGGCCATTTTGAATTTAGCTTTAAAATGCTGTATCTTGAGAACGGATTAACGTATCGTTTCGACAATAATTGCAAAAATGTTCGGCACCATGCCCTGAATGTACATACCAATTTTGGGGCCAGCGCCACCTTGTGGTCAAAAGTTATAACGAAATTTCCAAAAATGCTAATAACTTCTGAACAAAATGGCTTATTGTAATAAAAGTGATCTCAAAATATTCCTTGAGTCAGGCCGAGAACATTGATACCAATTATGCCAAAATTGGCCTAACTTCCTGTTCACCATTTTGATTAATGTAGAAAACCTACTTTTTCGTACTCCTCCTAGACCGTTAGTCGGATTTTCACCAAATTTGAACCGGATCATCTTCAGACCATGCTGACAAAAAGTTATGGATTTCGTGTCGATATTCGAAACCGTTTTCATTTAACGCATCAATGAATTTGCAGGTAAGATGCCAAAGCGCATCGGAAGCTGTATCTCTGCAAAGCTTAGAGATATTTGCACCAAATTTGGTATGTGGCATTACCACCTCACACTGATGACACCACATAAATTTGGTAGCAGCGCCACCTATTGGTCAAGAGTAATGAAGCATTCATTAACCATTAGTTTTAAAATGAACAAAAATGCTAATGACTGTAGATAGCATTAGCCTATTGTAATGAAACTGGTCTCAAAATATTCCTTGGGTCATGCCGACAACATAGATACCAGTTATGCCACAGTTGGCCAAACTCCCTGTCCGCCATTTTGATTTATGTTGAAAACCTACTTTTTCGAACTAGTCCTAGACCGTTCGTCCGATTCTCACCAAAATTGAGTCAGATCATCTTCAGACTATGCTGACAAAAAGTTATGAATTTCATGATGATAGATGAAACCGTTTTCGTATAGCGCCTCTCTAAATTTAAGGATTGATGTGAAAATGACTATAAGGCTATATCTTTGGAAAATTTTGACATAATGACACCAAACTTTGTGTGCACGTTTGTCACCTCACACTAAACACACCACATGGATTTGAGAACAGCGCCAGCTGTTGATCAAACGTAATAAGCATTAAATCATATCAGTAGGCGTTCTACACCATTTTTCTGTAGTTTTCACTAAAATCCTATCAAAATTGCTTCCTTTTCCTTATTGTTGCAGTTGGTCTGCTGTTCCTGCCATCTTTAGCTCCTCATTTTCCGCTTTGACTGCTTGGCCCCGTAATTGCTGCTTGCAGCTATATTTATTATTATTATTATTCCGCCGCAAGTCTATGGCAGCCCATAGAACCGCTTGCGGGAAAGTTGTATAATTTGGCACACTGATAGAGGACCGTCCCAACATTAACCATAGCAAGTTTGGAGTCTCTAACTCAAACTCTCTAGCGCCACCATTTGTCCAAACTTTCACTTTCTTTTTGCTAATAACTTTTGAACCGTAAGCCACAAAATCAAAATTCCAATTTTCCCTGAATCCTTGGGTCATGCCGAGTCGAATGAACACCAAATTTCAAAAATCGTAAGGATTAGTTTTTTTTCTATAATTAATTGTTTGTAAAACCTACTTTTTCGAACTCGTCCTAGACGGTTTGTCTGATTTACACCAAAATTGGCTCAGATCATCGTCAGACTATGCAGGCAAAAAGTTATGGAATTCAAGTTGATTGGACAAACCCTTCTCGAATAACGCGCTAATTAATTCTACGAAAAGCGTTCAAAAATGGAAGTCAGGCAATATCTCCGGAACGCTTTGGAATATTGAGACCAAACTTGGTGTGTGTTATAACAAGCATGACCTGAGGCTACCTGCAGTGTTTCGTCACAGTGCCACCTAGTGGTCAGGAGTTATGAAAAATGGCTATTTTTGCTTATAACTTCTCAGTGGTTTGACCAAAAATCTCAAAACTGGTCTTGTTAGATTCGGAGGAGCATGCCGAGTCGACCCATATCCAATATTCCCATGTCAGCCATTTTGGGTGTCGGCCATTTTGAATTTAGCTTTAAAATGCTGTATCTTGAGAACGGATTAACGTATCGTTTCGACAATAATTACAAAAATGTTCGGCACCATGCCCTGAATGTACATACCAATTTTGGGGCCAGCGCCACCTTGTGGTCAAAAGTTATAACGAAATTTCTAAAAATGCTAATAACTTCTGAAAAAAATGGCTTATTGTAATAAAAGTGATCTCAAAATATTCCTTGGGTCAGGCCGAGAACATAAATACCAATTATGCCAAAATTGGCCTAACTTCCTGTTCGCCATTTTGATGAATGTAGAAAACCTACTTTTTCGAACTCCTCCTAGACCGTTAGTCGGATTTTCACCAAATTTGACTCGGATCATCTTCAGACCATGCTGACAAAAAGTTATGGATTTCGTGTCGATATTCGAAACCGTTTTCATTTAATGCATCAATGAATTTGCAGGTAAGATGCCAAAGCGCATCGGAAGCTGTATCTCTGCAAAGCTTTGAGATATTTGCACCAAATTTGGTATGTGGCATTACCACCTCACACTGATTACACCACATAAAATTGGTAGCAGCGCCACCTATTGGTCAAGAGTAATGAACCATTCATTAACCATTAGTTTTAAAATGATCAAAAATGCTAATAACTGTAGATAGCATTAGCCTATTGTAATGAAACTGGTCTCAAAATATTCCTTGGGTCATGCCGACAACACAGATACCAATTATGCCACAGTTGGCCAAACTTCCTGTCCGCCATTTTGATCTATGTTGAAAACCTACTTTTTAGAACTAGTCCTAGACCGTTCGTCCGATTCTCACCAAAATTGAGTCAGATCATCTTCAGACTGTGCTGACAAAAAGTTATGAATTTCATGATGATAGATGAAACCGTTTTCGTATAGCGCCTCTCTAAATTTAAGGATTGATGTGAAAATGACTCTAAGGCTATATCTTTGGAAAATTTTGACATAATGACACCAAACTTTGTGTGCACGTTTGTCACCTCACACTAAACACACCACATGGATTTGAGAACAGCGCCACCTGTTGGTCAAACCTAATAAGCCATTAAATCATATCAGTAGGCGTTCTACATAATTTTTCTGTCGTTTTGACTAAAACCATCCTAAAATGGCTTCTTTTTACTTATTGTTGCAGTTGGTCTGCTGTTCCTGCCATCCTTAGCTCCTCATTTTCCGCTTTGAGTGCTTGGCCCCGTAATTGCTGCTTGCAGCTATATTTATTATTATTATTATTCCGCCGCAAGTCTATGGCAGCCCATAGAACCGCTTGCGGGAAAGTTGTATAATTTGGCACACTGATAGAGGACCGTCCCAACATTAACCATAGCAAGTTTGGAGTCTCTAACTCAAACTCTCTAGCGCCACCACTTGTCCAAACTTTCACTTTCTTTTTACTAATAACTTTTGAACCGTAAGCCGCAAAATCAAAATTCCAATTTTCCCTGAATCCTTGGGTCATGCCGAGTCGAATGAACACCAAATTTCAAAAATCCTAAGGATTAGTTTTTTTTCTATAATTAATTGTTTGTAAAACCTACTTTTTCAAACTCGTCCTAGACGGTTTGTCTGATTTACACCAAAATTGGCTCAGATCATCTTCAGACCATGCAGGCAAAAAGTTATGGAATTCAAGTTGATTGGACAAACTGTTCTCGAATAACGCGCTAATTAATTCTACGAAAAGCGTTAAAAAATGGAATTGAGGCAATATCTCCGGAACGCTTTGGAATATTGAGACCAAACTTGGTGTGTGTTATAACAAGCATGACCTGAGGCTACCTGCAGTGTTTCGTCACAGTGCCACCTAGTGGTCAGGAGATATGAAAAATGGCTATTTTTTCTTATAACTTCTCAGTGGTTTGACCAGAAATCTCAAAACTGGTCTTGGTAGAATCGGAGGAGCATGCCGAGTCGACCTATATCCAATTTTCCCATGTCAGCCATTTTGGGTGTCGGCCATTTTGAATTTAGTTTTAAAATGCTGTATCTTGAGAACGGATTAACGTATCGTTTCGACAATAATTACAAAAATGTTCGGCACCATGCCCTGAATGTACATACCAATTTTGGGGCCAGCGCCACCTTGTGGTCAAAAGTTATAACGAAATTTCTAAAAATGCTAATAACTTCTGAAAAAAATGGCTTATTGTAATAAAAGTGATCTCAAAATATTCCTTGGGTCAGGCCGAGAACATTGATTCCAATTATGCCAAAATTGGCCTAACTTCCTGTTCGCCATTTTGATGAATGTAGAAAACCTACTTTTTCGAACTCCTCCTAGACCGTTAGTCGGATTTTCACCAAATTTGAATCGGATCATCTTCAGACCATGCTGACAAAAGTTATGGATTTCGTGTCGATATTCGAAACCGTTTTCATTTAACGCATCAACGAATTTGCAGGTAAGATGCCAAAGCGCATCGGAAGCTGTATCTCTGCAAAGCTTTGAGATATTTGCACCAAATTTGGTATGTGGCGTTAGCACCTGACACTGATTACACCACATCAATTTGGTAGCAGCGCCACCTATTGGTCAAGAGTAATGAACCATTAATTAACCATTAGTTTTAAAATGATCAAAAATGCTAATAACTATAGATAGCATTAGCCTATTGTAATGAAACTCATCTCAAAATATTCCTTGGGTCATGCCGACAAAACAGATAGCAATTATGCCACAGTTGGCCAAACTTCCTGTCCGCCATTTTGATCTATGTTGAAAACCTACTTTTTAGAACTAGTCCTAGACCGTTCGTCCGATTCTCACCAAAATTGAGTCAGATCATCTTCAGACTGTGCTGACAAAAAGTTATGGATTTCATGCTGATAGATGAAACCGTTTTCGTATAGCGCCTCTACAAATTTTAGGCTTGATGTGAAAATGACTCTAAGGCTATATCTTTGGAAAACTTTGACATAATGACACCAAACTTTGTGTGCACGTTTGTCACCTCACACTAAACACACCACATGGATTTGAGAACAGCGCCACCTGTTGGTCAAACGTAATAAGCATTAAATCATATCAGTAGGCTTTCTACACCATTTTTCTGTAATTTTCACTAAAATCCTCTCAAAATTGCTTCCTTTTCGTTATTGTTGCAGTTGGTCTGCTGTTCCTGCCATCCTTAGCTCCTCATTTCCGCTTTGATTGCTTGGCCCCGTAATTGCTGCTTGCAGCTATATTTAGGGGCCAAGCACCGAAGGTGCGAAGGCACCTATTGTATCCGTTAGAATTCTTATTATTAGGGGCCAAGCACCGAAGGTGCGAAGGCACCTATTGAAACCGTTAGAATTATTATTATTATTATTATTCCGCCGCAAGTCTATGGCAGCCCATAGAACCGCTTGCGGGAAAGTTGTATAATTTGGCACACTGATAGAGGGCCGACTCAACATTAACCATAGGAAGTTTGGAGTCTCTAACTCAAACTCTCTAGCGCCACCACTTGTCCAAACTTTCACTTTCTTTTTGCTAATAACTTTTGAACCGTAAGCCATAAAATCAAAATTCCAATTTTCCCTGAATCCTTGGGTGATGCCGAGTCGAATGAACACCAAATTTCAAAAATCCTAAGGTTTAGTTTTTTTTCTATAATTTTTTGTTTATAAAACCTACTTTTTCGAACTCGTCCTAGACGGTTTGTCTGATTTTCACCAAAATTGGCTCAGATCATCTTCAGACCATGCAGGCAAAAAGTTATGGAATTCAAGTTGATTGGACAAACCGTTCTCGAATAACGCGCTAATTAATTCTACGAAAAGTGCGCAAAAACGGATGTGAGGCCATATCTCCGCAACGGTTTGTCTTATTGAGACCAAACTTGGTGTGTGTTGTAACAAGCATGACCTGAGGCTACCTGCAGTGTTTCGTCACAGTGCCACCTAGTGGTCAGGAGATATGAAAAATGGCTATTTTTGCTTATAACTTCTTAGTGCTTTGGCCAAATATCTAGAAACTGGTCCCGTTAGATTCGGAGGAGCATGCCGAGTCGAACCATATCCAATTTTCCCATGTCAGCCATTTTGGGTGTCGGCCATTTTGAATTTAGCTTTAAAATGCTGTATCTTGAGAACAGATTAACGTATCGTTTCGACCATAATTACAAAAATGTTCGGCACCATGCCCTGAATGGACATACCAATTTTGGGGCCAGCGCCACCTTGTGGTCAAAAGTTATAACGAAATTTCTAAAAATGCTAATAACTTCTGAAAAAAATGGCTTAATGTAATAAAAGTGATCTCAAAATATTCCTTGGGTCTGGCCGAGAACATTGATACCAATTATGCCAAAATTGGCCTAACTTCCTGTTCGCCATTTTGATGAATGTAGAAAACCTACTTTTTCGAACTCCTCCTAGACTGTTAGTCGGATTTTCACCAAATTTGAATCGGATCATCTTCAGACCATGCTGACAAAAAGTTATGGATTTCGTGTCGATATTCGAAACCGTTTTCATTTAACGCATCAACGAATTTGCAGGTAAGATGCCAAAGCGCATCGGAGGCTGTATCTCTGCAAAGCTTTGAGATATTTGCACCAAATTTGGTATGTGGCATTACCACCTCACACTGATTACACCACATCAATTTGGTAGCAGCGCCACCTATTGGTCAAGAGTAATGAAGCATTCATTAACCATTAGTTTTAAAATGAACAAAAATGCTAATAACTGTAGATAGCATTAGCCTATTGTAATGAAACTGGTCTCAAAATATTCCTTGGGTCATGCTGACAACATAGATATCAATTATGCAACAGTTGGCCAAACTCCCTGTCCGCCATTTTGATTTATGTTGAAAACCTACTTTTTCGAACTAGTCCTAGACCGTTTGTCCGATTTTCACCAAAATCGAGTCAGATCATCTTCAGACTGTGCTGACAAAAATTTATGGATTTCATGTTGATAGTTGAAACCGTTTTCGTACAGCGGCTCTACAAATTTTAGGCTTGATGTGAAAATGACTCTAAGGCTATATCTTTAGAAAACTTTGACATAATGACACCAAACTTTGTGTGAACGTTTGTCATCTCACACTAAACACACCACATCGATTTGATAACAGCGCCACCTGTTGGTCAAACCTAATAAGCCATTAAATCACATCAGTAGTCGTTCTACATCATTTTTCTGTCGTTTTGACTAAAATCATCCTAAAATGGCTTCTTTGTACTTATTGTTGCAGTTGGTCTGCTGTTCCTGCCATCCTTAGCTCCTCATTTTCCGCTTTGAGTGCTTGGCCCCGTAATTGCTGCTTGCAGCTATATTTAGGGGCCAAGCACCGAAGGTGCGAAGGCACCTATTGTATCCGTTAGAATTCTTATTATTATTATTATTCCGCCGCAAGTCTATGGCAGCCCATAGAACCGCTTGCGGGAAAGTTGTATAATTTGGCACACTGATAGAGGACCGTCCCAACATTAACCATAGCAAGTTTGGAGTCTCTAACTCAAACTCTCTAGCGCCACCACTTGTCCAAACTTTCACTTTCTTTTTGCTAATAACTTTTGAACCGTAAGCCACAAAATCAAAATTCCAATTTTCCCTGAATCCTTGGGTCTTGCCGAGTCGAATGAACACCACATTTCAAAAATCCTAAGGTTTAGTTTTTTTTCTATAATTTTTTGATTATAAAACATACTTTTTCGAACTCGTCCTAGACGGTTTGTCTGATTTTCACCAAAATTGGCTCAGATCATCTTCAGACGATGCAGGCAAAAAGTTATGGAATTCAAGTTGATTGGACAAACCGTTCTCGAATAACGCGCTAATTAATTCTATGAAAAACGCGCAAAAATGGATGTGAGGCCATATCTTGGCAATGCTTTGGAGTATTGAGTCCAAACTTGGTGTGTGTTATAACAAGCATGACCTGAGGCTACCTGCTGTGTTTCGTCACAGTGCCACCTAGTGGTCAGAAGATATGAAAAATGGCTATTTTTGATTATAACTTCTCAGTGGTTTGACCAAAAATCTCGAAACTCGTCCCGTTAGATTAGGAGGAGCATGCCGAGTCGAACCATATCCAATTTTCCCATGTCAGCCATTTTGTGTGTCGGCCATTTTGAATTTAGATTTAAAATGCTGTATCTTGAGAACGGATTAACGTATCGTTTCGACAATAATTACAAAAATGTTCGGCACCATGCCCTGAATGTACATACCAATTTTGGGGCCAGCGCCACCTTGTGGTCAAAAGTTATAACGAAATTTCGAAAAATGCTAATAACTTCTGAAAAAAATGGCTTATTGTAATAAAAGTGATCTCAAAATATTCCTTGGGTCAGACCGAGAACATTGATACCCATTATGCCAAAATTGGCCTAACTTCCTGTTCGCCATTTTGATGAATGTAGAAAACCTACTTTTTCGAACTCCTCCTAGACCGTTAGTCGGATTTTCACCAAATTTGACTCGGATCATCTTCAGACCATGCTGACAAAAAGTTATGGATTTCGTGTCGATATTCGAAACCGTTTTCATTTAACGCATCAACGAATTTGCAGGTAAGATGCCAAAGCGAATCAGAAGCTGTATCTCTGCAAAGCTTTGAGATATTTGCACCAAATTTGGTATGTGGCATTAACACCTCACACTGATGACACCACATCAATTTGGTAGCAGCGCCACCTATTGGTCAAGAGTAATGAAGCATTCATTAACTATAAGTTTTAAAATGAACAAAAATGCTAATAACTGTAGATAGCATGAGCCTATTGTAATAAAACTGGTCTCAAAATATTCCTTGGGTCATGCCGACAACATAGATACCAATTATGCCACAGTTGGCCAAACTTCCTGTCCGCCATTTTGATCTATGTTGAAAACCTACTTTTTCGAACTAATCCTAGACCGTTCGTCCGATTTTCACCAAAAATGGAGTCAGATCATCTTCAGACTGTGCTGACAAAAAGTTATGGATTTCATGTTGATAGATGGAACCGTTTTCGTACAGCGCCTCTATAAATTTTAGGCTTGATGTGAAAATGACTCTAAGGCTATAATTTTGGAAAACTTTGACATAATGACACCAAACTTTGTGTGCACGTTTGTCACCTCACACTAAACACACCACATCGATTTGATAACAGCGCCACCTGTTGGTCAAACCTAATAAGCCATTAAATCATATCAGTAGGAGTTCTACATCATTTTTCTGTCGTTTTGACTAAAATCATCCTAAAATGGCTTCTTTTTACTTATTGTTGCAGTTGGTCTGCTGTTCCTGCCATCCTTAGCTCCTCATTTTCCGCTTTGAGTGCTTGGCCCCGTAATTGCTGCTTGCAGCTATATTTATTATTATTATTATTATTATTATTATTATTCCGCCGCAAGTCTATGGCAGCCCATAGAACCGCTTGCGGGAAAGTTGTATAATTTGGCACACTGATAGTGGACCGTCCCAATATTAACCGTAGCAAGTTTGGAGTCTCTAACTCAAACTCTCTAGCGCCACCACTTGTCCAAACTTTCACTTTCTTTTTGCTAATAACTTTTGAACCGTAAGCCATAAAATCAAAATTCCAATTTTCCCTGAATCCTTGGGTCATGCCGAGTCGAATGAACACCAAATTTAAAAAATCGTAAGGTTTAGTTTTTTTTCTATAATTTTTTGTTTATAAAACCTACTTTTTCGAACTCGTCCTAGACGGTTTGTCTGATTTTCACCAAAATTGGCTCAGATCATCATCAGACCATGCAGGCAAAAAGTTATGGAATTCAAGTTGATTGGACAAACCGTTCTCGAATAACACGCTAATTAATTCTACGAAAAGTGCGCAAAAACGGATGTGAGGCCATATCTCCGCAACGGTTTGTCTTATTGAGACCAAACTTGGTGTGTGTTGTAACAAGCATGACCTGAGGCTACCTGCAGTGTTTCGTCATAGTGACACCTAGTGGTCAGGAGATATGAAAAATGGCTATTTTTGCTTATAACTTCTCAGTGGTTGATCCAAAAATCTCAAAACTGGTCTTGTTAGATTCGGAGGAGCATGCCGAGTCGAACCATATCCAATTTTCCCATGTCAGCCATTTTGGGTGTCGGCCATTTTGAATTTAGCTTTAAAATGCTGTATCTTGAGAACGGATTAACGTATCGTTTCGACAATAATTACAAAAATGTTCGGCACCATGCCCTGAATGTACATACCAGTTTTGGGGCCAGCGCCACCTTGTGGTCAAAAGTTATAACGAAATTCGAAAAATGCTAATAACTTCTGAAAAAAATGGCTTATTGTAATAAAAGTAATCTCAAAAGATTCCTTGGGTCAGGCCGAGAACATTGATACCAATTATGCCAAAATTGGCCTAACTTCCTGTTCGCCATTTTGATGAATGTAGAAAACCTACTTTTTCGAACTCCTCCTAGACCGTTAGTCGGATTTTCACCAAATTTGACTCGGATCATCTTCAGACCATGCTGACAAAAAGTTATGGATTTCGTGTCGATATTCGAAACCGTTTTCATTTAACGCATCAACGAATTTGCAGGTAAGATGCCAAAGCGCATCGGAAGCTGTATCTCTGCAAAGCTTTGAGATATTTGCACCAAATTTGGTATGTGGCATTAACACCTCACACTGATGACACCACATCAATTTGGTAGCAGCGCCACCTATTGGTCAAGAGTAATGAAGCATTCATTAACCATTAGTTTTTAAATGAACAAAAATGCTAATAACTGTAGATAGCATTAGCCTATTGTAATGAAACTGGTCTCAAAATATTCCTTGGGTCATGCCGACAAAACAGATACCAATTATGCCAGAGTTGGCCAAACTTCCTGTCCGCCATTTTGATCTATGTTGAAAACCTACTTTTTCGAACTAGTCCTAGACCGTTTGTCCGATTTTAACCAAAATCGAGTCAGATCATCTTCAGACTGTGCTGACAAAAGGTTATGGATTTCATGTTGATAGATGAAACCGTTTTCGGATAGCGCCTCTACAAATTTTAGGCTTGATGTGAAAATGACTCTAAGGCTATATCTTTGGAAAACTTTGACATAATGACACCAAACTTTGTGTGCACGTTTGTCACCTCACACTAAACACACCACATGGATTTGAGAACAGCGCCACCTGTTGGTCAAACGTAATAAGCATTAAATCATATCAGTAGGCTTTCTACACCATTTTTCTGTAATTTTCACTAAAATCCTCTCAAAATTGCTTCCTTTTCGTTATTGTTGCAGTTGGTCTGCTGTTCCTGCCATCCTTAGCTCCTCATTTCCACTTTGATTGCTTGGCCCCGTAATTGCTGCTTGCAGCTATATTTATTATTAGGGGCCAAGCACCGAAGGTGCGAAGGCACCTATTGTTTTCGTTAGAATTCTTATTATTATTATTATTATTATTATTCTTCCGCCGCAAGTCTATGGCAGCCCATAGAACCGCTTGCGGGAAAGTTGTATAATTTGGCACACTGATAGAGGACCGTCCCAACATTAACCATAGCAAGTTTGGAGTCTCTAACTCAAACTCTCTAGCGCCACCATTTGTCCAAACTTTCACTTTCTTTTTGCTAATAACTTTTGAACCGTAAGCCACAAAATCAAAATTCCAATTTTCCCTGAATCCTTGGGTCATGCCGAGTCGAATGAACACCAAATTTCAAAAATCGTAAGGATTAGTTTTTTTTCTATAATTTTTTGTTTATAAAACCTACTTTTTCGAACTCGTCCTAGACGGTTTGTCTGATTTTCACCAAAATTGGCTCAGATCATCTACAGACCATGCAGGCAAAAAGTTATGGAATTCAAGTTGATTGGACAAACCGTTCTCGAATAACGCGCTATTTAATTCTACGAAAAGCGCGCAAAAATGGATGTAAGGCCATATCTCCGCAACGGTTTGTCGTATTGAGACCAAACTTGGTGTGTGTTATAACAAGCATGATCTGAGGCGTCCTGCAGTGTTTCGTAACAGTGCCACCTAGTGGTCAGGAGATATGAAAAATGGCTATTTTTGCTTATAACTTCTCAGTGATTTGGCCAAAAATCTCGAAACTCATTCTGTTAGATTCGGAGGAGCATGCCGAGTCGAACCATATCCAATTTTCCCAAGTCAGCCATTTTGGGTGTCGGCCATTTTGAATTTAGCTTTAAAATGCTGTATCTTGAGAACGGATTAACGTATCGTTTCGACAATAATTACAAAAATGTTCGGCACCATGCCCTGAATGTACATACCAATTTTGGGGCCAGTGCCACCTTGTGGTCAAAAGTTATAACGAAATTTCTAGAAATGCTAATAACTTCTGAAAAAAATGGCTTATTGTAATAAAAGTGATCTCAAAATATTCCTTGGGTCAGACCGAGAACATTGATACCCATTATGCCAAAATTGGCCTAACTTCCTGTTCGCCATTTTGATGAATGTAGAAAACCTACTTTTTCGAACTCCTCCTAGACCGTTAGTCGGATTTTCACCAAATTTGACTCGGATCATCTTCAGACCATGCTGACAAAAAGTTATAGATTTCGTGTCGATATTCGAAACCGTTTTCATTTAACGCATCAACGAATTTGCAGGTAAGATGCCAAAGCGTATCGGAAGCTGTATCTCTGCAAAGATTTGAGATATTTGCACCAAATTTGGTATGTGGCATTACCACCTCACACTGATTACAGCACATTAATTTGGTAACAGCGCCACCTATTGGTCAAGAGTAATGAAGCATTCATTAACCATTAGTTGTAAAAAGAACAAAAATGCTAATAACTGTAGATAGCATTAGCCTATTGTAATAAAACTGGTCTCAAAATATTCCTTGGGTCATGCCGACAACATAGATACCAATTATGCCACAGTTGGCCAAACTTCCTGTCCGCCATTTTGATCTATGTTGAAAACCTACTTTTTCGAACTAATCCTAGACCGTTCGTTCGATTTTCACCAAAATCGAGTCAGATCATCTTCAGACTGTGCTGACAAAAAGTTATGGATTTCATGTTGATAGATGGAACCGTTTTCGTACAGCGCCTCTATAAATTTTAGGCTTGATGTGAAAATGACTCTAAGGCTATATCTTTGGAAAACTTTTACATAATGACACCAAACTTTGTGTGAACGTTTGTCATCTCACACTAAACACACCACATCGTTTTGATAACAGCGCCACCTGTTGGTCAAACCTAATAAGCCATTAAATCATATCAGTAGGCGTTCTACATCACTTTTCTGTCGTTTTGACTAAATCATCCTAAAATGGCTTCTTTTTACTTATTTTTGCAGTTGGTCTGCTGTTCCTGCCATCCTTAGCTCCTCATTTTCCGCTTTGAGTGCTTGGCCCCGTAATTGCTGCTTGCAGCTATATTTATTATTATTATTATTCCGCCGCAAGTCTATGGCAGCCCATAGAACCGCTTGCGGGAAAGTTGTATAATTTGGCACACTGATAGTGGACCGTCCCAACATTAACCGTAGCAAGTTTGGAGTCATTAACTCAAACTCTCTAGCGCCACCACTTGTCCAAACTTTCACTTTCTTTTTGCTAATAACTTTTGAACCGTAAGCCATAAAATCAAAATTCCAATTTTCCCTGAATCCTTGGGTCATGCCGAGTCGAATGAACACCACATTTCAAAAATCCTAAGGTTTAGTTTTTTTTCTATAATTTTTTGTTTATAAAACCTACTTTTTCGAACTCGTCCTAGACGGTTTGTCTGATTTTCACCAAAATTGGCTCAGATCATCTTCAGACCATGCAGGCAAAAAGTTATGGAATTCAAGTTGATTGGACAAACCGTTCTCGAATAACGCGCTAATTAATTCTACGAAAAGTGCGCAAAAACGGATGTGAGGCCATATCTCCGCAACGGTTTGTCTTATTGAGACCAAACTTGGTGTGTTTTGTAACAAGCATGACCTGAGGCTACCTGCAGTGTTTCGTCATAGTGACACCTAGTGGTCAGGAGATATGAAAAATGGCTATTTTTGCTTATAACTTCTCAGTGGTTTGACCAAAAATCTCAAAACTGGTCTTGTTAGATTCGGAGGAGCATGCCGAGTCGAACCATATCCAATTTTCCCATGTCAGCCATTTTGGGTGTCGGCCATTTTGAATTTAGCTTTCAAATGCTGTATCTTGAGAACGGATTAACGTATCGTTTTGACAATAATGACTAAAATGTTCGGCACCATGCCCTGAATGTACATAAAAATTTTGGGGCCAGCGCCACCTTGTGGTCAAAAGTTATAACGAAATTACGAAAATTGCTAATAACTTCTGAAAAAAATGGCTTATTGTAATAAAAGTGATCTCAAAATATTCCTTGGGTCAGGCCGAGAACATTGATACCAATTATGCCAAAATTGGCCTAACTTCCTGTTCGCCATTTTGATGAATGTAGAAAACCTACTTTTTCGAACTCCTCCTAGACCGTTAGTTGGATTTTCACCAAATTTGACTCGGATCATCTTCAGACCATGCTGACAAAAAGTTATGGATTTCGTGTCGATATTCGAAACCTTTTTCATTTAACGCATCAACGAATTTGCAGGTAAGATGCCAAAGTGCATCGGAAGCTGTATCTCTGCAAAGCTTTGAGATATTTGCACCAAATTTGGTATGTGGCATTAACACCTCACACTGATGACACCACATCAATTTGGTAGCAGCGCCACCTATTGGTCAAGAGTAATGAAGCATTCATTAACTATTAGTTTTAAAATGAACAAAAATGCTAATAACTGTAGATAGCATTAGCCTATTGTAATGAAACTGGTCTCAAAATATTCCTTGGGTCATGCCGACAACACCGATATCAATTATGCCACAGTTGGCCAAACTCCCTGTCCGCCATTTTGATTTATGTGGAAAACCTACTTTTTCGAACTAATCCTAGACCGTTCGTCCGATTTTCACCAAAATCGAGTCAGATCATCTTCAGACTGTGCTGACAAAAAGTTATGGATTTCATGATGATAGATAAAACCGTTTTCGTATAGCGCCTCTATAAATTTAAGGCTTGATGTGATAATGACTCTAAGGCTATATCTTCGGAAAACTTTGACATAATGACACCAAACTTTGTGTGCACTTTTGTCACCTCACACTAAACACACCACATGGATTTGAGAACAGCGCCACCTGTTGATCAAACGTAATAAGCATTAAATCATATCAGTAGGCGTTCTACACCATTTTTCTGTAGTTTTCACTAAAATCCTCTCAAAATTGCTTCCTTTTCCTTATTGTTGCAGTTGGTCTGCTGTTCCTGCCATCTTTAGCTCCTCATTTTCCGCTTTGACTGCTTGGCCCCGTAATTGCTGCTTGCAGCTATATTTATTAGGGGCCAAGCACCGAAGGTGCGAAGGCACCTATTGTATCCGTTAGAATTCTTATTATTAGGGGCCAAGCACCGAAGGTGCGTAGGCACCTATTGTATCCGTTAGCGTTCTTATTATTCTTCTTCCGTTTCTTCTTCCGCCGCAAGTCTATGGCAGCCCATAGAACCGCTTGCGGGAAAGTTGTATAATTTGGCACACTGATAGAGGACAGTCGAAACATTAACCATAGCAAGTTTGGAGTCTCTAACTCAAACTCTCTAGCGCCACCACTTGTCCAAACTTTCACTTTCTTTTTGCTGATAACTTTTGAACCGTAAGCCATAAAATCAAAATTCCAATTTTCTCTGAATCCTTGGGTCAAGCCGAGTCGAATGAACACCAAATTTCAAAAATCGTAAGGTTTCGTTTTTTTTCTAAAATTATTTGTTTGTAAAACCTACCTTTTCGAACTCGTCCTAGACGGTTTGTCTGATTTTCACCAAATTTGGCTCAGATCATCTTCAGACGATGCAGGCAAAAAGTTATGGAATTCAAGTTGATTGGTCAAACCGTTCTCGGATAACGCGCTAATTAATTCTACGAAAAGCGTTCAAAAATGGACGTGAGGCCATATCTCCGCAACGCTTTGGAATATTGAGACCAAACTTGGTGTGTGTTGTAACAAGCATGACCTGAGGCTACCTGCAGTGTTTCGTCACAGTGCCACCTAGTGGTCAGGAGATATGAAAGTTGGCTATTTTTGCTTATAACTTCTTAGTGATTTGGCCAAAAATCTCGAAACTCATCCCGTTAGATTCGGAGGAGCATGCCGAGTCAAACCATATCCAATTTTCCCATGTCAGCCATTTTTGGTGTCGGCCATTTTGAATTTAGTTTTACAATGCTGTATCTTGAGAACGGATTAACGTATCGTTTCGACAATAATTACAAAAATGTTCGGCACCATGCCCTGAATGTACATACCAATTTTGGGGCCAGCGCCACCTTGTGGTCAAAAGTTATAACGAAATTTCGAAAAATGCTAATAACTTCTGAAAAAAATGGCTTATTGTAATAAAAGTGATCTCAAAATATTCCTTGGGTCAGGCCGAGAACATTGATACCAATTATGCCAAAATTGGCCTAACTTCCTGTTCGCCATTTTGATGAATGTAGAAAACCTACTTTTTCGAACTCCTCCTAGACCGTTAGTCGAATTTTCACCAAATTTGACTCGGATCATCTTCAGACCATGCTGACAAAAAGTTATGGATTTCGTGTCGATATTCGAAACCGTTTTCATTTAACGCATCAACGAATTTGCAGGTAAGATGCCAAAGCGCATCGGAAGCTGTATCTCTGCAAAGCTTTCAGATATTTGCACCAAATTTGGTATGTGGCATTAACACCTCACACTGATGACAGCACATCAATTTGGTAGCAGCGCCACCTATTGGTCAAGAGTAATGAACCATTCATTAACCATTAGTTTAAAAATGAACAAAAATGCTAATAACTGTAGATAGCATTAGCCTATTGTAATGAAACTGGTCTCAAAATATTCCTTGGGTCATGATGACAACATAGATACCAATTATGCCACAGTTGGCCAAACTCCCTGTCCGCCATTTTGATTTATGTTGAAAACCTACTTTTTCTAACTAGTCCTAGACCGTTTGTCCGATTTTCACCAAAATCGAGTCAGATCATCTTCAGACTGTGCTGACAAAAAGTTATGGATTTCATGTCGATAGATGAAACCGTTTTCGTACAGCGCCTCTATTAATTTTTGGCTTGATGTGAAAATGACTCTGAGGCTATATCTTTGGAAAACTTTGACATAACGACACCAAACTTTGTGTGCACGTTTGTCACCTCACACTAAACACACCACATGGATTTGAGAACAGCGCCACCTGTTGGTCAAACCTAATAAGCCATTAAATCATATCAGTATCATTTTTCTGTCGTTCTGACTTAAATCATCCTAAAATGGCTTCTTTTTACTTATTGTTGCAGTTGGTCTGCTGTTCCTGCCATCCTTAGCTCCTCATTTTCCGCTTTGAGTGCTTGGCCCCGTAATTGCTGCTTGCAGCTATATTTATTATTATTATTATTATTATTATTATTCTTCCGCCGCAAGTCTATGGCAGCCCATAGAACCGCTTGCGGGAAAGTTGTATAATTTGGCACACTGATAGAGGACCGTCCCAACATTAACCATAGCCAGTTTGGAGTCTCTAACTCAAACTCTCTAGCGCCACCACTTGTCCAAACTTTCACTTTCTTTTTGTTAATAACTTTTGAACCGTAAGCCATAAAATCAAAATTCCAATTTTCCCTTAATCCTTGGGTCATGCCGAGTCGAATGAACACCAAATTTCAAAAATCGTAAGGATTAGTTTTTTTTATATAATTTTTTGTTTGTAAAACCTACTTTTTCGAACTCGTCCTAGACGGTTTGTCTGATTTTGACCAAAATTGGCTCAGATCATCTTCAGACCATGCAGGCAAAAAGTTATGGAATTCAAGTTGATTGGACAAACCGTTCTCGAATAACGCGCTAATTAATTCTACGAAAAGCGTTCAAAAATGGAAGTGAGGCCATATCTCCGCAACGCTTTGGAATATTGAGACCAAACTTGGTGTGTGTTGTAACAAGCATGACCTAAGGCTACCTGCAGTGTTTCGTCACAGTGCCACCTAGTGGTCAGGAGTTATGAAAAATGGCTATTTTTGCTTATAACTTCTCAGTGGTTTGACCAAAAATCTCAAAACTGGTCTTGTTAGATTCGGAGGAGCATGCCGAGTCGAACCTTATCCAATTTTCCCATGTCAGCCATTTTGGGTGTCGGCCATTTTGAATTTAGCTTTAAAATGCTGTATCTTGAGAACGGATTAACGTATCGTTTCGACAATAATTACAAAAATGTTCGGCACCATGCCCTGAATGTACATACCAATTTTGGGGCCAGCGCCACCTTGTGGTCAAAAGTTATAACGAAATTTCGAAAAATGCTAATAACTTCTGAAAAAAAATGGCTTATTGTAATAAAAGTGATCTCAAAATATTCCTTGGGTCAGGCCGAGAACATTGATACCAATTATGCCAAAATTGGCTTAACTTCCTGTTCGCCATTTTGATGAATGTAGAAAACCTACTTTTTCGAACTCCTCCTAGACCGTTAGTCGGATTTTCACCAAATTTGACTCGGATCATCTTCAGACCATGCTGACAAAAAGTTATGGATTTCGTGTCGATATTCGAAACCGTTTTCATTTAACGCATCAACGAATTTGCAGGTAAGATGCCAAAGGGCATCGGAAGCTGTATCTCTGCAAAGCTTTGAGATATTTGAACCAAATTTGGTATGTGGCATTACCACCTCACACTGATTACACCACATCAATTTGGTAGCAGCGCCACCTATTGGTCAAGAGTAATGAAGCATTCATTAACTATTAGTTTTAAAATGAACAAAAATGCTAATAACTGTAGATAGCATTAGTCTATTGTAACGAAACTGGTCTCAAAATATTCCTTGGGTCATGCCGACAACATAGATACCAATTATGCCACAGTTGGCCAAACTCCCTGTCCGCCATTTTGATTTATGTTGAAAACCTACTTTTTCGAACTAGTCCTAGACCGTTTGTCTGATTTTCACCAAAATCGGGTCAGATCCTCTTCAGACTGTGCCGACAAAAAGTTATGAATTTCATGATGATAGATGAAACCGTTTTCGTACAGCACCTCTATAAATTTAAGGCTTGATGTGAAAATGACTCTAAGGCTATATCTTTGGAAAATTTTGACATAATGACACCAAACTTTGTGTGAACGTTTGTCATCTCACACTAAACACACCACATCGATTTGATAACAGCGCCACCTGTTGGTCAAACCTAATAAGCCATTAAATCATATCAGTAGGCGTTCTACATAATTTTTCTGTCGTTTTGAATAAAATCATCCTAAAATGGCTTTTTTTTACTTATTGTTTGCAGTTGGTCTGCTGTTCCTGCCATCCTTAGCTCCTCATTTTCCGCTTTGAGTGCTTGGCCCCGTAATTGCTGCTTGCAGCTATATTTATTATTATTATTATTATTCTTCCGCCGCAAGTCTATGGCAGCCCATAGAACCGCTTGCGGGAAAGTTGTATAATTTGGCACACTGATAGAGGACCGTCCCAACATTAACCATAGCAAGTTTGGAGTCTCTAACTCAAACTCTCTAGCGCCACCACTTGTCCAAACTTTCAATTTCTTTTTGCTAATAACTTTTGAACCGTAAGCCACAAAATCAAAATTCCAATTTTCCCTGAATCCTTGGGTGATGCCGAGTCGAATGAACACCAAATTTCAAAAATCGTAAAGATTAGTTTTTTTTCTATAATTTTTTGTTTATAAAACCTACTTTTTCGAACTCGTCCTGGACGGTTTGTCTGATTTTCACCAAAATTGGCTCAGATCATCTTCAGACCATGCAGGCAAAAAGTTATGGAATTCAAGTTGATTGGACAAACCGTTCTCGAATAACGCGCTAATTAATTCTACGAAAAGCGTTCAAAAATGGATTTGAGGCCATATCTCCGCAACGCTTTGGAGTATTGAGACCAAACTTGGTGTGTGTTATAACAAGCATGACCTGAGGCTACTTGCAGTGTTTCGTCACAGTGCCACCTAGTGGTCAGGAGATATGAAAAATGTCTATTTTTGCTTATAACTTCTCAGTGGTTTGACCAAAAATCTCAAAACTAGTCTTGTTAGATTCGGAGGAACATGCCGAGTCGACCCATATCCAATTTTCCTATGTCAGCCATTTTGCGTGTCGGCCATTTTGAATTTAGCTTTAAAATGCTGTATCTTGAGAACAGATTAACGTATCGTTTTGACAATAATTACAAAAATGTTCGGCACCATGCCCTGAATGTACATACCAATTTTGGGGCCAGCGCCACCTTGTGGTCAAAAGTTATAACGAAATTTCGAAAAATGCTAATAACTTCTGAAAAAAATGGCTTATTGTAATAAAAGTGATCTCAAAATATTCCTTGGGTCAGGCCGAGAACATTGATACCAATTATGCCAAAATTGGCCTAACTTCCTGTTCGCCATTTTGATGAATGTAGAAAACCTACTTTTTCGAACTCCTCCTAGACCGTTAGTCGGATTTTCACCAAATTTGACTCGGATCATCTACAGACCATGCTGACAAAAAGTTATGGATTTCGTGTCGATATTCGAAACCGTTTTCATTTAACGCATCAACGAATTTGCAGGTAAGATGCCAAAGCGCATCAGAAGCTGTATCTCTGCAAAGCTTTGAGATATTTGCACCAAATTTGGTATGTGGCATTACCACCTCACACTGATTACACCACATCAATTTGGTAGCAGCGCCACCTATTGGTCAAGAGTAATGAAGCATTCATTAACCATTAGTTTTAAAATGAACAAAAATGCTAATAACTGTAGATAGCATCAGCCTATTGTAATGAAACTGGTCTCAAAATATTCCTTGGGTCCAGCTGACAACATAGATACCCATTATGCCACAATTGGCCAAACTCCCTGTCCGCCATTTTGATTTATGTTGAAAACCTACTTTTTTGAACTAGTCCTAGACCGTTTGTCCGATTTTCACCAAAATCGAGTCAGATCATCTTCAGACTGTGCTGATAAAAAGTTATGGATTTCATGATGATAGATGAAACCGTTTTCGTATAGCGCCTCTATAAATTTAAGGCTTGATGTGAAAATGACTCTAAGGCTATATCTTTGGAAAATTTTGACATAATGACACCAAACTTTGTGTGCACGTTTGTCACCTCACACTAAACACACCACATGGATTTGAGAACAGCGCCACCTGTTGGTCAAACGTAATAAGCATTAAATCATATCAGTAGGCGTTCTACACCATTTTTCTGTAATTTTCACTAAAATCCTCTTAAAATTGCTTCTTTTTCGTTATTGTTGCAGTTGGTCTGCTGTTCCTGCCATCCTTAGCTCCTCATTTTCCGCTTTGAGTGCTTGGCCCCGTAATTGCTGCTTGCAGCTATATTTAGGGGCCAAGCACCGAAGGTGCGAAGGCACCTATTGTATCCGTTAGAATTCTTATTATTATTATTATTCCGCCGCAAGTCTATGGCAGCCCATAGAACCGCTTGCGGGAAAGTTGTATAATTTGGCACACTGATAGAGGACCGTCCCAACATTAACCATAGCTAGTTTGGAGTCTCTAACTCAAACTCTCTAGCGCCACCACTTGTCCAAACTTTCACTTTCTTTTTGCTAATAACTTTTGAAACGTAAGCCACAAAATCAAAATTCCAATTTTCCCTGAATCCTTGGGTCATGCCGAGTCGAATGAACACCTAATTTCAAAAATCGTAAGGATTAGTTTTTTTTCTATAATTAATTGTTTGTAAAACCTACTTTTTCGAACTCGTCCTAGACGGTTTGTCTGATTTACACCAAAATTGGCTCAGATCATCTTCAGACCATGCAGGCAAAAAGTTATGGAATTCAAATCGATTGGACAAACCGTACTCGAATAATGCGCTAATTAATTCTACGAAAAGCGTTCAAAAATGGAAGTGAGGCCATATCTCCGCTACGCTTTGGAATATTGAGACCAAACTTGGTGTGTGTTGTAACAAGCATGACTTGAGGCTACCTGGAGTGTTTCGTCACAGTGCCACCTAGTGGTCAGGAGATATTAAAAATGGCTATTTTTGCTTATAACTTCTCAGTGATTTGGCCAAAAATCTCGAAACTCATTCCGTTAGATTCAGAGGAGCATGCCGAGTCGACCCATATCCAATTTTCCCATGTCAGCCATTTTGGGTGTCGGCCATTTTGAATTTAGATTTAAAATGCTGTATCTTGAGAACGGATTAACGTATCGTTTCGACAATAATTACAAAAATGTTCGGCACCATGCCCTGAATGTACATACCAATTTTGGGGCCAGCGCCACCTTGTGGTCAAAAGTTATAACGAAATTTCGAAAAATGCTAATAACTTCTGAAAAAAATGGCTTATTGTAAAAAAAGTGATCTCAAAATATTCCTTGGGTCAGGCCAAGAACATTGATACCAATTATGCCAAAATTGGCCTAATTTCCTGTTCGCCATTTTGATGAATGTAGAAAACCTACTTTTTCGAACTCCTCCTAGACCGTTAGTCGGATTTTCACCAAATTTGACTCGGATCATCTTCAGACCATGCTGACAAAAAGTTATGGATTTCGTGTCGATATTCGAAATCGTTTTCATTTAACGCATCAACGAATTTGCAGGTAAGATGCCAAAGCGCATCGGAAGCTGTATCTCTGCAAAGCTTTGAGATATTTGCACCAAATTTGGTATGTGGCATTAACACCTCACACTGATGACACCACATCAATTTGGTAGCAGTGCCACCTATTGGTCAAGAGTAATGAAGCATTCATTAACTATTAGTTTTAAAATGAACAAAAATGCTAATAACTGTAGATAGCATTAGCCTATTGTAATGAAACTGGTCTCAAAATATTCCTTGGGTCATGCCGACAACATAGATACCAATTATGCAACAGTTGGCCAAACTCCCTGTCCGCCATTTTGAATTATGTTGAAAACCTACTTTTTCGAACTAGTCCTAGACCGTTTGTCCGATTTTCACCAAAATCGAGTCAGATCATCTTCAGACTGTGCTGACAAAAAGTTATGGATTTCATGTTGATAGTTGAAACCGTTTTCGTACAGCGCCTCTATAAATTTTAGGCTTGATGTGAAAATGACTCTAAGGCTATATCTTTTTAAAACTTTTACATAATGACACCAAACTTTGTGTGCACGTTTGTCACCTCACACTAAACACACCACATGCATTTGAGAACAGCGCCACCTGTTGGTCAAACGTAATAAGCATTAAATCATATCAGTAGGCGTTCTACACCATTTTTCTGTAATTTTCACTAAAATCCTCTTAAAATTGCTTCCTTTTCCTTATTGTTGCAGTTGGTCTGCTGTTCATGCCATCCTTAGCTCCTCATTTTCCCCTTTGAGTGCTTGGCCCCGTAATTGCTGCTTGCAGCTATATTTATTATTATTCCGCCGCAAGTCTATGGCAGCTCATAGAACCGCTTGCGGGAAAGTTGTATAATTTGGCACACTGATAGAGGACCGTCCCAACATTAAACATAGCAAGTTTGGAGTCTCTAACTCAAACTTTCTAGCGCCACCACTTGTCCAAACTTTCACTTTCTTTTTGCTAATAACTTTTGAACCGTAAGCCATAAAATCAAAATTCCAATTTTCTCTGAATCCTTGGGTCATGCCGAGTCGAATGAACACCAAATTTCAAAAATCGTAAGGTTTCGTTTTTTTTCTAAAATTATTTGTTTGTAAAACCTACCTTTTCGAACTCGTCCTAGACGGTTTGTCTGATTTACACCAAAATTGGCTCAGATCATCTTCAGACCATGCAGGCAAAAAGTTATGGAATTAAAGTTGATTGGACAAACCGTTCTCAAATAACGCGCTAATTAATTCTACGAAAAGCATTCATAAATGGAAGTGAGGCCATATCTCCGCAACGCTTTAGAGTATTGAGACCAAACTTGGTGTGTGTAATAACAAGCATGACCTGAGGCTACCTGCAGTGTTTCGTCACAGTGCCTCCTAGTGGTCAGGAGATATGAAAAATGGCTATTTTTGCTTATAACTTCTCAGTGGTTTGACCAAAAATCTCAAAAGTGGTCTTGTTAGATTCGGAGGATCATGCCGAGTCGAACCATATCCAATTTTCCCATGTCAGCCATTTTGGGTGTCGGCCATTTTGAATTTAGCTTTAAAATGCTGTATCTTGAGAACGGATTGACGTATCGTTTTGACAATAATTACAAAAATGTTCGGCACCATGCCCTGAATGTACATACCAATTTTGGGGCCAACGCCACCTTGTGGTCAAAAGTTATAACGAAATTTTGAAAAATGCTAATAACTTCTGAAAAAAATGGCTTATTGTAATAAAAGTTATCTCAAAATATTTCTTGGGTCAGGCCGAGAACATTGATACCAATTATGCCAAAATTGGCCTAACTTCCTGTTCGCCATTTTGATGAATGTAGAAAACCTACTTTTTCGAACTCCTCCTAGACCGTTAGTCGGATTTTCACCAAATTTGACTCGGATCATCTTCAGACCATGCTGACAAAAAGTTATGGATTTCGTGTCGATATTCCAAACCGTTTTCATTTAACGCATCAACGAATTAGCAGGTAAGATGCCAAAGCGCATTGGAAGCTGTATCTCTGCAAAGCTTTGAGATATTTGCACCAAATTTGGTATGTGGTATTAACACCTCATACTGATGACACCACATCAATTTGGTAGCAGCGCCACCTATTGGTCAAGAGTAATGAAGCATTCATTAACCATTAGTTTTAAAATGATCAAAAATGCTAATAACTGTAGATAGCATTAGCTTATTGTAATGAAACTGATCTCAAAATATTCCTTGGGTCATGCCGACAACATAGATACCAATTATGCCACAGTTGGCCAAACTTCCTGTCCGCCATTTAGATCTATGTTGAAAACCTACTTTTTCGAACTAGTCCTAGACCGTTTGTCCGATTTTCACCAAAATTGAGTCAGATCATCTTCAGACTGTGCTGACAAAAAGTTATGGATTTCATGTTGATAGTTGAAACCGTTTTCGTACAGCAGCTCTATAAATTTTAGGCTTGATGTGAAAATGACTCTAAGGCTATATCTTTGGAAAACTTTGACGTAATGACACCAAACTTTGTATGAACGTTTGTCATCTCACACTAAACACACCACATCGATTTGATAACAGCGCCACCTGTGGGTCAAACCTAATAAGCCATTAAATCATATCAGTAGATGTTCTACATCATGTTTCTGTCGATTTGACTAAAATCATCATAAAATGGCTTCTTTTTACTTATTGTTGCAGTTGGTCTGCTGTTCCTGCCATCCTTAGCTCCTCATTTTCCGCTTTGAGTGCTTGGCCCCGTAATTGCTGCTTGCAGCTATATTTATTATTATTATTCTTCCGCCGCAAGTCTATGGCAGCCCATAGAACCGCTTGCGGGAAAGTTGTATAATTTGGAACACTGATAGAGGGCCGACTCAACATTAACCATAGCAAGTTTGGAGTCTCTAACTCAAACTCTCTAGCGCCACCACTTGTCCAAACTTTCACTTTCTTTTTGTTAATAACTTTTGAACCGTAAGCCATAAAATCAAAATTCCAATTTTCCCTGAATCCTTGGGTCAAACCGAGTCGAATGAACACGAAATTTCAAAAATCGTAAGGTTTAGTTTTTTTTATATAATTTTTTGTTTGTAAAACCTACTTTTTCGAACTCGTCCTAGACGGTTTGTCTGATTTACACCAAAATTGGCTCAGATCATCTTCAGACCATGGCGGCAAAAAGTTATGGAATTCAAGTTGATTGGACAAACCGTTCTCGAATAACGCGCTAATTAATTCTACGAAAAGCGTTCAAAAATGGAAGTGAGGCCATATCTCCGCAACGCTTTGGAGTATTGAGACCAAACTTGGTGTGTGTTATAACAAGCATGACCTGAGGCTACCTGCAGTGTTTCGTCACAGTGCCACCTAGTGGTCAGGAGATATGAAAAATGGCTATTTTGCTTATAACTTCTCAGTGGTTTGACCAAAAATCTCAAAACTAGTCTTGTTAGATTCGGAGGAGCATGCCGAGTCGACCCATATCCAATTTTCCCATGTCAGCCATTTTGGGTGTCGGCCATTTTGAATTTAGCTTTAAAATGCTGTATCTTGAGAACGGATTAACGTATCGTTTCGACAATAATTACAAAAATGTTCGGCACCATGCCCTGAATGTACATACCAATTTTGGGGCCAGCGCCACCTTGTGGTCAAAAGTTATAACGAAATTTCGAAAAATGCTAATAACTTCTGAAAAAAATGGCTTATTGTAATAAAAGTGATCTCAAAATATTCCTTGGGTCAGGCCGAGAACATTGATACCAATTATGTCAAAATTGGCCTAACTTCCTGTTCGCCATTTTGATGAATGTAGAAAACCTACTTTTTCGAACTCCTCCTAGACCGTTAGTCGGATTTTCACCAAATTTGACTCGGATCATCTTCAGACCATGCTGACAAAAAGTTATGGATTTCGTGTCGATATTCGAAACTGTTTTCATTTAACGCATCAACGAATTTGCAGGTAAGATGCCAAAGTGCATCGGAAGCTGTATCTCTGCAAAGCTTTGAGATATTTGCACCAAATTTGGTATGTGGCATTAACACCTCACACTGATGACACCACATCAATTTGGTAGCAGCGCCACCTATTGGTCAAGAGTAATGAAGCATTCATTAACTATTAGTTTTAAAATGAACAAAAATGCTAATAACTGTAGATAGCATTAGCCTATTGTAATGAAACTGGTCTCAAAATATTCCTTGGGTCATGCCGACAACATAGATACCAATTATGCAACAGTTGGCCAAACTCCCTGTCCGCCATTTTGAATTATGTTGAAAACCTACTTTTTCGAACTAGTCCTAGACCGTTTGTCTGATTTTCACCAAAATCGAGTCAGATCATCTTCAGACTGTGCTGACAAAAAGTTATGGATTTCATGTTGATAGTTGAAACCGTTTTCGTACAGCGCCTCTATAAATTTTAGGCTTGATGTGAAAATGACTCTAAGGCTATATCTTTTTAAAACTTTTACATAATGACACCAAACTTTGTGTGAACGTTTGTCATCTCACACTAAACACACCACATCGATTTGATAACAGCGCCACCTGTTGGTCAAACGTAATAAGCCATTAAATCATATCAGTAGGCGTTCTACGTCACTTTTCTGTCGTTTTGACTAAAATCATCCTAAAATGGCTTCTTTTTACTTATTGTTGCAGTTGGTCTGCTGTTCCTGCCATCCTTAGCTCCTCATTTTCCGCTTTGAGTGCTTGGCCCCGTAATTGCTGCTTGCAGCTATATTTATTATTATTATTATTAGGGGCCAAGCACCGAAGGTGCGTAGGCACCTATTGTATCCGTTAGAATTCTTATTATTAGGGGCCAAGCACCGAAGGTGCGAAGGCACCTATTGAAACCGTTAGAATTCTTATTATTATTATTATTCTTCCGCCGCAAGTCTATGGCAGCCCATAGAACCGCTTGCGGGAAAGTTGTATAATTTGGCACACTGATAGAGGACCGTCCCAACATTAACCATAGCAAGTTTGGAGTCTCTAACTCAAACTCTCTAGCGCCACCATTTGTCCAAACTTTCACTTTCTTTTTGCTAATAACTTTTGAACCGTAAGCCACAAAATCAAAATTCCAATTTTCCCTGAATCCTTGGGTCATGCCGAGTCGAATGAACACCAAATTTCAAAAATCCTAAGGTTTAGTTTTTTTTCTATAATTTTTTGTTTGTAAAACCTACTTTTTCGAACTCGTCCTAGACGGTTTGTCTGATTTTCACCAAAATTGGCTCAGATCATCTTCAGACCATGCAGGCAAAAAGTTATGGAATTCAAGTTGATTGGACAAACCGTTCTCGAATAACGCTCTAATAAATTCTACAAAAAGTGCGCAAAAACGGATGTGAGGCCATATCTCCGCAACGGTTTGTCTTATTGAGACCAAACTTGGTGTTTGTTGTAACAAGCATGACCTGAGGCTACCTGCAGTGTTTCGTCATAGTGACACCTAGTGGTCAGGAGATATGAAAAATGGCTATTTTTGCTTATAACTTCTCAGTGGTTTGACCAAAAATCTCAAAACTAGTCTTGTTAGATTCGGAGGAGCATGCCGAGTCGACCCATATCCAATTTTCCCATGTCAGCCATTTTGGGTGTCGGCCATTTTGAATTTAGCTTTAAAATGCTGTATCTTGAGAACGGATTAACGTATCGTTTCGACAATAATTACAAAAATGTTCGGCACCATGCCCTGAATGTACATACCAATTTTGGAGCCAGCGCCACCTTGTGGTCAAAAGTTATAACGAAATTTTGAAAAATGCTAATAACTTCTGAAAAAAAAGGCTTATTGTAATAAAAGTGATCTCAAAATATTCCTTGGGTCAGGCCGAGAACATTGATACCAATTATGCCAAAATTGGCCTAACTTCCTGTTCGCCATCTTGATGAATGTAGAAAACCTACTTTTTCGAACTCCTCCTAGACCGTTAGTCGGATTTTCACCAAATTTGACTCGGATCATCTTCAGACCATGCTGACAAAAAGTTATGGATTTCGTGTCGATATTCGAAACCGTTTTCATTTAACGCATCAACGAATTTGCAGGTAAGATGCCAAAGCGCATCGGAAGCTGTATCTCTGCAAAGCTTTGAGATATTTGCACCAAATTTGGTATGTGGCATTAACACCTCACACTGATGACACCACATCAATTTGGTAGCAGTGCCACCTATTGGTCAAGAGTAATGAAGCATTCATTAACTATTAGTTTTAAAATGAACAAAAATGCTAATAACTGTAGATAGTATTAGCCTATTATAATGAAACTGGTCTCAAAATATTCCTTGGGTCATGCCGACAACATAGATACCAATTATGCAACAGTTGGCCAAACTCCCTGTCCGCCATTTTGAATTATGTTGAAAACCTACTTTTTCGAACTAGTCCTAGACCGTTTGTCCGATTTTCACCAAAATCGAGTCAGATCATCATCAGACTGTGCTGACAAATAGTTATGGATTTCATGTTGATAGTTGAAACCGTTTTCGTACAGCACCTCTATAAATTATAGGCTTGATGTGAAAATGACTCTAAGGCTATATCTTTGCAAAACTTTGACATAATGACACCAAACTTTGTGTGAACGTTTGTCATCTCACACTAAACACACCACATCGATTTGATAACAGCGCCACCTGTTGGTCAAACATAATAAGCCATTAAATCATATCAATAGGCGTTCTACATCATTTTTCTGTCGTTTTGACTAAAATCATCCTAAAATGGCTTCTTTTTACTTATTGTTGTAGTTGGTCTGCTGTTCCTGCCATCGTTAGCTCCTCATTTTCCGCTTTGAGTGCTTGGCCCCGTAATTGCTGCTTGCAGCTATATTTATTATTATTATTCTTCCGCCGCAAGTCTATGGCAGCCCATAGAACCGCTTGCGGGAAAGTTGTATAATTTGGCACACTGATAGAGGGCCGACCCAACATTAACCATAGCAAGTTTGGAGTCTCTAACTCAAATTCTCTAGCGCCACCACTTGTCCAAACTTTCACTTTCTTTTTGCTAATAACTTTTGAACCGTAAGCCTTAAAATCAAAATTCCAATTTTCCCTGAATCCTTGGGTCATGCCGAGTCGAATGAACACCAAATATCAAAAATCCTAAGGTTTAGTTTTTTTTCTATAATTTTTTGTTTGTAAAACCTACTTTTTCAAACTCGTCCTAGACGGTTTGTCTGATTTACACCAAAATTGGCTCAGATCATCTTCAGACTATGCAGGCAAAAAGTTATGGAATTCAAGTTGATTGGACAAACCATTCTCGAATAACGAGCTAATTAATTCTACGAAAAGCGTTCAAAAATGGAAGTGAGGCAATATCTCCGGAACGCTTTGGAATATTGAGACCAAACTTGGTGTGTGTTATAACAAGCATAACCTGAGGCTACCTGCAGTGTTTCGTCACAGTGCCACCTAGTGGTCAGGAGATATTAAAAATGGCTATTTTTGCTTATAACTTCTCAGTGGTTTGACCAAAAATCTCAAAACTGGTCTTGTTAGATTCGGAGGAGCATGCCGAGTCGAACCATATCCAATTTTCCCAAGTCAGCCATTTTGGGTGTCGGCCATTTTGAATTTAGCTTTAAAATGCTGTATCTTGAGAACGGATTAACGTATCGTTTCGACAATAATTACAAAAATGTTCGGCACCATGCCCTGAATGTACATAAAAATTTTGGGGCCAGCGCCACCTTGTGGTCAAAAGTTATAACGACATTTCGAAAAATGCTTATAACTTCTGAAAAAAATGGCGTATTGTAATAAAAGAGATCTCAAAATATTCCTTGGGTCAGGCCGAGAACGTTGATACTAATTAAGCCAAAATTGGCCTTACTTCCTGTTCGCCATTTTGATGAATGTAGAAAACCTACTTTTTCGAACTCCTCCTAGACCGTTAGTTGGATTTTCACTAAATTTGAATCGGATCATCTTCAGACCATGCTGACAAAAAGTTATGGATTTCGTGTCGATATTCGTAACCGTTTTCATTTAACGCATCAATGAATTTGCAGGTAAGATGCCAAAGCACATCGGAAGCTGTATCTCTGCAAAGCTTTGAGATATTTGCACCAAATTTGGTATGTGGCATTACCACCTCACACTGATTACACCACATAAATTTTGTAGCAGCGCCACCTATTGGTCAAGAGTAATGAAGCATTCATTAACCATTAGTTTTAAAATGAACAAAAATGCTAATAACTGTAGATAGCATTAGCCTATTGTGATGAAACTGGTCTCAAAATATTCCTTGGGTCATGCCGACAATATAGATACCAATTATGCCACAGTTGACCAAACTCCCTGTCCGCCATTTTGATTTATGTTGAAAACCTACTTTTTCGAACTAGTCCTAGACCGTTCGTCCGATTCTCACCAAAATCGAGTCAGATCATCTTTAGACTGTGCTGACAAAAACTTATGGATTTCATGATGATAGATGAAACCGTTTTCGTATAGCGCCTCTATAAATTTAAGGCTTCATGTGAAAATGACTCTAAGGCTATATCTTTGGAAAATTTTGACATAATGACACCAAACTTTGTGTGCACGTTTGTCACCTCACACTAAACACACCACATGGATTTGAGAACAGCGCCACCTGTTGGTCAAACGTAATAAGCATTAAATCATATCAGTAGGCTTTCTACACCATTTTTCTGTAATTTTCACTAAAATCCTCTTAAAATTGCTTCCTTTTCCTTATTGTTGCAGTTGGTCTGCTGTTCCTGCCATCCTTAGCTCCTCATTTTCCGCTTTGAGTGCTTGGCCCCGTAATTGCTGCTTGCAGCTATATTTATTATTATTATTCTTCCGCCGCAAGTCTATGGCAACCCATAGAACCGATGGCGGGAAAGTTGTATAAATTTGCATACTGTTAGAGGACAGTCTGAAATGTCAGCATAGCCAATTTGGAATCTCTAACTCAAACTCTCTAGCGCCACCACTTCTCCAAAGTTTCACTTTCTTTTTGCTGATAACGTTTGAACCATAAGCCATAAAATCTAAAGTATTTTTTCTCAGAATCCTTGGGTCATGCCGAGTCGAATGAACACCAAATTTCAAAAATCGTAAGGTTTAGTTTTTTTTCTATAATTTATTGTTTGTAAAACCTACTTTTTCGAACTCGTCCTAGACGGTTTGTCTGATTTTCACCAAAATTGGCTCAGATCATCTTCAGACCATGCAGGCAAAAAGTTATGGAATTCAAGTTGATTGGACAAACCGTTCTCGAATAACGCGTTAATTAATTCTACGAAAAGCGTTCAAAAATGGAAGTGAGGCCATATCTCTGCAACGCTTTGGAATATTGAGACTGAACTTGGTGAGTGTTATAACAAGCATGACGTGAGGCTACCTGCAGTGTTTCGTCACAGTGCCACCTAGTGGTCAGGAGATATGAAAGTTGCCTATTTTTGCTAATAACTTCTTAGTGCTTTGGCCAAAAATATCAAAACTCATCCCGTTAGATTCGGAAGAGCATGCCGAGTCGAACCATATCCAATTTTCCCATGTCAGCCATTTTGGGTGTCGGCCATTTTGAATTTAGCTTTAAAATGCTGCATCTTGAGAACGGATTAACGTATCGTTTCGACAATAATTACAAAAATGTTCGGCATCATGCCCTGAATGTACATACGAATTTTGGGGCCAGCGCCACCTTGTGGTCAAAAGTTATAACGAAATTTCGAAAAATGCTAATAACTTCTGTAAAAAATGGCTTATTGTAATAAACGTGATCTCAAAATATTCCTTGGGTAAGGCCGAGAACATTGATACCAATTATGCCAAAATTGGCCTAACTTCCTGTTCGCCATTTTGAATAATGTAGAAAACCTACTTTTTCGAACTCCTCCTAGACCGTTAGTCGGATTTTCACCAAATTTGAATCGGATCATCTTCAGACCATGCTGACAAAAAGTTATGGATTTCGTGTCGATATTCGAAACCGTTTTCATTTAACGCATCAACGAATTTGCAGGTAAGATGCCAAAGCGCATCGGAAGCTGTATCTCTGCAAAGCTTTGAGATATTTGCTCCAAATTTGGTATGTGGCATTAACACCTCACACTGATGACACCACATCAATTTGGTAGCAGCGCCACCTATTGGTCAACAGTAATGAACCATTCATTAACCATTAGTTTTAAAATGATCAAAAATGCTAATAACTGTAGAAAGCATTAGCCTATTGTAATGAAACTCGTCTCAAAATATTCCTTGGGTCATGCCGAAAACACAGATACCATTTATGCCACAGTTGGCCAATTTTCCTGTCCGCCATTATGATTTAAGTTGAAAACCTACTTTTTAGAACTAGTCCTAGACCGTTCGTCCGATTCTCACCAAAATTGAGTCAGATCACCTTCAGACTGTGCTGACAAAAAGTTATGAATTTCATGATGATAGATGAAACCGTTTTCGTATAGCGCCTCTCTAAATTTAAGGCTTGATGTGAAAATGACTCTAAGGCTATATCTTTGGAAAATTTTGACATAATGACACCAAACTTTGTGTGCACGTTTGTCACCTCACACTAAACACACCACATGGATTTGAGAACAGCGCCACCTGTTGGTCAAACGTAATAAGCATTAAATCAAATCAGTATGCGTTCTACACCATTTTTCTGTAATTTTCACTAAAATCCTCTTAAAATTGCTTCCTTTTTGTTATTGTTGCAGTTGGTCGGTTGTTCCTGCCATCGTTAGCTCCTCATTTTCCGCTTTGAGTGCTTGGCCCCGTAATTGCTGCTTGCAGCTATATTTATTAGGGGCCAAGCACCGAAGGTGCGAAGGCACCTATTGTATCCGTTAGAATTCTTATTATTATTATTATTCCGCCGCAAGTCTATGGCAGCCCATAGAACCGCTTGCGGGAAAGTTGTATAATTTGGCACACTGATAGAGAACCGTCCCAACATTAACCATAGCAAGTTTGGAGTCTCTAACTCAAACTCTCTAGCGCCACCACTTGTCCAAACTTTCACTTTCTTTTTGCTAATAACTTTTGAACCGTAAGCCATAAAATCAAAATTCCAATTTTCCCTGAATCCTTGGGTCATGCCGAGTCGATTGAACACCAAATTTCAAAAATCGTAAGGTTTAGTTTTTTTTCAATAATTTATTGTTTGTAAAATCTACTTTTTCGAACTCGTCCTAGACGGTTTGTCTGATTTTCACCAAAATTGGCTCAGATCATCTTCAGACCATGCAGGCAAAAAGTTATGGAATTCAAGTTGATTGGACAAACCGTTATCGAATAACGCGCTAATTAATTCTACGAAAAGCGTTCAAAAATGGAAGTGAGGCCATATCTCCGCAACACTTTGGAATATTGAGACCAAACTTGGTGTTTGTTATAACAAGCATGACCTGAGGCTACCTGCAGTGTTTCGTCACAGTGCCACCTAGTGGTCAGGAGATATGAAAGTTGGCTATTTTTGCTTATAACTTCTTAGTGATTTGCCCAAAAATCTCAAAACACGTCCCGTTAGATTCGGAGGAGCATGCCGAGTCGAACCATATCCAATTTTCCAATGTCAGCCATTTTGGGTGTCGGCCATTTTGAATTTAGCTTTAAAATGCTGTATCTTGAGAAGGGATTAACGTATCGCTTCGACAATAATTACAAAAATGTTCGGCACCATGCCCTGAATGAACATAAAAATTTTGGGGCCAGCGCCACCTTGTGGTCAAAAGTTATAACGAAATTTCGAAAAATGCTAATAACTTCTGAAATAAATGGCTTATTGTAATAAAAGTGATCTCAAAATATTCCTTGGGTCAGGCCGAGAACATTGATACCGATTATGCCAAAATTGGCCTAACTTCCTGTTCGCCATTTTGATTAATGTAGAAAACCTACTTTTTCGAACTCCTCCTAGACCGTTAGTCTGATTATCACCAAATTTGACTCGGATCATCTTCAGACCATGCTGACAAAAAGTTATGGATTTCGTGTCGATATTCGAAACTGTTTTCATTTAACGCATCAACGAATTTGCAGGTAAGATGCCAAAGCGCATCGGAAGCTGTATCTCTGCAAAGCTTTGAGATATTTGCACCAAATTTGGTATGTGGCATTACCACCTCACACTGATTACACCACATAAATCTGGTAGCAGCGCCACCTATTGGTCAAGAGTAATGAAGCATTCATTAACCATTAGTTTTAAAATGAACAAAAATGGTAATAACTGTAGATAGCATTAGCCTATTGTGATGAAACTGGTCTCAAAATATTCCTTGGGTCATGCCGACAACATAGATACCAATTATGCCACAGTTGGCCCAACTCCCTGTCCGCCATTTTGATCTATGTTGAAAACCTACTTTTTAGAACTAGTCCTAGACCGTTCGTCCGATTCTCACCAAAATTGAGTCAGATCATCTTCAGACTGTGATGACAAAAAGTTATGGATTTCATGATGATAGATGAAACCGTTTTCGTATAGCGCCTCTATGAATTTAAGGCTTGATGTGAAAATGACTCTAAGGCTATATCTTTGGAAAATTTTGACATAATGACACCAAACTTTGTGTGCACATTTGTCATCTCACACTAAACACACCACATGGATTTGAGAACAGCGCCACCTGTTGGTCAAACCTAATAAGCCATTAAATCATATCAGTAGGCAATCTACATCACTTTTCTGTCGTTTTGACTAAAATCATCCTAAAATGGCTTCTTTTTACTTATTGTTGCAGTTGGTCTGCTGTTCCTGCCATCCTTTGCTCCTCATTTTCCGCTTTGAGTGCTTGGCCCCGTAATTGCTGCTTGCAGCTATATTTAGGGGCCAAGCACCGAAGGTGCGAAGGCACCTATTGAAACCGTTAGAATTCTTATTATTATTATTATTCCGCCGCAAGTCTATGGCAGCCCATAGAACCGCTTGCGGGAAAGTTGTATAATTTGGCACACTGATAGAGGGCCGACTCAACATTAACCATAGCAAGTTTGGAGTCTCTAACTCAAACTCTCTAGCGCCACCACTTGTCCAAACTTTCACTTTCTTTTTGCTAATAACTTTTGAACCGTAAGCCATAAAATCAAAATTCCAATTTTCCCTGAATCCTTGGGTGATGCCGAGTCGAATGAACACCAAATTTCAAAAATCCTAAGGTTTAGTTTTTTTTCTATAATTTTTTGTTTATAAAACCTACTTTTTCGAACTCGTCCTAGACGGTTTGTCTGATTTTCACCAAAATTGGCTCAGATCATCTTCAGACCATGCAGGCAAAAAGTTATGGAATTCAAGTTGATTGGACAAACCGTTCTCGAATAACGCGCTAATTAATTCTACGAAAAGTGCGCAAAAACGGATGTGAGGCCATATCTCCGCAACGGTTTGTCTTATTGAGACCAAACTTGGTGTGTGTTGTAACAAGCATGACCTGAGGCTACCTGCAGTGTTTCGTCACAGTGCCACCTAGTGGTCAGGAGATATGAAAAATGGCTATTTTTGCTTATAACTTCTTAGTGCTTTGGCCAAATATCTAGAAACTGGTCCCGTTAGATTCGGAGGAGCATGCCGAGTCGAACCATATCCAATTTTCCCATGTCAGCCATTTTGGGTGTCGGCCATTTTGAATTTAGCTTTAAAATGCTGTATCTTGAGAACAGATTAACGTATCGTTTCGACCATAATTACAAAAATGTTCGGCACCATGCCCTGAATGTACATACCAATTTTGGGGCCAGCGCCACCTTGTGGTCAAAAGTTATAACGAAATTTCTAAAAATGCTAATAACTTCTGAAAAAAATGGCTTAATGTAATAAAAGTGATCTCAAAATATTCCTTGGGTCTGGCCGAGAACATTGATACCAATTATGCCAAAATTGGCCTAACTTCCTGTTCGCCATTTTGATGAATGTAGAAAACCTACTTTTTCGAACTCCTCCTAGACTGTTAGTCGGATTTTCACCAAATTTGAATCGGATCATCTTCAGACCATGCTGACAAAAAGTTATGGATTTCGTGTCGATATTCGAAACCGTTTTCATTTAACGCATCAACGAATTTGCAGGTAAGATGCCAAAGCGCATCGGAGGCTGTATCTCTGCAAAGCTTTGAGATATTTGCACCAAATTTGGTATGTGGCATTACCACCTCACACTGATTACACCACATCAATTTGGTAGCAGCGCCACCTATTGGTCAAGAGTAATGAAGCATTCATTAACCATTAGTTTTAAAATGAACAAAAATGCTAATAACTGTAGATAGCATTAGCCTATTGTAATGAAACTGGTCTCAAAATATTCCTTGGGTCATGCTGACAACATAGATATCAATTATGCAACAGTTGGCCAAACTCCCTGTCCGCCATTTTGATTTATGTTGAAAACCTACTTTTTCGAACTAGTCCTAGACCGTTTGTCCGATTTTCACCAAAATCGAGTCAGATCATCTTCAGACTGTGCTGACAAAAATTTATGGATTTCATGTTGATAGTTGAAACCGTTTTCGTACAGCGGCTCTACAAATTTTAGGCTTGATGTGAAAATGACTCTAAGGCTATATCTTTAGAAAACTTTGACATAATGACACCAAACTTTGTGTGAACGTTTGTCATCTCACACTAAACACACCACATCGATTTGATAACAGCGCCACCTGTTGGTCAAACCTAATAAGCCATTAAATCACATCAGTAGTCGTTCTACATCATTTTTCTGTCGTTTTGACTAAAATCATCCTAAAATGGCTTCTTTGTACTTATTGTTGCAGTTGGTCTGCTGTTCCTGCCATCCTTAGCTCCTCATTTTCCGCTTTGAGTGCTTGGCCCCGTAATTGCTGCTTGCAGCTATATTTATTATTATTATTCTTCCGCCGCAAGTCTATGGCAGCCCATAGAACCGCTTGCGGGAAAGTTGTATAATTTGGCACACTGATAGAGGGCCGACTCAACATTAACCATAGCAAGTTTGGAGTCTCTAACTCAAACTCTCTAGCGCCACCACTTGTCCAAACTTTCACTTTCTTTTTGCTAATAACTTTTGAACCGTAAGCCATAAAATCAAAATTCCAATTTTCCCTGAATCCTTCGGTCATGCCGAGTCGAATAAACACCAAATTTCAAAAATCCTAAGGTTTAGTTTTTTTTCTATAATTTTTTGTTTATAAAACCTACTTTTTCGAACTCGTCCTAGACGGTTTGTCTGATTTTCACCAAAATTGGCTCAGATCATCTTCAGACCATGCAGGCAAAAAGTTATGGAATTCAAGTTGATTGGACAAACCGTTCTCGAATAACGCGTTAATTAATTCCACGAAAAGCGTTCAAAAATGGATGTGAGGCCGTATCTCTGCAACGCTTTGGAGTATTGAGACCAAACTTGGTGTGTGTTATAACAAGCATGACCTGAGGCTACCTGCAGTGTTTCGTCACAGTGCCACCTAGTGGTCAGGAGATATGAAAAATTGATATTTTTGCTTATAACTTCTCAGTGGTTTGACCAAAAATCTCAAAACTGGTCTTGTTAGATTCGGAGGAGCATGCCGAGTCGAACCATATCCAATTTTCCCATGTCAGCCATTTTGGGTGTCGGCCATTTTGAATTTAGCTTTAAAATGCTGTATCTTGAGAACGGATTAACGTATCGTTTCGACAATAATTGCAAAAATGTTCGGCACCATGCCCTGAATGTACATAAAAATTTTGGGGCCAGCGCCACCTTGTGGTCAAAAGTTATAACGAAATTTCGAAAAATGCTAATAACTTCTGAAAAAAATGGCTTATTGTAATAAAAGTGATCTCAAAATATTCCTTGGGTTAGGCCGAGAACATTGATACCAATTATGCCAAAATTGGCCTAACTTCCTGTTCGCCATTTTGATGAATGTAGAAAACCTACTTTTTCGAACTCCTCCGAGACCGTCAGTCGGATTTTCACCAAATTTGACTCGGATCATCTTCAGACCATGCTGACAAAAAGTTATGGATTTCGTGTCGATTTTCGAAATCGTTTTCATTTAACGCATCAACGAATTTGCAGGTGAGATGCCAAAGCGCATCGGAAGCTGTATCTCTGCAAAGCTTTGAGATATTTTCACCAAATTTGGTATGTGGCATTACCACCTCACACTGATTACACCACATCAATTTGGTAGCAGCGACACCTATTGGTCAAGAGTAATGAAGCATTCATTAACCATTAGTTTTAAAATGAACAAAAATGCTAATAACTGTAGATAGCATTAGCCTATTGTAATGAAACTGGTCTCAAAATATTCCTTGGGTCATGCCGACAACATAGATACCAATTATGCCACAGTTGGCCAAACTCCCTGTCCGCCATTTTGATTTATGTTGAAAACCTACTTTTTTTAACTAGTCCTAGACCGTTCGTCCGATTTTCACCAAAATCGAATCAGATCATCTTCAGAGTGTGCTGACAAATAGTTATGGATTTTGTGTTGATAGATGAAACCGTTTTCGTATAGCGCCTCTATAAATTTTAGGCTTGATGTCAAAATGACTCTGAGGCTTTATCTTTGGAAAACTTTGACATAATGACACCAAACTTTGTGTGTACGTTTGTCACCTCACACTAGACACACCACATCGATTTGATAACAGCGCCACCTGTTGGTCAAACGTAATAAGCATTAAATCATTTCTGTAGGCGTTCTACATCATTTTTCTGTCGTTTTGACTAAAATCATCTTAAAATGGCTTCCTTTTACTTATTGTTGCAGTTGGTCTGCTGTTCCTGCCATCGTTAGCTCCTCATTTTCCGCTTTGAGTGCTTGGCCCCGTAATTGCTGCTTGCAGCTATATTTAGGGGCCAAGCACCGAAGGTGCGTAGGCACCTATTGTATCCGTTAGAATTCTTATTATTATTAGGGGCCAAGCACCGAAGGTGCGTAGGCACCTATTGTATCCGTTAGAATTCTTATTATTAGGGGCCAAGCACCGAAGGTGCGTAGGCACCTATTGTATCCGTTAGAATTCTTATTATTATTATTATTCTTCTTCCGCCGCAAGTCTATGGCAACCCATAGAACCGATGGCGGGAAAGTTGTATAAATTTGCATACTGTTAGAGGACAGTCTGAAATGTCAGCATAGCCAATTTGGAATCTCTAACTCAAACTCTCTAGCGCCACCACTTCTCCAAAGTTTCACTTTCTTTTTGCTGATAACGTTTGAACCATAAGCCATAAAATCTAAAGTATTTTTTCTCAGAATCCTTGGGTCATGCCGAGTCGAATGAACACCAAATTTCAAAAATCGTAAGGTTTAGTTTTTTTTCTATAATTTATTGTTTGTAAAACCTACTTTTTCGAACTCGTCCTAGACGGTTTGTCTGATTTTCACCAAAATTGGCTCAGATCATCTTCAGACCATGCAGGCAAAAAGTTATGGAATTCAAGTTGATTGGACAAACCGTTCTCGAATAACGCGTTAATTAATTCTACGAAAAGCGTTCAAAAATGGAAGTGAGGCCATATCTCTGCAACGCTTTGGAATATTGAGACTGAACTTGGTGAGTGTTATAACAAGCATGACGTGAGGCTACCTGCAGTGTTTCGTCACAGTGCCACCTAGTGGTCAGGAGATATGAAAGTTGCCTATTTTTGCTAATAACTTCTTAGTGCTTTGGCCAAAAATATCAAAACTCATCCCGTTAGATTCGGAAGAGCATGCCGAGTCGAACCATATCCAATTTTCCCATGTCAGCCATTTTGGGTGTCGGCCATTTTGAATTTAGCTTTAAAATGCTGTATCTTGAGAACGGATTAACGTATCGTTTCGACAATAATTACAAAAATGTTCGGCATCATGCCCTGAATGTACATACGAATTTTGGGGCCAGCGCCACCTTGTGGTCAAAAGTTATAACGAAATTTCGAAAAATGCTAATAACTTCTGTAAAAAATGACTTATTATAATAAACGTGATCTCAAAATATTCCTTGGGTAAGGCCGAGAACATTGATACCAATTATGCCAAAATTGGCCTAACTTCCTGTTCGCCATTTTGAATAATGTAGAAAACCTACTTTTTCGAACTCCTCCTAGACCGTTAGTCGGATTTTCACCAAATTTGAATCGGATCATCTTCAGACCATGCTGACAAAAAGTTATGGATTTCGTGTCGATATTCGAAACCGTTTTCATTTAACGCATCAACGAATTTGCAGGTAAGATGCCAAAGCGCATCGGAAGCTGTATCTCTGCAAAGCTTTGAGATATTTGCTCCAAATTTGGTATGTGGCATTAACACCTCACACTGATGACACCACATCAATTTGGTAGCAGCGCCACCTATTGGTCAACAGTAATGAACCATTCATTAACCATTAGTTTTAAAATGATCAAAAATGCTAATAACTGTAGATAGCATTAGCCTATTGTAATGAAACTCGTCTCAAAATATTCCTTGGGTCATGCCGAAAACACAGATACCATTTATGCCACAGTTGGCCAATTTTCCTGTCCGCCATTATGATTTAAGTTGAAAACCTACTTTTTAGAACTAGTCCTAGACCGTTCGTCCGATTCTCACCAAAATTGAGTCAGATCACCTTCAGACTGTGCTGACAAAAAGTTATGAATTTCATGATGATAGATGAAACCGTTTTCGTATAGCGCCTCTCTAAATTTAAGGCTTGATGTGAAAATGACTCTAAGGCTATATCTTTGGAAAATTTTGACATAATGACACCAAACTTTGTGTGCACGTTTGTCACCTCACACTAAACACACCACATGGATTTGAGAACAGCGCCACCTGTTGGTCAAACGTAATAAGCATTAAATCAAATCAGTATGCGTTCTACACCATTTTTCTGTAATTTTCACTAAAATCCTCTTAAAATTGCTTCCTTTTCCTTATTGTTGCAGTTGGTCTGCTGTTCCTGCCATCCTTAGCTCCTCATTTTCCGCTTTGAGTGCTTGGCCCCGTAATTGCTGCTTGCAGCTATATTTATTATTATTATTCTTCTTCCGCCGCAAGTCTATGGCAACCCATAGAACCGATGGCGGGAAAGTTGTATAAATTTGCAAACTGATAGAGGACAGTCTGAAATGTCACCATAGCCAATTTGGAATCTCTAACTCAAACTCTCTAGCGCCACCACTTCTCCAAACTTTCACTTTCTTTTTGCTGATAACGTTTGAACCGTAAGCCATAAAATCAAAAGTATTTTTTCTCAGAATCCTTGGGTCATGCCGAGTCGAATGAACACAAAAATTCAAAAATCGTAAGGTTTAGTTTTTTTTCTATAATTAATTGTTTGAAAAAGCTACTTTTTCGAACTCGTCCTAGACGGTTTGTCTGATTTTCACCAAAATTGGCTCAGATCATCTTCAGACCATGCAGGCAAAAAGTTATGGAATTCAAGTTGATTGGACAAACCGTTCTCGAATAATGTGCTAATTAATTCTACGAAAAGCGTTCAAAAATGGAAGTGAGGCCATATCTCCGCAACGCTTTGGAGTATTGAGACCAAACTTGGTGTATGTTATAACCAGCATGACCTGAGGCTACCTGCATTGTTTCGTCACAGTGCCACGTAGTGGTCAGGAGATATGAAAAATGGCTATTTTTGCTTATAACTTCTCAGTGATTTAGCCAAAAACCTCGAAACTCATTCCGTTAGATTCGGAGGAGCATGTCGAGTCGAACCATATCCAATTTTCCCATGTCAGCCATTTTGGGTGTCGGCCATTTTGAATTTAGCTTTCAAATGCTGTATCTTGAGAACGGATTAACGTATCGTTTTGACAATAATTACAAAAATGTTCGGCACCATGCCCTGAATGTACATACCAATTTTGGGGCCAGCGCCACCTTGTGGTCAAAAGTTATAACGAAATTTCTAAAAAGGCTAATAACTTCTGAAAAAAATGGCTTATTGTAATAAAAGTGATCTCAAAATATTCCTTAGGTCAGACCGAGAACATTGATACCCATTATGCCAAAATTGGCCTAACTTCCTGTTCGCCATTTTGATGAATGTAGAAAACCTACTTTTTCGAACTCCTCCTAGACCGTTAGTCGGATTTTCACCAAATTTGACTCGGATCATCTTCAGACCATGCTGACAAAAAGTTATGGATTTCGTGTCTATATTCGAAACCGTTTTCATTTAACGCATCAACGAATTTGCAGGTAAGATGCCAATGCGCATCGGAAGCTGTATCTCTGCAAAGCTTTGAGATATTTGCACCAAATTTGGTATGTGGCATTAACACCTCACACTGATGACACCACATCAATTTGGTAGCAGCGCCACCTATTGGTCAAGAGTAATGAAGCATTCATTAACCATTAGTTTTAAAATGAACAAAAATGCTAATAACTGTAGATAGCATTAGCCTATTGTAATGAAACTGGTCTCAAAATATTCCTTGGGTCATGCCGACAACATAGATACCAATTATGCCACAGTTGGCCAAACTCCCTGTCCGCCATTTTGATTTATGTTGAAAACCTACTTTTTCGAACTAGTCCTAGACCGTTCGTCCGATTTCCACCAAACTCGAGTCAGATCATCTTCAGACTGTGCTGACAAAAAGTTATGGATTTCATGATGATAGATGAAACCGTTTTCGTATAGCGCCTCTATAAATTTAAGGCTTGATGTGAAAATGACTCTAAGGCTATATCTTTGGAAAATTTTGACATAATGACACCAAACTTTGTGTGCACGTTTGTCACCTCACACTAAACACACCACATCGATTTGATAACAGCGCCACCTGTTGGTCAAACCTAATAAGCCATTAAATCATATCAGTATCATTTTTCTGTCGTTCTGACTTAAATCATCCTAAAATGGCTTCTTTTTACTTATTGTTGCAGTTGGTCTGCTGTTCCTGCCATCCTTAGCTCCTCATTTTCTGCTTTGAGTGCTTGGCCCCGTAATTGCTGCTTGCAGCTATATTTAGGGGCCAAGCACCGAAGGTGCGAAGGCACCTATTGAAACCGTTAGAATTCTTCTTCTTATTATTATTATTCCGCCGCAAGTCTATGGCAGCCCATAGAACCGCTTGCGGGAAAGTTGTATAATTTGGCACACTGATAGAGGACCGTCCCAACATTAACCATAGCAAGTTTGGAGTCTCTAACTCAAACTCTCTAGCGCCACCATTTGTCCAAACTTTCACTTTCTTTTTGCTAATAACTTTTGAACCGTAAGCCATAAAATCAAAATTCCAATTTTCTATGAATCCTTGGGTCATGCCGAGTCGAATGAACACCAAATTTCAAAAATCGTAAGGTTTCGTTTTTTTTCTAAAATTATTTGTTTGTAAAACCTACCTTTTCGAACTCGTCCTAGACGGTTTGTCTGATTTACACCAACATTGGCTCAGATCATCTTCAGACCATGCAGGCAAAAAGTTATGGAATTCAAGTTGATTGGACAAACCGTTCTCGAATAACGCGCTAATTAATTCTACGAAAAGCATTCAAAAATGGAAGTGAGGCCATATCTCCGCAACGATTTGGAATATTGAGACCAAACTTGGTGTGTGGTGTAACAAGCATGACCTGAGGCTACCTGCAGTGTTTCGTCACAGTGCCACCTAGTGGTCAGGAGATATGAAAAATGGCTATTTTTGCTTATAACTTCTCAGTGGTTTGACCAAAAATCTCAAAACTGGTCTTGTTAGATCCGGAGGAGCATGCCGAGTCGACCCATATCCAATTTTCTCATGTCAGCCATTTTGGGTGTCGGCCATTTTGAATTTCGCTTTAAAATGCTGTATCTTGAGAGCGGATTAACGTATCGTTTCGACAATAATTACAAAAATGTTCGGCACCATGTCCTGAATGTACATACGAAATTTGGGATCAGCGCCACCTTGTGGTCAAAAGTTATAACGAAATTTCGAAAAATGCTAATAACTTCTGAAAAAAAAAGGCTTATTGTAATAAAAGTGATCTCAAAATATTCCTTGGGTTAGGCCGAGAACATTGACACCGATTATGCCAAAATTGGCCTAACTTCCTGTTCGCCATTTTGATTAATGTAGAAAACCTACTTTTTCGAACTCCTCCTAGACCGTTAGTCGGATTTTCACCAAATTTGAATCGGATCATCTTCAGACCGTGATGACAAAAAGTTATGGATTTCGTGTCGATATTCGAAACCGTTTTCATTTAACGCATCAACGAATTTGCAGGTAAGATGCCAAAGTGCATCGGAAGCTGTATCTCTGCAAAGCTTTGAGATATTTGCACCAAATTTAGTATGTGGCATTACCACCTCACACTGATTACACCACATCAATTTGGTAGCAGCGCCACCTATTGGTCAAGAGTAATGAAGCATTCATTAACCATTAGTTTTAAAATGATCAAAAATGCTAATAACTGTAGATAGCATTAGCGCATTGTAATGAAACTGGTCTCAAAATATTCCTTGGATCATGCCGACAACATAGATACCAATTATGCCACAGTTGGCCAAACTTCCTGTCCGCCATTTTGATTTATGTTGAAAACTTACTTTTTCGAACTAGTCCTAGACCGTTCGTCCGATTTTCACCGAAATCGAGTCAGATCATCTTCAGACTGTGCTGACAAAAAGTTATGGATTTCATGTTGATAGATGAAACCGTTTTCGTACAGCGCCTCTACAAATTTTAGGCTTGATGTGAAAATGGCTCTGAGGCTTTATCTTTGGAAAACTTTGACATAATGACACCAAACTTTGTGTGTACGTTTGTCACCTCACACTAAACACACCACATCGATCTATTAACAGCGCCACCTGTTGGTCAAAGGTAATAAGCCATTAAATCATATCAGTAGGCGTTCTACATCACTTTTCTGTCGTTTTGACTAAAATCATCCTAAAATGGCTTCTTTTTACTTATTGTTGCAGTTGGTCTGCTGTTCCTGCCATCCTTAGCTCCTCATTTTCCGCTTTGAGTGCTTGGCCCCGTAATTGCTGCTTGCAGCTATATTTAGGGGCCAAGCACCGAAGGTGCGAAGGCACCTATTGTATCCGTTAGAATTCTTATTATTAGGGGCCAAGCACCGAAGGTGCGAAGGCACCTATTGTATCCGTTAGAATTCTTATTATTATTATTAGGGGCCAAGCACCGAAGGTGCGAAGGCACCTATTGTATCCGTTAGAATTCTTATTATTATTATTATTATTATTATTCTTCCGCCGCAAGTCTATGGCAGCCCATAGAACCGCTTGCGGGAAAGTTGTATAATTTGGCACACTGATAGAGGGCCGACTCAACATTAACCATAGCAAGTTTGGAGTCTCTAATTCAAACTCTCTAGCGCCACCACTTGTCCAAACTTTCACTTTCTTTTTGCTAATAACTTTTGAACCGTAAGCCATAAAATCAAAATTCCAATTTTCCCTGAATCCTTGGGTCATGCCGAGTCGAATGAACACCAAATTTCAAAAATCCTAAGGCTTAGTTTTTTTTCTATAATTTTTTGTTTATAAAACCTACTTTTTCGAACTCGTCCTAGACGGTTTGTCTGATTTTCACCAAAATTGAGTCAGATCATCTTCAGACCATGCAGGCAAAAAGTTATGGAATTCAAGTTGTTTGGACAAACCGTTCTCGAATAACGCGCTAATTAATTCTACGAAAAGCGTTCAAAAAAGGAAGTGAGGCAATATCTCCGGAACGCTTTGGAATATTGAGACCAAACTTGGTGTGTGTTATAACAAGCATGACCTGAGGCTACCTGCAGTGTTTCGTCACAGTGCCACCTAGTGGTCAGGAGATATGAAAAATGGCTATTTTTGCTTATAACTTCTCAGTGGTTTGACCAAAAATCTCAAAACTGGTCTTGTTAGATTCGGAGGAGCATGCCGAGTCGACCCATATCCAATTTTCCCATGTCAGCCATTTTGGGTGTCGGCCATTTTGAATTTAGCTTTAAAATGCTGTATCTTGAGAACGGATTAACGTATCGTTTCGACAATAATTGCAAAAATGTTCGGCACCATGCCCTGAATGTACATACCAATTTTGGGGCCAGCGCCACCTTGTGGTCAAAAGTTATAACGAAATTTCCAAAAATGCTAATAACTTCTGAACAAAATGGCTTATTGTAATAAAAGTGATCTCAAAATATTCCTTGAGTCAGGCCGAGAACATTGATACCAATTATGCCAAAATTGGCCTAACTTCCTGTTCACCATTTTGATTAATGTAGAAAACCTACTTTTTCGTACTCCTCCTAGACCGTTAGTCGGATTTTCACCAAATTTGAACCGGATCATCTTCAGACCATGCTGACAAAAAGTTATGGATTTCGTGTCGATATTCGAAACCGTTTTCATTTAACGCATCAATGAATTTGCAGGTAAGATGCCAAAGCGCATCGGAAGCTGTATCTCTGCAAAGCTTAGAGATATTTGCACCAAATTTGGTATGTGGCATTACCACCTCACACTGATGACACCACATAAATTTGGTAGCAGCGCCACCTATTGGTCAAGAGTAATGAAGCATTCATTAACCATTAGTTTTAAAATGAACAAAAATGCTAATGACTGTAGATAGCATTAGCCTATTGTAATGAAACTGGTCTCAAAATATTCCTTGGGTCATGCCGACAACATAGATACCAGTTATGCCACAGTTGGCCAAACTCCCTGTCCGCCATTTTGATTTATGTTGAAAACCTACTTTTTCGAACTAGTCCTAGACCGTTCGTCCGATTCTCACCAAAATTGAGTCAGATCATCTTCAGACTATGCTGACAAAAAGTTATGAATTTCATGATGATAGATGAAACCGTTTTCGTATAGCGCCTCTCTAAATTTAAGGATTGATGTGAAAATGACTATAAGGCTATATCTTTGGAAAATTTTGACATAATGACACCAAACTTTGTGTGCACGTTTGTCACCTCACACTAAACACACCACATGGATTTGAGAACAGCGCCAGCTGTTGATCAAACGTAATAAGCATTAAATCATATCAGTAGGCGTTCTACACCATTTTTCTGTAGTTTTCACTAAAATCCTCTCAAAATTGCTTCCTTTTCCTTATTGTTGCAGTTGGTCTGCTGTTCCTGCCATCTTTAGCTCCTCATTTTCCGCTTTGACTGCTTGGCCCCGTAATTGCTGCTTGCAGCTATATTTAGGGGCCAAGCACCGAAGGTGCGAAGGCACCTATTGTATCCGTTAGAATTCTTATTATTAGGGGCCAAGCACCGAAGGTGCGAAGGCACCTATTGTATCCGTTAGAATTCTTATTATTATTATTATTCCGCCGCAAGTCTATGGCAGCCCATAGAACCGCTTGCGGGAAAGTTGTATAATTTGGCACACTGATAGAGGACCGTTCCAACATTAACCATAGCAAGTTTGGAGTCTCTATCTCATACTCTCTAGCGCCACCACTTGTCCAAACTTTCACTTTCTTTTTGCTAATAACTTTTGAACCGTAAGCCATAAAATCAAAATTCCAATTTTCCCTGAATCCTTGGGTCATGCCGAGTCGAAAGAACACCAAATTTCCATAATCCTAAGGTTTAGTTTTTTTTCTAAAATTTTTTGTTTATAAAACCTACTTTTTCGAACTCGTCCTAGACGGTTTGTCTGATTTTCACCAAAATTGGCTCAGGTCATCTTCAGACCATGCAGGCAAAAAGTTATGGAATTCAAGTTGATTGGACTAACCGTTCTCGAATAACATGCTAATTAATTCTACAAAAAGCGTTCAAAAATGGAAGTGAGGCAATATCTCCGGAACGCTTTGGAATATTGAGACCAAACTTGGTGTATGTTATAACAAGCATGACCTGAGGCTACCTGCAGTGATTCGTCACAGTGCCACCTAATGGTCAGGAGATATGAAAAATGGATATTTTTGCTTATAACTTCTCAGTGGTTTGACCAAAAATCTCAAAACTGGTCTTGTTAGATTCGGAGGAGCATGCCGAGTCGAACCATATCCAATTTTCCCATGTCAGCCATTTTGGGTGTCGGCCATTTTGAATTTAGCTTTAAAATGCTGTATCTTGAGAACGGATTAACGTATCGTTTTGACAATAATTACAAAAATGTTCGGCACCATGCCCTGAATGTACAAAAAAATTTTGGGGCCAGCGCCACCTTGTGGTCAAAAGTTATAACGAAATTTCGAAAAATGCTAATAACTTCTGAAAAAAAAGGCTTATTGTAATAAAAGTGATCTCAAAATATTCCTTGGGTCAGGCCGAGAACATTGATACCCATTATGCCAAAATTGGCCAAACTTCCTGTTCGCCATTTTGATGAATGTAGAAAACCTACTTTTTCGAACTCCTCCTAGACCGTTAGTCGGATTTTCACCAAATTTGACTCGGATCATCTTCAGACCATGCTGACAAAAAGTTATGGATTTCGTGTCGATATTCGAAACCGTTTTCATTTAACGCATCAACGAATTTGCAGGTAAGATGCCAAAGCGCATCGGAAGCTGTATCACTGCAAAGCTTTGAGATATTTGCACCAAATTTGGTATGTGGCATTAACACATCACACTGATGACACCACATCAATTTGGTACCAGTGCCACCTATTGGTCAAGAGTAATGAAGCATTCATTAACTATTAGTTTTAAAATGAACAAAAAGGCTAATAACTGTAGATAGCATTATCCTATTGTAATGAAACTGGTCTCAAAATATTCCTTGGGTCATGCCGACAACATAGATACCAATTATGCCACAGTTGGCCAAACCTCCTGTCCGCCATTTTGATTTATGTGGAAAACCTACTTTTTTGAACTTGTCCTAGATCTTTCGTCCGATTTTCACCAAAATCGAATCAGATCATCTTCAGACTGTGCTGACAAAAAGTTATGGATTTCATGTTGATCGATGAAACAGTTTTCGTACAGCGCCTCTATAAAATTTAGGCTTGATGTGAAAATGACTCTAAGGCTATATCTTTGGAAAACTTTGACATAATGACACCAAACTTTGTGTGAACGTTTGTCATCTCACACTAAACACACCAAATCGATTTGATAACAGCACCACCTGTTGGTCAAACCTAATAAGCCATTAAATCATATCAGTAGGCGTTCTACATCATTTTTCTGTCGTTTTGACTAAAATCATCCTAAAATGGCTTCTTTTTACTTATTGTTGCAGTTGGTCTGCTGTTCCTGCCATCCTTAGCTCCTCATTTTCCGCTTTGAGTGCTTGGCCCCGTAATTGCTGCTTGCAGCTATATTTATTATTATTATTCTTCCGCCGCAAGTCTATGGCAGCCCATAGAACCGCTTGCGGGAAAGTTGTATAATTTGGCACATTGATAGAGGGCCGACTCAACATTAACCATAGCAAGTTTGGAGTCTCTAATTCAAACTCTCTAGCGCCACCACTTGTCCAAACTTTCACTTTCTTTTTGCTAATAACTTTTGAACCGTAAGCCATAAAATCAAAATTCCAATTTTCCCTGAATCCTTGGGTCATGCCGAGTCGAATGAACACCAAATTTCAAAAATCCTAAGGTTTAGTTTTTTTTCTATAATTTTTTGTTTGTAAAACCTACTTTTTCGAACTCGTCCTAGACGGTTTGTCTGATTTACACCAAAATTGGCTCAGATCATCTTCAGAACATGCAGGAAAAAAGTTATGGAATTCAAGTTGATTGGACAAACCGTTCTCGAATAACGCACTAATTAATTCTACGAAAAGCGTTCAAAAATGGAAGTGAGGCCATATCTCCGGAACGCTTTGGAATATTGAGACCAAACTTGGTGTGTGTTATAACAAGCATGACCTGAGGCTACCTGCAGTGTTTCGTCACAGTGCCACCTAGTGGTCAGGAGATATGAAAAATGGCTATTTTTGCTTATAACTTCTCAGTGGTTTGACCAAAAATCTCAAAACTAGTCTTGTTAGATTCGGAGGAGCATGCCGAGTCGACCCATATCCAATTTTCCCATGTCAGCCATTTTGGGTGTCGGCCATTTTGAATTTAGCTTTAAAATGCTGTATCTTGAGAACGGATTAACGTATCGTTTCGACAATAATTACAAAAATGTTCGGCACCATGCCCTGAATGTACATACCAATTTTGGGGCCAGCGCCACCTTGTGGTCAAAAGTTATAACGAAATTTCGAAAAATGCTAATAACTTCTGAAAAAAATGGCTTATTGTAATAAAAGTGATCTCAAAATATTCCTTGGGTCAGGCCGCGAACATTGATACCAATTATGCCAAAATTGGCCTAACTTCCTGTTCGCCATTTTGATGAATGTAAAAAACCTACTTTTTCGAACTCCTCCTAGACCGTAAGTCGGATTTTCACCAAATTTGACTCGGATCATCTTCAGACCATGTTGACAAAAAGTTATGGATTTCGTGTCGATATTCGAAACCGTTTTCATTTAACGCATCAACGAATTTGCAGGTAAGATGCCAAAGCGCATCGGAAGCTGTATCTCTGCAAAGCTTTGAGATATTTGCACCAAATTTGGTATGTGGCATTACCACCTCACACTGATGACACCACATCAATTTGGTAGCAGCGCCACCTATTGGTCAAGAGTAATGACGCATTCACTAACCATTAGTTTTTAAATGATCAAAAATGCTAATAACTGTAGATAGCATAAGCCTATTGTAATGAAACTGGTCTCAAAATATTCCTTGGGTCATGCCGACAACATAGATACCAATTATGCCACAGTTGGCCAAACTCCCTGTCCGCCATTTTGAATTATGTTGAAAACCTACTTTTTCGAACTAGTCCTAGACCGTTCGTCCGATTTTCACCAAAATCGAGTCAGATCATCTTCAGACTGTGCTGACAAAAAGTTATGGATTTCATGTTGATAGTTGAAACCGTTTTCGTACAGCGCCTCTATAAATTTTAGGCTTGATGTGAAAATGACTCTAAGGCTAAATCTTTGGAAAACTTTTACATAATGACACCAAACTTTGTGTGAACATTTGTCATCTCACACTTAACAAACCACATCGATTTGATAACAGCGCCACCTGTTGGTCAAACCTAATAAGCAATTAAATCATATCAGTAGGCGTTCTACATCATTTTTCTGTCGTTTTGACTAAAATCATCCTAAAATGTCTTATTTTTACTTATTTTTGCAGTTGGTCTGCTGTTCCTGCCATTATTAGCTCCTCAGTTTCTGCTTTGAGTGCTTGGCCCCGTAATTGCTGCTTGCAGCTATATTTATTATTATTATTATTATTATTCCGCCGCAAGTCTATGGCAGCCCATAGAACCGCTTGCGGGAAAGTTGTATAATTTGGCACACTGATAGAGGACCGTCCCAACATTAACCATAGCAAGTTTGGAGTCTCTAACTCAAACTCTCTAGCGCCACCATTTGTCCAAACTTTCACTTTCTTTTTGCTAATAACTTTTGAACCGTAAGCCACAAAATCAAAATTCCAATTTTCTCTGAATCCTTGGGTCATGCCGAGTCGAATGAACACCAAATTTCAAAAATCCTAAGGATTAGTTTTTTTTCTATAATTAATTGTTTGTAAAACCTACTTTTTCGAACTCGTCCTAGACGGTTTGTCTGATTTACACCAAAATTGGCTCAGATCATCTTCAGACCATGCAGGCAAAAAGTTATGGAATTCAAGTTGATTGGACAAACCGTTCTCGAATAACGCGCTAATTAATTCTACGAAAAGCGTTCAAAAATGGAAGTGAGGCAATATCTCTGGAACGCTTTGGAATATTGAGACGAAACATGGTGTGTATTATAACAAGCATGACCTGAGGCTACCTGCAGTGTTTCGTCACAGTGCCACCTAGTGGTCAGGAGATATGAAAAATGGCTATTTTTGCTTATAACTTCTCAGTGGTTTGACCAAAAATCTCAAAACTGGTCTTGTTAGATTTGGAGGAGCATGACGAGTCGAACCATATCCAATTTTCCCATGTCAGCCATTTTGGGTGTCGGCCATTTTGAATTTAGCTTTAAAATGCTGTATCTTGAGAACGGATTAACGTATCGTTTCGACAATAATTACAAAAATGTTCGGCACCATGCCCTGAATGTACATACCAATTTTGGGGCCAGCGCCACCTTGTGGTCAAAAGTTATAACGAAATTTCGAAAAATGCTAATAACTTCTGTAAAAAATGGCTTATTGTAATAAAAGTGATCTCAAAATATTCCTTGGGTCAGGCCGAGAACATTGATACCAATTATGCCAAAATTGGCCTAACTTCCTGTTCGCCATTTTGATGAATGTAGAAAACCTACTTTTTCGAACTCCTCCTAGACCGTTAGTCGGATTTTCACCAAATTTGACTCGGATCATCTTCAGACCATGCTGACAAAAAGTTATGGATTTCGTGTCGATATTCGAAACCGTTTTCATTTAACGCATCAACGAATTTGCAGGTAAGATGCCAAAGCGCTATAATTTTGGAAAACTTTGACATAATGACACCAAACTTTGTGTGCACGTTTGTCACCTCACACTAAACACACCACATCGATTTGATAACAGCGCCACCTGTTGGTCAAACCTAATAAGCCATTAAATCATATCAGTATGCGTTCTACATCATTTTTCTGTCGTTTTGACTAAAATCATCCTAAAATGGCTTCTTTTTACTTATTGTTGCAGTTGGTCTGCTGTTCCTGCCATCCTTAGCTCCTCATTTTCCGCTTTGAGTGCTTGGCCCCGTAATTGCTGCTTGCAGCTATATTTATTATTATTATTCTTCCGCCGCAAGTCTATGGCAACCCATAGAACCGATGGCGGGAAAGTTGTATAAATTTGCATACTGTTAGAGGACAGTCTGAAATGTCAGCATAGCCAATTTGGAATCTCTAACTCAAACTCTCTAGCGCCACCACTTCTCCAAAGTTTCACTTTCTTTTTGCTGATAACGTTTGAACCATAAGCCATAAAATCTAAAGTATTTTTTCTCAGAATCCTTGGGTCATGCCAAGTCGAATGAACACCAAATTTCAAAAATCGTAAGGTTTAGTTTTTTTTCTATAATTTATTGTTTGTAAAACCTACTTTTTCGAACTCGTCCTAGACGGTTTGTCTGATTTTCACCAAAATTGGCTCAGATCATCTTCAGACCATGCAGGCAAAAAGTTATGGAATTCAAGTTGATTGGACAAACCGTTCTCGAATAACGCGTTAATTAATTCTACAAAAAGCGTTCAAAAATGGAAGTGAGGCCATATCTCTGCAACGCTTTGGAATATTGAGACTGAACTTGGTGAGTGTTATAACAAGCATGACGTGAGGCTACCTGCAGTGTTTCGTCACAGTGCCACCTAGTGGTCAGGAGATATGAAAGTTGCCTATTTTTGCTAATAACTTCTTAGTGCTTTGGCCAAAAATATCAAAACTCATCCCGTTAGATTCGGAAGAGCATGCCGAGTCGAACCATATCCAATTTTCCCATGTCAGCCATTTTGGGTGTCGGCCATTTTGAATTTAGCTTTAAAATGCTGTATCTTGAGAACGGATTAACGTATCGTTTCGACAATAATTACAAAAATGTTCGGCACCATGCCCTGAATGTACATACAAATTTTGGGGCCAGCGCCACCTTGTGGTCAAAAGTTATAACGAAATTTCGAAAAATGCTAATAACTTCTGAAAAAAATGGCTTATTGTTATGAAAGTAAAATATTCCTTGGGTCAGGCCGAGAACATTGATACCAATTATGCCAAAATTGGACTAACTTCCTGTTCGCCATTTTGATTAATGTAGAAAACTTACTTTTTCGAACTCCTCCTAGACCGTTAGTTGGATTTTCACCAAATTTGACTCGGATCATCTTCAGACCATGCTGACAAAAAGTTATGGATTTCGTGTCGATATTCGAAACCGTTTTCATTTAACGCATCAACGAATTTGCAGGTAAGATGCCAAAGCGCATCGGAAGCTGTATCTCTGCAAAGCTTTGAGATATTTGCACCAAATTTGGTATGTGGCATTACCACCTCACACTGATTACACCACATCAATTTGGTAGCAGCGCCACCTATTGGTCAAGAGTAATGAAGCATTCATTAACCATTAGTTTTAAAATGATCAAAAATGCTAATAACTGTAGATAGCATTAGCCTATTTTAATGAAACTGGTCTTGAAATATTCCTTGGGTCATGCCGACAACATAGATACCAATTAGGCCACAGTTGACCAAACTTCCTGTCCGCCATTTTGATTTATGTTGAAAACCTACTTTTTCGAACTAGTCCTAGACCGTTTGTCCGATTCTCACCAAAATCGAGTCAGATCATCTTCAGACTGTGCTGACAAAAAGTTATGGATTTCATGTTGATAGATGAAACCATTTTCGTACAGCGCCTCTATAAATTTTAGGCTTGATGTGAAAATGACTCTAAGGCTTTATCTTTGGAAAAATTTAACATAATGACACCAAACTTTGTGTGAACGTTTGTCACCTCACACTAAACACACCACATCGATCTGATAACAGCGCCACCTGTTGGTCAAACGTAATAAGCCATTAAATCATATCAGCAGGCGTTCTACATCATTTTTCTGTCGTTTTGACTAAAATCATCCTAAAATGGCTGCTTTTTACTTATTGTTGCAGTTGGTCTGCTGTTCCTGCCATCCTTAGCTCCTTATTTTGCGCTTTGAGTGCTTGGCCCCGTAATTGCTGCTTGCAGCTATATTTAGGGGCCAAGCACCGAAGGTGCGTAGGCACCTATTGTATCCGTTAGAATTCTTATTATTAGGGGCCAAGCACCGAAGGTGCGTAGGCACCTATTGTATCCGTTAGCGTTCTTATTATTCTTCTTCCGTTTCTTCTTCCGCCGCAAGTCTATGGCAGCCCATAGAACCGCTTGCGGGAAAGTTGTATAATTTGGCACACTGATAGAAGGCAGTCTCAACATTAACTATAGCAAGTTTGGAGTCTCTAACTCAAACTCTCTAGCGCCACCACTTGTCCAAACTTTCACTTTCTTTTTGCTAATAACTTTTGAACCGTAAGTCATAAAATAAAAATTCCAATTTTCCCTGAATCCTTGGGTCATGCCGAGTCGAATGAACACCAAATTTCAAAAATCCTAAGGTTTCGTTTTTTTTCTATAATTTTTTGTTTATAAAACCTACTTTTTCGAACTCGTCCTAGACGGTTTGTCTCATTTTCACCAAAATTGGCTCAGATCATCTTCAGACCATGCAGGCAAAAAGTTATGGAATTCAAGTTGATTGGACAAACCGTTCTCGAATAACGCGCTAATTAATTCTACGAAAAGCGTTCAAAAATGGAAGTGAGGCCATATCTCCGCAACGCTTTGGAGTATTGAGACCAAACTTGGTGTGTGTTATAACAAGCATGACCTGAGGCTACCTGCAGTGTTTCGTCACAGTGCCACCTAGTGGTCAGGAGATATGAAAAATGGCTATTTTTGCTTATAACTTCTCAGTGGTTTGACCAAAAATCTCAAAACTGGTCTTGTTAGATTCGGAGGAGCATGCCGAGTCGACCCATATCCAATTTTCCCATGTCAGCCATTTTGGGTGTCGGCCATTTTGAATTTAGCTTTAAAATGCTGTATCTTGAGAACGGATTAACGTATCGTTTCGACAATAATTACAAAAATGTTCGGCACCATGCCCTGAATGTACATACCAATTTTGGGGCCAGCGCCACCTTGTGGTCAAAAGTTATAACGAAATTTCGAAAAATGCTAATAACTTCTGTAAAAAATGGCTTATTGTAATAAAAGTGATCTCAAAATATTCCTTGGGTCAGGCCGAGAACATTGACTCCGATTATGCCAATATTGGCCTAACTTCCTGTTCGCCATTTTAATGAATGTGGAAAACCTACTTTTTCGAACTCCTCCTAGACCGTTAGTCGGATTTTCACCAAATTTGACTCGGATCATCTTCAGACCATGCTGACAAAAAGTTATGGATTTCGTGTCGATATTCGAAACCGTTTTCATTTAACGCGTCAACGAATTTGCAGGTAAGATGCCAAAGCGCATCGGAAGCTGTATCTCTGCAAAGCTTTGAGATATTTGCACCAAATTTGGTATGTGACATTACCACCTCACACTGATTACACCACATCAATTTGGTAGCAGCGCCACCTATTGGTCAAGAGTAATGAAGCATTCATTAACCATTAGTTTTTAAATGATCAAAAATGCTAATAACTGTAGATAGCATTAGCCTATTGTAATGAAACTGGTCTCAAAATATTCCTTGGGTCATGCCGACAACATAGATACCAATTATGCAACAGTTGGCCAAACTCCCTGTCCGCCATTTTGATTTATGTTGAAAACCTACTTTTTCGAACTAGTCCTAGACCGTTTGTCCGATTTTCACCAAAATCGAGTCAGATCATCTTCAGACTGTGCTGACAAAAAGTTATGGATTTCATGTTGATAGTTGAAACCGTTTTCGTACAGCACCTCTATAAATTTTAGGCTTGATGTGAAAATGACTCTAAGGCTATATCTTTGGAAAACTTTGACATAATGACACCAAACTTTGTGTGAACGTTTGTCACCTCACACTAAACACACCACATCGATTTGATAACAGCGCCACCTGTTGGTCAAACCTAATAAGCCATTAAATCATATCAGTAGGTGTTCTACATCATTTTTCTGTCGTTTTGACTAAAATCATCCTAAAATGGCTTCTTTTTACTTACTGTTGCAGTTGGTCTGCTGTTCCTGCCATCCTTAGCTCCTCATTTTCCGCTTTAAGTGCTTGGCCCCGTAATTGCTGCTTGCAGCTATATTTATTATTATTATTATTCTTCTTCCGCCGCAAGTCTATGGCAACCCATAGAACCGATGGCGGGAAAGTTGTATAAATTTGCAAACTGATAGAGGACAGTCTGAAATGTCACCATAGCCAATTTGGAATCTCTAACTCAAACTCTCTAGCGCCACCACTTCTCCAAACTTTCACTTTCTTTTTGCTGATAACGTTTGAACCGTAAGCCATAAAATCAAAAGTATTTTTTCTCAGAATCCTTGGGTCATGCCGAGTCGAATGAACACAAAAATTCAAAAATCGTAAGGTTTAGTTTTTTTTCTATAATTAATTGTTTGAAAAAGCTACTTTTTCCGAACTCGTCCTAGACGGTTTGTCTGATTTTCACCAAAATTGGCTCAGATCATCTTCAGACCATGCAGGCAAAAAGTTATGGAATTCAAGTTGATTGGACAAACCGTTCTCGAATAATGTGCTAATTAATTCTACGAAAAGCGTTCAAAAATGGAAGTGAGGCCATATCTCCGCAACGCTTTGGAGTATTGAGACCAAACTTGGTGTATGTTATAACCAGCATGACCTGAGGCTACCTGCATTGTTTCGTCACAGTGCCACCTAGTGGTCAGGAGATATGAAAAATGGCTATTTTTGCTTATAACTTCTCAGTGATTTAGCCAAAAACCTCGAAACTCATTCCGTTAGATTCGGAGGAGCATGTCGAGTCGAACCATATCCAATTTTCCCATGTCAGCCATTTTGGGTGTCGGCCATTTTGAATTTAGCTTTCAAATGCTGTATCTTGAGAACGGATTAACGTATCGTTTTGACAATAATTACAAAAATGTTCGGCACCATGCCCTGAATGTACATACCAATTTTGGGGCCAGCGCCACCTTGTGGTCAAAAGTTATAACGAAATTTCTAAAAAGGCTAATAACTTCTGAAAAAAATGGCTTATTGTAATAAAAGTGATCTCAAAATATTCCTTAGGTCAGACCGAGAACATTGATACCCATTATGCCAAAATTGGCCTAACTTCCTGTTCGCCATTTTGATGAATGTAGAAAACCTACTTTTTCGAACTCCTCCTAGACCGTTAGTCGGATTTTCACCAAATTTGACTCGGATCATCTTCAGACCATGCTGAAAAAAAGTTATGGATTTCGTGTCTATATTCGAAACCGTTTTCATTTAACGCATCAACGAATTTGCAGGTAAGATGCCAATGCGCATCGGAAGCTGTATCTCTGCAAAGCTTTGAGATATTTGCACCAAATTTGGTATGTGGCATTAACACCTCACACTGATGACACCACATCAATTTGGTAGCATCGCCACCTATTGGTCAAGAGTAATGAAGCATTCATTAACCATTAGTTTTAAAATGAACAAAAATGCTAATAACTGTAGATACCATTAGCCTATTGTAATGAAACTGGTCTCAAAATATTCCTTGGGTCATGCCGACAACATAGATACCAATTATGCCACAGTTGGCCAAACTCCCTGTCCGCCATTTTGATTTATGTTGAAAACCTACTTTTTTGAACTAGTCCTAGACCGTTCGTCCGATTTCCACCAAACTCGAGTCAGATCATCTTCAGACTGTGCTGACAAAAAGTTATGGATTTCATGATGATAGATGAAACCGTTTTCGTATAGCGCCTCTATAAATTTAAGGCTTGATGTGAAAATGACTCTAAGGCTATATCTTTGGAAAATTTTGACATAATGACACCAAACTTTGTGTGCACGTTTGTCACCTCACACTAAACACACCACATGGATTTGAGAACAGCGCCACCTGTTGGTCAAACGTAATAAGCATTAAATCATATCAGTAGGCGTTCTACACCATTTTTCTGTAATTTTCACTAAAATCCTCTTAAAATTGCTTCCTTTTCCTTATTGTTGCAGTTGGTCTGCTGTTCCTGCCATCCTTAGCTCCTCATTTTCCGCTTTGAGTGCTTGGCCCCGTAATTGCTGCTTGCAGCTATATTTAGGGGCCAAGCACCGAAGGTGCGAAGGCACCTATTGTATCCGTTAGAATTCTTATTATTATTATTATTCCGCCGCAAGTCTATGGCAGCCCATAGAACCGCTTGCGGGAAAGTTGTATAATTTGGCACACTGATAGAGGACCGTCCCAACATTAAACATAGCAAGTTTGGAGTCTCTAACTTAAACTCTCTAGCGCCACCATTTGTCCAAACTTTCACTTTCTTTTTGCTAATAACTTTTGAACCGTAAGCCACAAAATCAAAATTCCAATTTTCCCTGAATCCTTGGGTCATGCCGAGTCGAATGAATACCAAATTTCAAAAATCCTAAGGATTAGTTTTTTTTCTATAATTTATTGTTTGTAAAACCTACTTTTTCGAACTCGTCCTAGACGGTTTGTCTGATTTACACCAAAATTGGCTCAGATCATCTTCAGACCATGCAGGCAAAAAGTTATGGAATTCAAGTTGATTGGACAAACCGTTCTCCAATTAACGCGCTAATTAATTCTACGAAAAGCGTTCAAAAATGGAAGTGAGGCAATATCTCCGGAACGCTTTGGAATATTGAGACCAAACTTGGTGTGTGTTATAACAAGCATGACCTGAGGCTACCTGCAGTGTTTCATCACAGTGCCACCTAGTGGTCAGGAGATATGAAAAATGGCTATTTTTGCTTATAACTTCTCAGTGGTTTGACCAAAAATCTCAAAACTGGTCTTGTTAGATTTGGAGGAGCATGCCGAGTCGAACCATATCCAATTTTCCCATGTCAGCCATTTTGGGTGTCGGCCATTTTGAATTTAGCTTTAAAATGCTGTATCTTGAGAACGGATTAACGTATCGTTTCGACAATAATTACAAAAATGTTCGGCACCATGCCCTGAATGTACATACAAATTTTGGGGCCAGCGCCACCTTGTGGTCAAAAGTTATAGCGAAATTTCGAAAAATGCTAATAACTTCTGAAAAAAAATGGCTTATTGTAATAAAAGTGATCTCAAAATATTCCTTGTGTCAGGCCGAGAACATTGATACCAATTACGCCAAAATTGGCCTAACTTCCTGTTCACCATTTTGATTCATGTAGAAAACCTACTTTTTCGAACTCCTCCTAGACCGTTAGTCGGATTTTCACCAAATTTGACTCGGATCATCTTCAGACCATGCTGACAAAAAGTTATGGATTTCGTGTCGATATTCGAAACCGTTTTCATTTAACGCATCAACGAATTTGCAGGTAAGATGCCAATGCGCATCGGAAGCTGTATCTCTGCAAAGCTTTGAGATATTTGCACCAAATTTGGTATGTGGCATTATCACCTCACACTGATGACACCACATCAATTTGGTAGCAGCGCCACCTATTGGTCAAGAGTAATGAAGCATTCATTAACCATTAGTTTTAAAATATACAAAAATGCTAATAACTGTAGATAGCATTAGCCTATTGTAATGAAACTGGTCTCAAAATATTCCTTGGGTCATGCCGACAACATAGATACCAATTATGCCACAGTTGGCCAAACTCCCTGTCCGCCATTTTGATTTATGTTGAAAACCTACTTTTTCGAACTAGTCCTAGACCGTTTGTCCGATTTTCACCAAAATCGAGTCAGATCATCTTCAGACTGTGCTGACAAAAAGTTATGGATTTCATGTTGATAGTTGAAACCGTTTTCGTACAGCGCCTCTATAAATTATAGGCTTGAAGTGAAAATGACTCTAAGGCTATATCTTTGGAAAACTTTGACATAATGACACCAAACTTTGTGTGAACGTTTGTCATCTCACACTAAACACACCACATCGATTTGATAACAGCGCCACCTGTTGGTAAAACCTAATAAGCCATTAAATCATATCAGTAGGCGCTCTACATCATTTTTCTGTCGTTTTGACTAAAATCATCCTAAAATGGCTTCTTTTTACTTATTGTTGCAGTTGGTCTGCTGTTCCTGCCATCCTTAGCTCCTCATTTTCCGCTTTAAGTGCTTGGCCCCGTAATTGCTGCTTGCAGCTATATTTATTATTATTATTCATCCTCTTCCGCCGCAAGTCTATGGCAGCCCATAGAACCGCTTGCGGGAAAGTTGTATAATTTGGCACACTAATAGAGGACCATCTAAACATTAACCATAGCAAGTTTGGAGTCTCTAACTCAAACTCTCTAGCGCCACCACTTGTCCAAACTTTCACTTTCTTTTTGCTAATAACTTTTGAACCGTAAGCCATAAAATCAAAATTCCAATTTTCCCTGAATCCTTGGGTCATGCCGAGTCGAATGAACACCAAATTTCAAAAATCGTAAGGTTTAGTTTTTTTTATATAATTTTTTGTTTGTAAAACCTACTTTTTCGAACTCGTCCTAGACGGTTTGTTTGATTTTCACCAAAATTGGCTCAGATCATGTTTAGACCATGTTGGCAAAAAGTTATGGAATTCAAGTTGATTGGACAAATTGTTTTCGAATAACATGCAAACGAATTCTACGAAAAGCGCGCAAAAATGGATGTGAGGCCAGATCTCGGCAACGGTTTGTCGTATTGAGACCAAACTTGGTGTGTGTTATAACAAGCATGACCTGAGGCTACCTGCAGTGTTTCGTCACAGTGCCACCTAGTGGTCAGGAGATATGAAAAATGTCTATTTTTGCTTATAACTTCTCAGTGGTTTGACCAAAAATCTCAAAACTGGTCTTGTTAGATTCGGAGGAGCATGCCGAGTCGACCCATATCCAATTTTCCCATGTCAGCCATTTTGGGTGTCGGCCATTTTGAATTTAGTTTTAAAATGCTGTATCTTGAGAACGGATTAACGTATCGTTTCGACAATAATTACAAAAATGTTCGGCACCATGCCCTGAATGTACATACAAATTTTGGGGCCAGCGCCACCTTGTGGTCAAAAGTTATAACGAAATTTCGAAAAATGCTAATAACTTCTGAAAAAAATGGCTTATTGTAATAAAAGTGATCTCAAAATATTCCTTGGGTTAGGCCGAGAACATTGATACCAATTATGCCAAAATTGGCCTAACTTCCTGTTCGCCATTTTGATGAATGTAGAAAACCTACTTTTTCGAACTCCTCCTAGACCGTTAGTCGGATTTTCACCAAATTTGACTCGGATCATCTTCAGACCATGCTGACAAAAAGTTATGGATTTCGTGTCGATATTCGAAACCGTTTTTATTTAACGCATCAACGAATTTGCAGGTAAGATGCCAAAGCGCATCGGAAGCTGTATCTCTGCAAAGCTTTGAGATATTTGCACCAAATTTGGTATGTGGCATTAACACCTCACACTGATGACACCACATCAATTTGGTAGCAGCGCCACCTATTGGTCAACAGTAATGAACCATTCATTAACCATTAGTTTTAAAATGATCAAAAATGCTAATAACTGTAGATAGCATTAGCCTATTGTAATGAAACTCGTCTCAAAATATTCCTTGGGTCATGCCGAAAACACAGATACCATTTATGCCACAGTTGGCCAATTTTCCTGTCCGCCATTATGATTTAAGTTGAAAACCTACTTTTTAGAACTAGTCCTAGACCGTTCGTCCGATTCTCACCAAAATTGAGTCAGATCATCTTCAGACTGTGCTGACAAAAAGTTATGGATTTCATGTTGATAGATGAAACCGTTTTCGTAAAAACGCCTCTACAAATTTTAGGCTTGATGTGAAAATGACTCTAAGGCTATATCTTTGGAAAACTTTGACATAACGACACCAAACTTTGTGTGCACGTTTGTCACCTCACACTAAACACACCACATGGATTTGAGAACAGCGCCACCTGTTGGTCAAACGTAATAAGCATTAAATCATATCAGAAGGCTTTCTACACCATTTTTCTGTAATTTTCACTAAAATCCTCTCAAAATTGCTTCCTTTTCGTTATTGTTGCAGTTGGTCTGCTGTTCCTGCCATCCTTAGCTCCTCATTTCCGCTTTGATTGCTTGGCCCCGTAATTGCTGCTTGCAGCTATATTTAGGGGCCAAGCACCGAAGGTGCGGAGGCACCTATTGTTTTCGTTAGAATTCTTCCTATTATTAGGGGCCAAGCACCGAAGGTGCGAAGGCACCTATTGTTTTCGTTAGAATTCTTATTATTATTAGGGGCCAAGCACCGAAGGTGCGAAGGCACCTATTGTTTTCGTTAGAATTCTTATTATTATTATTATTATTATTATTCTTCCGCCGCAAGTCTATGGCAGCCCATAGAACCGCTTGCGGGAAAGTTGTATAATTTGGCACACTGATAGAGGACCGTCCCAACATTAACCATAGCAAGTTTGGAGTCTCTAACTCAAACTCTCTAGCGCCACCATTTGTCCAAACTTTCACTTTCTTTTTGCTAATAACTTTTGAACCGTAAGCCACAAAATCAAAATTCCAATTTTCCCTGAATCCTTGGGTCATGCCGAGTCGAATGAACACCAAATTTCAAAAATCGTAAGGATTAGTTTTTTTTCTATAATTTTTTGTTTATAAAACCTACTTTTTCGAACTCGTCCTAGACGGTTTGTCTGATTTTCACCAAAATTGGCTCAGATCATCTACAGACCATGCAGGCAAAAAGTTATGGAATTCAAGTTGATTGGACAAACCGTTCTCGAATAACGCGCTATTTAATTCTACGAAAAGCGCGCAAAAATGGATGTAAGGCCATATCTCCGCAACGGTTTGTCGTATTGAGACCAAACTTGGTGTGTGTTATAACAAGCATGACCTGAGGCGTCCTGCAGTGTTTCGTCACAGTGCCACCTAGTGGTCAGGAGATATGAAAAATGGCTATTTTTGCTTATAACTTCTCAGTGATTTGGCCAAAAATCTCGAAACTCATTCCGTTAGATTCGGAGGAGCATGCCGAGTCGAACCATATCCAATTTTCCCAAGTCAGCCATTTTGGGTGTCGGCCATTTTGAATTTAGCTTTAAAATGCTGTATCTTGAGAACGGATTAACGTATCGTTTCGACAATAATTACAAAAATGTTCGGCACCATGCCCTGAATGTACATACCAATTTTGGGGCCAGCGCCACCTTGTGGTCAAAAGTTATAACGAAATTTCCAAAAATGCTAATAACTTCTGAACAAAATGGCTTATTGTAATAAAAGTGATCTCAAAATATTCCTTGAGTCAGGCCGAGAACATTGATACCAATTATGCCAAAATTGGCCTAACTTCCTGTTCGCCATTTTGATTAATGTAGAAAACCTACTTTTTCGAACTCCTCCTAGACCGTTAGTCGGATTTTCACCAAATTTGAACCGGATCATCTTCAGACCATGCTGACAAAAAGTTATGGATTTCGTGTCGATATTCGAAACCGTTTTCATTTAACGCATCAACGAATTTGCAGGTAAGATGCCAAAGCGCATCGGAAGCTGTATCTCTGCAAAGCTTTGAGATATTTGCACCAAATTTGGTATGTGGCATTACCACCTCACACTGATGACACCACATCAATTTGGTAGCAGCGCCACCTATTGGTCAAGAGTAATGACGCATTCACTAACCATTAGTTTTTAAATGATCAAAAATGCTAATAACTGTAGATAGCATTAGCCTATTGTAATGAAACTGGTCTCAAAATATTCCTTGGGTCATGCCGACAACATAGATACCAATTATGCCACAGTTGACCAAACTCCCTATCCGCCATTTTGATTTATGTTGAAAACCTACTTTTTCAAACTAGTCCTAGACCGTTCGTCCGATTTTCACCAAAATCGAGTCATATCATCTTCAGACTGTGCTGACAAAAAGTTATGGATTTCATGCTGATAGATGAAACCGTTTTCGTACAGCGCCTCTATAAATTTTAGGCTTGATGTGAAAATGACTCTAAGGCTATATCTTTGGAAAACTTTGACATAATGACACCAAACTTTGTGTGCACGTTTGTCACTTCACTCTAAACACACCACATCGATTTGCTAACAGCGCCACCTGTTGGTCAAACCTTAAAAAGCCATTAAATCATATCAGTAGGCGTTGTACATCATTTTTCTGTCGTTTTGACTAAAATCATCCTAAAATGGCTTCTTTTTACTTATTGTTGCAGTTAGTCTGCTGTTCCTGCCATCCTTAGCTCCTCATTTTCCGCTTTGAGTGCTTGGCCCCGTAATTGCTGCTTGCAGCTATATTTATTATTATTATTATTATTCTTCCGCCGCAAGTCTATGGCAGCCCATAGAACCGCTTGCGGGAAAGTTGTATAATTTGGCACACTGATAGAGGACCATCCTATCATTAACCATAGGAAGTTTGGAGTCTCTAACTCAAACTCTCTAGCGCCACCACTTGTCCAAACTTTCACTTTCTTTTTGCTAATAACTTTTGAACCATAAGCCACAAAATCAAATTTCCAATTTTCCCTGAATCCTTGGGTCATGCCGAGTCGAATGAACACCAAATTTCAAACATCCTAAGGTTTCGTTTTTTTTCTAAAATTATTTGTTTGTAAAACCTACCTTTTCAAACTCGTCCTAGACGGTTTGTCTGATTTACACCAAAATTGGCTCAGATCATCTTCAGACCATGCAGGCAAAAAGTTATGGAATTCAAGTTGATTGGACAAACCGTTCTCGAATAACGCGCTAATTAATTCTACGAAAAGCGTTCAAAAATGGAAGTGAGGCCATATCTCCGCAACGCTTTGGAATATTGAGACCAAACTTGGTGTGTGTTGTAACAAGCATGACCTGAGGCTACCTGCAGTGTTTCGTCACAGTGCCACCTAGTGGTCAGGAGTTATGAAAAATGGCTATTTTTGCTTATAACTTCTCAGTGGTTTGACCAAAAATCTCAAAACTGGTCTTGTTAGATTCGGAGGAGCATGCCGAGTCGACCCATATCCAATTTTCCCATGTCAGCCATTTTGGGTGTCGGCCATTTTGAATTTAGTTTTAAAATGCTGTATCTTGAGAACGGATTAACGTATCGTTTCGACAATAATTACAAAAATGTTCGGCACCATGCCCTGAATGTACATACCAATTTTGGGGCCAGCGCCACCTTGTGGTCAAAAGTTATAACGAAATTTCGAAAAATGCTAATAACTTCTGAAAAAAATGGCTTATTGTAATAAAAGTGATCTCAAAATATTCCTTGGGTCAGGCCGAGAACATTGATACCAATTATGAAATTGGCCTAACTTCCTGTTCGCCATTTTGATGAATGTGAAAAACCTACTTTTTCGAACTCCTCCTAGACCGTAAGTCGGATTTTCACCAAATTTGACTCGGATCATCTTCAGACCATGTTGACAGAAAGTTATGGATTTCGTGTCGATATTCGTAACCGTTTTCATTTAACGCATCAACGAATTTGCAGGTAAGATGCCAAAGCGCATCGGAAGCTGTATCTCTGCAAAGCTTTGAGATATTTGCACCAAATTTGGTATGTGGCATTACCACCTCACACTGATGACACAACATCAATTTGGTAGCAGCGCCACCTATTGGTCAAGAGTAATGACGCATTCACTAACCATTAGTTTTTAAATGATCAAAAATGCTAATAACTGTAGATAGCATTAGCCTATTGTAATGAAACTGGTCTCAAAATATTCCTTGGGTCATGCCGACAACATAGATACCAATTATGCAACAGTTGGCTAAACTCCCTGTCCGCCATTTTGAATTATGTTGAAAACCTACTTTTTCGAACTAGTCCTAGACCGTTTGTCCAATTTTCACCAAAATCGAGTCAGATCATCTTCAGACTGTGCTGACAAAAAGTTATGGATTTCATGTTGATAGTTGAAACCGTTTTCGTACAGCGCCTCTATAAATTTTAGGCTTGATGTGAAAATGACTCTAAGGCTATATCTTTGGAAAACTTTTACATAATGACACCAAACTTTGTGTGAACGTTTGTCATCTCACACTAAACACACCACATCGATTTGATAACAGCGCCACCTGTTGGTCAAACCTAATAAGCCATTAAATCATATCAGTATCATTTTTCTGTCGTTCTGACTTAAATCATCCTAAAATGGCTTCTTTTTACTTATTGTTGCAGTTGTTCTGCTGTTCCTGCCATCCTTAGCTCCTCATTTTCTGCTTTGAGTGCTTGGCCCCGTAATTGCTGCTTGCAGCTATATTTATTATTATTATTATTATTCCGCCGCAAGTCTATGGCAGCCCATAGAACCGCTTGCGGGAAAGTTGTATAATTTGGCACACTAATAGTGGACCATCTAAACATTAACCATAGCAAGTTTGGAGTCTCTAACTCAAACTCTCTAGCGCCACCACTTGTCCAAACTTTCACTTTCTTTTTGCTAATAACTTTTGAACCGTAAGCCATAAAATCAAAATTCCAATTTTCCCTGAATCCTTGGGTCATGCCGAGTCGAATGAACACCACATTTCAAAAATCCTAAGGTTTAGTTTTTTTTCTATAATTTTTTGTTTGTAAAACCTACTTTTTCGAACTCGTCCTAGACGGTTTGTCTGATTTTCACCAAAATTGGCTCAGATCATCTTCAGACCATGCAGGCAAAAAGTTATGGAATTCAAGTTGATTGGACAAACCGTTCTCGAATAACGCGCTAATTAATTCTACGAAAAGTGCGCAAAAACGGATGTGAGGCCATATCTCCGCAACGGTTTGTTTTATTGAGACCAAACTTGGTGTGTGTTGTAACAAGCATGACCTGAGGCAACCTGCAGTGTTTCGTCATAGTGACACCTAGTGGTCAGGAGATATGAAAAATGGCTATTTTTGCTTATAACTTCTCAGTGGTTTGACCAAAAATCTCAAAACTAGTCTTGTTAGATTCGGAGGAGCATGCCGAGTCGACCCATATCCAATTTTCCCATGTCAGCCATTTTGGGTGTCGGCCATTTTGAATTTAGCTTTAAAATGCTGTATCTTGAGAACGGATTAACGTATCGTTTTGACAATAATTACAAAAATGTTCGGCACAATGCCCTGAATGTACATAAAAATTTTGGGGCCAGCGCCACCTTGTGTTCAAAAGTTATAACGAAATTTCGAAAAATGCTAATAACTTCTGAAAAAAATGGCTTATTGTTATAAAAGTGATCTCAAAATATTCCTTGGGTCAGGCCGAGAACATTGATACCATTTATGCCAAAATTGGCCTAACTTCCTGTTCGCCATTTTGATTAATGTAGAAAACCTACTTTTTCGAACTCCTCCTAGACCGTTAGTCGGATTTTCACCAAATTTGACTCGGATCATCTTCAGACCATGCTGACAAAAAGTTATGGATTTCGTGTCGATATTCGAAACCGTTTTCATTTAACGCATCAACGAATTTGCAGGTAAGATGCCAAAGCGCATCAGAAGCTGTATCTCTGCAAAGCTTTGAGATATTTGCTCCAAATTTGGTATGTGGCATTAACACCTCACACTGATGACACCACATCAATTTGGTAGCAGCGCCACCTATTGGTCAAGAGTAATGAAGCATTCATTAACCATTAGTTTTAAAATGAACAAAAATGCTAATAACTGTAGATATCATTAGCCTATTGTGATTAAACTGGTCTCAAAATATTCCTTGGGTCATGCCGACAACATAGATAACAATTATGCAACAGTTGGCCAAACTCCCTGTCCGCCATTTTGATCTATGTTGAAAACCTACTTTTTCGAACTAGTCCTAGACCGTTTGTCCGATTTTCACCAAAATCGAGTCAGATCATCTTCAGACTGTGCTGACAAAAAGTTATGAATTTCATGATGATAGATGAAACCGTTTTCGTATAGCGCCTCTCTAAATTTAAGGATTGATGTGAAAATGACTCTAAGGCTATATCTTTGGAAAACTTTGACATAATGACACCAAACTTTGTGTGCACGTTTGTCACCTCACACTAAACACACCACATCGATTTGATAACAGCGCCACCTGTTGGTAAAACCTAATAAGCCATTAAATCATATCAGTATCATTTTTCTGTCGTTTTGACTAAAATCCTCTTAAAATTGCTTCCTTTTACTTATTGTTGCAGTTAGTCTGCTGTTCCTGCCATACTTAGCTCCTCATTTTCCGCTTTGAGTGCTTGGCCCCGTAATTGCTGCTTGCAGCTATATTTATTAGGGGCCAAGCACCGAAGGTGCGAAGGCACCTATTGAAACCGTTAGAATTCTTATTATTAGGGGCCAAGCACCGAAGGTGCGTAGGCACCTATTGTTTTCGTTCTGTTTCTTATTATTATTATTCTTCTTCCGCCGCAAGTCTATGGCAGCCCATAGAACCGCTTGCGGGAAAGTTGTATAATTTGGCACACTAATAGTGAACCGTCCCAACATTAACCATAGCAAGTTTGGAGTCTCTAACTCAAACTCTCTAGCGCCACCACTTGTCCAAACTTTCACTTTCTTTTTGCTAATAACTTTTGAAGCGTAAGCCACAAAATCAAAATTCCAATTTTCTCTGAATCCTTGGGTCATGCCGAGTCGAATGAACACCAAATTTCAAAAATCGTAAGGTTTAGTTTTTTTTCTAAAATTATTTGTTTGTAAAACCTACCTTTTCGAACTCGTCCTAGACGGTTTGTCTGATTTACACCAAAATTGGCTCAGATCATCGTCAGACCATGCAAGCAAAAAGTTATGGAATTCAAGTTGATTGGACAAACCGTTCTCGAATATCGCGCTAATTAATTCTACGAAAAGCGTTCAAAAATGGAAGTGAGGCCATATCTCCGCAACGCTTTGGAATATTGAGACCAAACTTGGTGTGAGTTGTAACAAGCATGACCTGAGGCTACCTGCAATGTTTCTTCACAGTGCCACCTAGTGGTCAGGAGTTATGAAAAATAGCTATTTTTGCTTATAACTTCTCAGTGGTTTGACCAAAAATCTCAAAACTGGTCTTGTTAGATTCGGAGGAGCATGCCGAGTCGACCCATATCCAATATTCCCATGTCAGCCATTTTGGGTGTCGGCCATTTTGAATTTAGCTTTAAAATGCTGTATCTAGAGAACGGATTAACGTATCGTTTCGACAATAATTACAAAAATGTTCGGCACCATGCCCTGAATGTACATTCCAATTTTGGGGCCAGCGCCACCTTGTGGTCAAAAGTTATAACGAAATTTCGAAAAATGCTAATAACTTCTGAAAAAAATGACTTATTGTAATAAAAGTGATCTCAAAATATTCCTTGGGTCAGGCCGAGAACATTGATACCAATTATGCCAAAATTGGCCTAACTTCCTGTTCGCCATTTTGATGAATGTAGAAAACCTACTTTTTCGAACTCCTCCTAGACCGTTAGTCGGATTTTCACCAAATTTGACTCGGATCATCTTCAGACCATGCTGACAAAAAGTTATGGATTTCGTGTCGATATTCGAAACCGTTTTCATTTAACGCATCAACGAATTTGCAGGTAAGATGCCAAAGCGCATCGGAAGCTGTATCTCTGCAAAGCTTTGAGATATTTGCACCAAATTTGGTATGTGGCATTAACACCTCACACTGATGACACCACATCAATTTGGTAGCAGCGCCACCTATTGGTCAAGAGTAATGAAGCATTCATTAACCATTAGTTTTTAAATGAACAAAAATGCTAATAACTGTAGATAGCATTAGCCTATTGTAATGAAACTGGTCTCAAAATATTCCTTGGGTCATGCCGACAACATAGATACCAATTATGCAACAGTCGGCCAAACTCCCTGTCCGCCATTTTGATCTATGTTGAAAACCTACTTTTTCGAACTAGTCCTAGACCGTTCGTCCGATTTTCACCAAAATCGAGTCAGATCATCTTCAGACTGTGCTGACATAAAGTTATGGATTTCATGTTGATAGATGAAACCGTTTTCGGATAGCGCCTCTACAAATTTTAGGCTTGATGTGAAAATGACTCTAAGGCTATATCTTTGGAAAATTTTGACATAATGACACCAAACTTTGTGTGCACGTTTGTCACCTCACACTAAACACACCACATGGATTTGAGAACAGCGCCACCTGTTGGTCAAACGTAATAAGCATTAAATCAAATCAGTATGCGTTCTACACCATTTTTCTGTAATTTTCACTAAAATCCTCTTAAAATTGCTTTCTTTTTGTTATCGTTGCAGTTGGTCGGTTGTTCCTGCCATCGTTAGCTCCTCATTTTCCGCTTTGAGTGCTTGGCCCCGTAATTGCTGCTTGCAGCTATATTTAGGGGCCAAGCACCGAAGGTGCGAAGGCACCTATTGAAACCGTTAGAATTCTTATTATTATTATTATTCCGCCGCAAGTCTATGGCAGCCCATAGAACCGCTTGCGGGAAAGTTGTATAATTTGGCACACTGATAGAGGACCGTCCCAACATTAACCATAGCAAGTTTGGAGTCTCTAACTCAAACTCTCTAGCGCCACCACTTGTCCAAACTTTCACTTTCTTTTTGCTAATAACTTTTGAACCGTAAGCCATAAAATCAAAATTCCAATTTTCTCTGAATCCTTGGGTCATGCCGAGTCGAATGAACACCAAATTTCAAAAATCGTAAGGTTTCGTTTTTTTTCTAAAATTATTTGTTTGTAAAACCTACTTTTTCGAACTCGTCCTAGACGGTTTGTCTGATTTACACCAAAATTGGCTCAGATCATCTTCAGACCATGCAGGCAAAAAGTTATGGAATTCAAGTTGATTGGACAAACCGTTCTCGAATAACGCGCTAATTAATTCTACGAAAAGCATTCAAAAATGGAAGTGAGGCCATATCTCCGCAACGGTTTGGAGTATTGAGACCAAACTTGGTGTGTGTTATAACAAGCATAACCTGAGGCTACCTACAGTGTTTCGTCACAGTGCCACCTAGTGGTCAGGAGATATGAAAAATGGCTATTTTTGCTTATAACTTCTCAGTGGTTTGACGAAAAATCTCAAAACTGGTCTTGTTAGATTCGGAGGAGCATGCCGAGTCGACCCATATCCAATTTTCCCATGTCAGCCATTTTGGGTGTCGGCCATTTTGAATTTCGCTTTAAAATGCTGTATCTTGAGAACGGATTAAAGTATCGTTTCGACAATAATTACAAAAATGTTCGGCACCATGCCCTGAATGTACGTACGAAATTTGGGATCAGCGCCACCTTGTGGTCAAAAGTTATAATGACATTTCAAAAAATGCTAATAACTTCTGAAAAATATGGCTTATTGTAATAAAAGTGATCTCAAAATATTCCTTGAGTCAGGCCGAGAACATTGACACCAATTATGCCAAAATTGGCCTAACTTCCTGTTCGCCACTTTAATGAATGTGGAAAACCTACTTTTTCGAACTCCTCCTAGACCGTTAGTCGGATTTTCACCAAATTTGACTCGGATCATCTTCAGACCATGCTGACGAAAAGTTATGGATTTCGTGTCGATATTCAAAACCGTTTTCATTTAACGCATCAATGAATTTGCAGGTAAGATGCCAAAGCGCATCAGAAGCTGTATCTCTGCAAAGCTTTGAGATATTTGCACCAAATTTGGTATGTGACATTATCACCTCACACTGATGACACCACATCAATTTGGTAGCAGCGCCACCTATTGGTCAAGTGTAATGAAGCATTCATTAACCATTAGTTTTAAAATGAACAAAAATGCTAATAACTGTAGATAGCATTAGCCTATTGTAATGAAACTGGTCTCAAAATATTCCTTGGGTCATGCCGACAACATAGATACCAATTATGCAACAGTTGGCCAAACTCCCTGTCCGCCATTTTGATTTATGTTGAAAACCTACTTATTCGAACTAGTCCTAGACCGTTTGTCCGATTGTCACCAAAATCGAGTCAGATCATCATCAGACTGTGCTGACAAAAAGTTATGGATTTCATGTTGATAGTTGAAACCGTTTTCGTACAGCGCCTCTATAAATTTTAGGCTTGATGTGAAAATGACTCTAAGGCTATATCTTTGGAAAACTTTGACATAATGACACCAAACTTTGTGTGAACGTTTGTCATCTCACACTAAACACACCACATCGATTTGATAACAGCGCCACCTGTTGGTCAAACCTAATAAGCCATTAAATCATATCAGTAGGCGTTCTACATCACTTTTCTGTCGTTTTGACTAAATCATCCTAAAATGGCTTCTTTTTACTTATTGTTGCAGTTGGTCTGCTGTTCCTGCCATCCTTAGCTCCTCAGTTTCCGCTTTGAGTGCTTGGCCCCGTAATTGCTGCTTGCAGCTATATTTATTATTATTATTCTTCCGCCGCAAGTCTATGGCAGCCCATAGAACCGCTTGCGGGAAAGTTGTATAATTTGGCACACTGATAGAGGACCGTCCCAACATTAACCATAGGAAGTTTGGAGTCTCTAACTCAAACTCTCTAGCGCCACCACTTGTCCAAACTTTCACTTTCTTTTTGCTAATAACTTTTGAACCATAAGCCACAAAATCAAAATTCCAATTTTCCCTGAATCCTTGGGTCATGCCGAGTCGAATGAACACCAAATTTCAAAAATCGTAAGGTTTCGTTTTTTTTCTAAAATTATTTGTTTGTAAAACCTACCTTTTCGAACTCGTCCTAGACGGTTTGTCTGATTTACACCAAAATTGGCTCAGATCATCTTCAGACCATGCAGGCAAAAAGTTATGGAATTCAAGTTGATTGGACAAACCGTTCTCGAATAACGCGCTAATTAATTCTACGAAAAGCGTTCAAAAATGGAAGTGAGGCCATATCTCCGCAACGCTTTGGAATATTGAGACCAAACTTGGTGTGTGTTGTAACAAGCATGACCTGAGGCTACCTGCAGTGTTTCGTCACAGTGCCACCTAGTGGTCAGGAGTTATGAAAAATGGCTATTTTTGCTTATAACTTCTCAGTGGTTTGACCAAAAATCTCAAAACTGGTCTTGTTAGATTCGGAGGAGCATGCCGAGTCGACCCATATCCAATTTTCCCATGTCAGCCATTTTGGGTGTCGGCCATTTTGAATTTAGTTTTAAAATGCTGTATCTTGAGAACGGATTAACGTATCGTTTCGACAATAATTACAAAAATGTTCGGCACCATGCCCTGAATGTACATACCAATTTTGGGGCCAGCGCCACCTTGTGGTCAAAAGTTATAACGAAATTTCGAAAAATGCTAATAACTTCTGAAAAAAATGGCTTATTGTAATAAAAGTGATCTCAAAATATTCCTTGGGTCAGACCGAGAACATTGATACCCATTATGCCAAAATTGGCCTAACTTCCTGTTCGCCATTTTGATTAACGTAGAAAACCTACTTTTTCGAACTCCTCCTAGACCGTTAGTCGGATTTTCACCAAATTTGACTCGGATCATCTTCAGACCATGCTGACAAAAAGTTATGGATTTCGTGTCGATATTCGAAACCGTTTTCATTTAACGCATCAACGAATTTGCAGGTAAGATGCCAAAGCGCATCGGAAGCTGTATCTCTGCAAAGCTTTGAGATATTTGCACCAAATTTGGTATGTGGCATTACCACCTCACACTGATGACACCACATCAATTTGGTAGCAGCGCCACCTATTGGTCAAGAGTAATGAAGCATTCATTAACTATTATTTTTAAAATGAACAGAAATGCTAATAACTGTAGATAGCATTAGCCTATTGTAATGAAACTGGTCTCAAAATATTCCTTGGGTCATGCCGACAACATAGATACCAATTATGCAACAGTTGGCCAAACTCCCTGACCGCCATTTTGAATTATGTTGAAAACCTACTTTTTCGAACTAGTCCTAGACCGTTTGTCCGATTTTCACCAAAATCGAGTCAGATCATCTTCAGACTGTGCTGACAAAAAGTTATGGATTTCATGTTGATAGTTGAAACCGTTTTCGTACAGCGCCTCTATAAATTTTAGGCTTGATGTGAAAATGACTCTAAGGCTATATCTTTGGAAAACTTTGACATAATGACACCAAACTTTGTGTGAACGTTTGTCATCTCACACTAAACACACCACATCGATTTGATAACAGCGCCACCTGTTGGTCAAACCTAATAAGCCATTAAATCATATCAGTAGGCGTTCTACATCACTTTTCTGTCGTTTTGAATAAAATCATCCTAAAATGGCTTCTTTTTACTTATTGTTGCAGTTGGTCTGCTGTTCCTGCCATCCTTAGCTCCTCATTTACCGCTTTAAGTGCTTGGCCCCGTAATTGCTGCTTGCAGCTATATTTATTAGGGGCCAAGCACCGAAGGTGCGAAGGCACCTATTGAAACCGTTAGAATTCTTATTATTATTATTATTCTTCCGCCGCAAGTCTATGGCAGCCCATAGAACCGCTTGCGGGAAAGTTGTATAATTTGGCACACTGATAGAGGACCGTCCCAACATGAACCATAGCAAGTTTGGAGTCTCTAACTCAAACTCTCTAGCGCCACCACTTGTCCAAACTTTCAATTTCTTTTTGCTAATAACTTTTGAACCGTAAGCCACAACATCAAAATTCCAATTTTCCCTGAATCCTTGGGTCATGCCGAGTCGAATGAACACCAAATTTCAAAAATCGTAAGGATTAGTTTTTTTTCTATAATTTTTTGTTTATAAAACCTACTTTTTCGAACTCGTCCTAGACGGTTTGTCTGATTTTCACCAAAATTGGCTCAGATCATCTTCAGACCATGCAGGCAAAAAGTTATGGAATTCAAGTTGATTGGACAAACCGTTCTCGAATAACGCGCTAATTAATTCTACGAAAAGCGTTCAAAAATGGAAGTGAGGCCATATATCCGCAACGCTTTGGAATATTGAGACCAAACTTGGTGTGTGTTATAACAAGCATGACCTGAGGCTACCTGCAGTGTTTCGTCACAGTGCCACCTAGTGGTCAGGAGATATGAAAAATGGCTATTTTTGATTATAACTTCTCAGTGGTTTGACCAAAAATCTCAAAACTGGTCTTGTTAGATTCGGAGGAGCATGCCGAGTCGAACAATATCCAATTTTCCCATGTCAGCCATTTTGGGTGTCGGCCATTTTGAATTTAGTTTTAAAATGCTGTATCTTGAGAACGGATTAACGTATCGTTTCGACAATAATTACAAAAATGTTCGGCACCATGCCCTGAATGTACATACCAATTTTGGGGCCAGCGCCACCTTGTGGTCAAAAGTTATAACGAAATTTCGAAAAATGCTAATAACTTCTGAAAAAAATGGCTTATTGTAATAAAAGTGATCTCAAAATATTCCTTGGGTCAGGCCGAGAACATTGATACCAATTATGCCAAAATTGGCCTAACTTCCTGTTCGCCATTTTGATGAATGTAGAAAACCTACTTTTTCGAACTCCTCCTAGACCGTTAGTCGGATTTTCACCAAATTTGACTCGGATCGTCTTCAGACCATGCTGACAAAAAGTTATGGATTTCGTGTCGATATTCGAAACCGTTTTCATTTAACGCATCAACGAATTTGCAAGTAAGATGCCAAAGCGCATCGGAAGCTGTATCTCTGCAAAGCTTTGAGATATTTGCACCAAATTTGGTATGTGGCATTACCACCTCACACTGATTACACCACCTAAATTTGGTAGCAGCGCCACCTATTGGTCAAGAGTAATGAAGCATTCATTAACCATTAGTTTTAAAATGATCAAAAATGCTAATAACTGTAGATAGCATTAGCCTATTTTAATGAAACTGGTCTTAAAATATTCCTTGGGTCATGCCGACAACATAGATACCAATTATGCCACAGTTGGCCAAACTTCCTGTCCGCCATTTTGATTTATGTTGAAAACCTACTTTTTCGAACTAGTCCTAGACCGTTCGTCCGATTTTCACCAAAATCGAGTCATATCATCTTCAGACTGTGCTGACAAAAAGTTATGGATTTCATGTCGATAGTTGAAACCGTTTTCGTACAGCACCTCTATAAATTTTAGGCTTGATGTGAAAATGACTCTAAGGCTATATCTTTGGAAAACTTTGACATAATGACACCAAACTTTGTGTGAACGTTTGTCATCTCACACTAAACACACCACATCGATTTGATAACAGCGCCACCTGTTGGTCAAACCTAATAAGCCATTAAATCATATCAGTAGGCGTCCTACATCATTTTTCTGTCGTTTTGACTAAAATCATCCTAAAATGGCTTCTTTTTACTTCTTGTTGCAGTTGGTCTGCTGTTCCTGCCATTCTTAGCTCCTCATTTTCCGCTTTGAGTGCTTGGCCCCGTAATTGCTGCTTGCAGCTATATTTAGGGGCCAAGCACCGAAGGTGCGAAGGCACCTATTGAAACCGTTAGAATTCTTATTATTATTATTATTCTTCCGCCGCAAGTCTATGGCAGCCCATAGAACCGCTTGCGGGAAAGTTGTATAATTTGGCACACTGATAGAGGACCGTCCCAACATTAACCATAGCAAGTTTGGAGTCTCTAACTCAAACTCTCTAGCGCCACCATTTGTCCAAACTTTCACTTTCTTTTTGCTAATAACTTTTGAACCGTAAGCCACAAAATCAAAATTCCAATTTTCCCTGAATCCTTGGGTCATGCCGAGTCGAATGAACACCAAATTTCAAAAATCCTAAGGTTTAGTTTTTTTTCTATAATTTTTTGTTTGTAAAACCTACTTTTTCGAACTCGTCCTAGACGGTTTGTCTGATTTTCACCAAAATTGGCTCAGATCATCTTCAGACCATGCAGGCAAAAAGTTATGGAATTCAAGTTGATTGGACAAACCGTTCTCGAATAACGCGCTAATAAATTCTACGAAAAGTGCGCAAAAACGGATGTGAGGCCATATCTCCGCAACGGTTTGTCTTATTGAGACCAAACTTGGTGTTTGTTGTAACAAGCATGACCTGAGGCTACCTGCAGTGTTTCGTCATAGTGACACCTAGTGGTCAGGAGATATGAAAAATGGCTATTTTTGCTTATAACTTCTCAGTGGTTTGACCAAAAATCTCAAAACTAGTCTTGTTAGATTCGGAGGAGCATGCCGAGTCGACCCATATCCAATTTTCCCATGTCAACCATTTTGGGTGTCGGCCATTTTGAATTTAGCTTTAAAATGCTGTATCTTGAGAACGGATTAACGTATCGTTTCGACAATAATTACAAAAATGTTCGGCACCATGCCCTGAATGTACATACCAATTTTGGAGCCAGCGCCACCTTGTGGTCAAAAGTTATAACGAAATTTTGAAAAATGCTAATAACTTCTGAAAAAAATGGCTTATTGTAATAAAAGTGATCTCAAAATATTCCTTGGGTCAGGCCGAGAACATTGATACCAATTATGCCAAAATTGGCCTAACTTCCTGTTCGCCATCTTGATGAATGTAGAAAACCTACTTTTTCGAACTCCTCCTAGACCGTTAGTCGGATTTTCACCAAATTTGACTCGGATCATCTTCAGACCATGCTGACAAAAAGTTATGGATTTCGTGTCGATATTCGAAACCGTTTTCATTTAACGCATCAACGAATTTGCAGGTAAGATGCCAAAGCGCATCGGAAGCTGTATCTCTGCAAAGCTTTGAGATATTTGCACCAAATTTGGTATGTGGCATTACCACCTCACACTGATGACACCACATCAATTTGGTAGCAGTGCCACCTATTGGTCAAGAGTAATGAAGCATTCATTAACTATTAGTTTTAAAATGAACAAAAATGCTAATAACTGTAGATAGTATTAGCCTATTATAATGAAACTGGTCTCAAAATATTCCTTGGGTCATGCCGACAACATAGATACCAATTATGCAACAGTTGGCCAAACTCCCTGTCCGCCATTTTGAATTATGTTGAAAACCTACTTTTTCGAACTAGTCCTAGACCGTTTGTCCGATTTTCACCAAAATCGAGTCAGATCATCATCAGACTGTGCTGACAAATAGTTATGGATTTCATGTTGATAGTTGAAACCGTTTTCGTACAGCACCTCTATAAATTATAGGCTTGATGTGAAAATGACTCTAAGGCTATATCTTTGCAAAACTTTGACATAATGACACCAAACTTTGTGTGAACGTTTGACATCTCACACTAAACACACCACATCGATTTGATAACAGCGCCACCTGTTGGTCAAACATAATAAGCCATTAAATCATATCAATAGGCGTTCTACATCATTTTTCTGTCGTTTTGACTAAAATCATCCTAAAATGGCTTCTTTTTACTTATTGTTGTAGTTGGTCTGCTGTTCCTGCCATCGTTAGCTCCTCATTTTCCGCTTTGAGTGCTTGGCCCCGTAATTGCTGCTTGCAGCTATATTTATTATTATTATTATTCCGCCGCAAGTCTATGGCAGCCCATAGAACCGCTTGCGGGAAAGTTGTATAATTTGGCACACTAATAGAGGATAGTCTCAACTTTAACCATAGCAAGTTTGGAGTCTCTAACTCAAACTCTCTAGCGCCACCACTTGTCCAAACTTTCACTTTCTTTTTGCTAATAACTTTTGAACCGTAAGCCATAAAATCAAAATTCCAATTTTCTCTGAATCCTTGGGTCGTGCCGAGTCGAATGAACACCAAATTTCAAAAATCCTAAGGTTTAGTTTTTTTTCTATAATTTTTTGTTTATAAAACCTACTTTTTCGAACTCGTCCTAGACGGTTTGTCTGATTTTCACCAAAATTGGCTCAGATCATCTTCAGACCATGCAGGCAAAAAGTTATGGAATTCAAGTTGATTGGACAAACCGTTCTCGAATAATGCGCTAATTAATTCTACGAAAAGCGTTCAAAAATGGATGTGAGGCCATATCTCGGCAACGGTTTGTCGTATTGAGACCAAACTTGGTGTGTGTTATAACAAGCATGACCTGACACTACTTGCAGTGTTTCGTCACAGTGCCACCTAGTGGTCAGGAGATATGAAAAATGGCTATTTTTGCTTATAACTTCTCAGTGATTTGGCCAAAAATTTCGAAACTCGTCCCGTTAGATTCGGAGGAGCATGCCGAGTCGAACCATATCCAATTTTCCCATGTCAGCCATTTTGGGTGTCGGCCATTTTGAATTTAGTTTTAAAATGCTGTATCTTGAGAACGGATTAACGTATCGTTTCGACAATAATTACAAAAATGTTCGGCACCATGCCCTGAATGTACATACCAATTTTGGGACCAGCGCCACCTTGTGGTCAAAAGTTATAACGAAATTACGAAAAATGCTAATAACTTCTGAAAAAAATGGCTTATTGTAATAAAAATGATCTCAAAATATTCCTTGGGTCAGGCCGAGAACATTGATACCAATTATGCCAAAATTGGCCTAACTTCCTGTTCGCCATTTTGATGAATGTAGAAAACCTACTTTTTCGAACTCCTCCTAGACCGTTAGTCGGATTTTCACCAAATTTGACTCGGATCACCTTCAGACCATGGTGACAAAAAGTTATGGATTTCGTGTCGATATTCGAAACCGTTTTCATTTAACACATCAATGAATTTGCAGGTAAGATGCCAAAGCGCATCGGAAGCTGTATCTCTGCAAAGCTTTGAGATATTTGCACCAAATTGGGTATGTGGCATTACCACCTCACACTGATTACACCACATCAATTTGGTAGCAGCGCCTCCTATTGGTCAAGAGTAATGAAGCATTCATTAACTATTAGTTTTAAAATATACAAAAATGCTAATAACTGTAGATAGCATTAGCCTATTGTAATGAAACTGGTCTCAAAATATTCCTTGGGTCATGCCGACAACATAGATACCAATTATGCAACAGTTGGCCAAACTCCCTGTCCGCCATTTTGATTTATGTTGAAAACCTACTTTTTCGAACTAGTCCTAGACCGTTTGTCCGATTTTCACCAAAATCAAGTCAGATCATCTTCAGACTGTGCTGACAAAAAGTTATGGATTTCGTGTTGATAGATGAAACCGTTTTCGTACAGCGCCTCTACAAATTTTAGGCTTGATGCCAAAATGACTCTGAGGCTTTATCTCTGCAAAGCTTTGACATAAAGACACCAAACTTTGTGTGTACGTTTGTCACCTCACACTAAACACACCACATCGATTTGATAACAGCGCCACCTGTTGGTCAAAGGTAATAAGCCATTAAATCATATCAGTAGGCGTTCTACATCATTATTCAGTCGTTTTGACTAAAATCATCTTAAAATTGTTTTCTTTTACTTATTGTTGCAGTTGGTCTGCTGTTCCTGCCATCCTTAGCTCCTCATTTTCCGCTTTAAGTGCTTGGCCCCGTAATTGCTGCTTGCAGCTATATTTAGGGCCCGAGCCCAAAAGGGCGAAGGCCCTATTGTTTTTCTAAGGATTATTATTATTATTTTTTTTTTTCAATGTTTTGGGGGATTTTGGGGCCCTTAACATACACGAAAACTCTTGAAAATTTGCACACACATTGGAACCTGCGGCCATCAGGGCCGGACAGACTTTGACATGGGGGGGTCACCTGGGGGGGGCGTGGCACAGCGTTAAAAATTGCGACTTTTGAGGGACTCTGGAGCGCACACCAATTGATCTACAGTCACCAAAATTCATACACATATAGACCTCATCGGGCCGAACAACTTCCGTGCTCACAGTCCGTGCTTCACCAAACAGGAAGTCAGCTATTCAGGGATGTCTAAAAAGCGCATGCAATGGAATTTGAAATACTCCTCCTAGACCTTTCCACCGATGGCCACCAAACTCGGTCAGCATGATCTCAAGACATTGGGGACGCAAAATTGCCAGGGGATTTTTGATATCTCGAACGGTTTGGCCGTGGCGGGGCGACAAAGTTATGGCGAGAAATGAGAAACAGGAAGTTTCTAATAACTTTAACACACTTTGTCTGATTTTGACCAAACTTCAGCAGTTTGTTCATCTTATGATGCCAATCACAGAGATGGGACTATTAGGAGTCAAAGTTATAGCGCCACCAACTGGCAGCACAAAGCGTAACGTTTTCTAAATGCTTTTAAATCAACCTCTTAATTTTACTCAATTTGCTTCAAACTTCATCTCAATAATGTTGAAACACGGCCAATGAGAATATGTGAACTGCATTATCGATAACTTTTATCATGTTGCCATGGCAACGTGTCAAACTTTAACTTTAGATTTTTGTGTTTTGGAGCCGCTTAAAATACTCAGAATTTCATGAAACTTCACACACACATCTGTATTAATAATATTTAGACACTGATAAAAGCCCATAAATGGGCGAGGAGCAGGCGCTCCATAGCGCCACCTTTTGACAAAAGTTGGGGGTTTAATTTGTCCTACAGTCACCAAACCCGGTATATATATTGATCTCATCAAGCCAGAAACATTTCTAATTTACACCCATTAGCTACGATCGACAGGAAGTCGGCTATTTTGATTTGAATGTGGATATTTGGAAAAATCAGGCTGTGGAATTTTATATACTTCTCTCAGGAAAACCAACCAATTCACACCAAACTTTTTTGACATGATGCCAACATTCTGAAGATTCTAAATTGTGAGCAGATTTAGGATATCTTGAACGGTGTTGATGTGGTGATTGATTGAAATCGGAGTAAAAAAAGATAGCCGTAATTTTATTATATCTTTAAAGTGCAGCATCCAAAGTCTTTGAAACTTTTTTCATACAGACTACTAGTCATTCTGATCAGACACCGTTCATTTCATAATTATACAAAGATCTATGAATTAATGAAAATTAAAAAACAAATCTGATCCCTCTCTGCTCTGCACTTATGTGTGTGCGTGGTAAGTGGGTGTGTGTTCTTTGAGTGTTAGGGTGACAGTGGGGAGGGGGGATGGGTGGAAAGAGAGAGTCAGAGAGGAGGAGATAGAAGGGAATATTTAAACTCTTGGTTGTTTATTCATTAGGATGTGAATTAGGGCTGGGTATTGTGACCAATTTGGCAATTCGATTCGATTGTTATTTTTATGGTTTCGATTCGATTCAATTCGATTCGATATCGATTAGCTATCAATATTTCATTTAAAATGTTAGTTTTGCAGACATGGGATCACTATTTTGATATAAATGCTGGTAACTTAAAACTCCCCTACTTAAGTTTATTACTGAAATACACATCTACATTAATAATAGGGTGCACACAGTTGTTTATTTTAAACAACTTTTATTTTAAATGAATACTGTAACAAGAAGTCATAAATATGTGCATCCAATGTACACCATGTAAACAAACTGCAAAATGCACATTACTGTAAAAAAAAAAGACTAAATGTGCAACAGTGAAATCTATTAAGAACTTCAAACATGTTTAAGAAATATTTTTTTTTTCTAAATTCAACTCAGGCCCATCATAAAGCACTTGTCTGCATATACAAAATATAATAACTGTCCATAAAACTAACAGTTCTTAACTACAGCCTAATAATTTTTGATCACCAGATTTTTTTGCAAAAAATTTACACCCATTAGCTACGACCAACAGGAAGTCAGCTATTTTGATTTGAATGTGGATTTTTGTAAAAATATAGCTGAATAAATTAATATCACTCATAGCAGAATCAGACAGTGCACACTAAACTTTGTCAACATGGTGCCAAGATACTGAAGATGTTAAAATCTGAACGGCTTTGGGATATCTTGAACGGTGTTGATGTGGTGATTTATGAAAGTAACAGTAAAAAAGATGGATAGTTATTTCCATATATCTTTAAATTGCATTATTCTAACTCATCAAAACTTTTTACATATAAAGAACAAGAAATTCTTAGGAAATAGTGTAGTTTCAAAATGTTATCATGCTCAGAGGCCCCAAAAACATTAAAAGTGTCTTATAAATTTGTCAGATTAAAGCTCTAGTACCAGGGATGAACACTAGAGGTCCTCATAAGATAAGGAATCGTTTAAACAATAATGCTATTTAGCTCATTCTCAGTGTAGAAGAATGAAAATAATCCATAGAATCAGTTGATATATACTGTACTGTCAGTGTACTTTTACATATTTATTTTGTATAGGTGCTTAAAGAGCATTAAAATCTTTTTTTAATCTTTTAAGGAAAAATTATATGATTTATGTACATATATACAATCTCACTGATATAATAAAAAATCTTATAAGTATGACACTATACTGCTCAGTTCACTTAATTAGAATGAGAAACAAATACATCAACTAAGTTAATATGTATTTATTTTTAATATATTTGTTTATAATTATTTCACAGATGCTTATAGATCATTAAAATAATATTTAAAAATGGTTGTAGATCATAAAACATGGTAACTATTTAAAATAGGGTCTCTTTTGTTAACAATGGTTAATGAACTAACACACGAACGAACAACGAACAATATATTTGTACTTGATTTTCTTCAAACTTCATCAGAATAATGTAAAAACACGGCCGATGAGAGTCTGTAAAGGCGTCTCTGATGCATCAAATGCTGTTGACATGGCAAATAAATAAAAATACAAAATACATTCAAATATTTGTTTCCTGTGTTTTTGAGGCAGATAGCGTGCCTAGAATTTCATTTTCCATTTTCAATTTTCAATGATTTATTATATATTTAAAGTGCAGCATCCTAACCCTTTGAAACTTTTTTCATACAAATAACTATTCATTCTGATTAAAAACAGTTCATTTCATAATTATACAAAACTCCACGAATGAAAGAAAATTAAAAAACATATCTGATCTCACTCTGCTCTGCACTCTATGTGTGTGTTTGTGTGGTAAGTGGCTGAGTGTAAGGAGGGGGGATGGGTGGCAAGAGAAAGAGTCAGACAGGAGGAGAGACAGTTAGGGTTAGTCCAAAGGGTTACTGTGAATGCATGTGCCAACTGGGCACCGTTTTCCTGATGCTATCGGGATGGCGACTGCCAGACGGCGAGGGCCCGGTCAACGCTGCTTGCAGCTTTAATTATTAGGGCCCGAGCACCGATGGTGTGAGGACCCTATTGGATCTGCTCCGTTTCTTATTATTATTCTTCTTCTCCGGAATGAATCGCATTTTTGAGGGCCTAAACACACCTGAAAACTCATGAAACTTTGCACACACATCAAACCTGGCGAAAATGTACGTCTGATATGGGGTTCAGAGACGGGTGTGGCAAAATGGCTCGATAGCGCCACCTTTACACGTTCCGCGGTGTGCGCTTTCAGTTGTGATTCACGTACATGCACGAAAAAAGGTACACACATGTAACTCACCAATACCTACAAAAAAGCCTCTTGGAGCAAAATCTGACACCCAACAGGAAGTCGGTTATTTTTAATTTTCTCAGCAAATTGTGTGTCATTTTTGCCATTTTCAGGCGTAATACTTGAACGAACTCCTCCTAGAGATTTATTCGGATCAACGCCAAATTTGCTGACTCTAATCTAAAGCCCTTTGTGACGTTAAATTGCGAAGATCTAGAGTTTTCATCGGAGGGCGTGTCCGTGGCGGCCTGGCAAATTTCGATGCTTCGCCATGAAAAAGGAAGTTGTTATAACTCAGGCCTAAAATGTCCGATCTGCCCCAAACTTCACATGTGTGATAACACTCCTGACCTGATGACATCTATATGTCCATATTCAGTTATAGTCATAGCGCCACCTGCTGGCAACAGGAAATGTCATGCTGTACTCTGCAACAAACTCCTCCTAGAGATTTATACAGATCAACACCAAAATCGGTCAGTCTAATATAAAGGCTTTAGTGATGTTTAATTGCGAAGATCTTGAGTTTTCGTTGAAGGGCGTGTCCGTGGCGGCCTGACAAATTTCGAGGTCTCGCCATGGATATAAAACTTGTTATAACTCAGCCATAAAATGTCCGATTTGCCTCAAACTTCACATATTCGATAAGAGTCCTGGCCTGAACAAATCTGAAGGCCCATATTCTATTATAATCACAGCGCCACCTGTTGGCAACAGGAAATGATTTGTAGCAAACTCCTCCTAGATATTTAATGATATCAACTTTATATTTGGTCAGTCTGATCTAGAGGCCTTAGAGATGTTAAATTGTGAAGATCTTGAGTTTTCGTTAAAGGGCGTGTCCGTGGCGGCGTCACAAAGTTTGATGTTTCGCCATGGACATAGAAGTTGTTATAACTCAGCCATAAAATGTCCGATCTGCCTCAAACTTCACAGGTTTTGTAAGAGTCCTGGCCTGAAGACACCTAAAGGCCAATATTCAGATATTATCATAGTGCCACCTGTTGGCAGCAGGATATATCATATCTTTCACTAACTCAAACATACCAAGGTCAATCTGCACCAAACTTCATATGTTTGATGAAAGTGCCAACCTGAACACATCTACATGCCAATAATCAGTTATAGGAATAGCGCCACCAGCTGGCAGCAGGAAATTTGGCACATTTAAGTGACTTTGACATAATTTTTCCTATTTTTACTGGATTAAAAGCATACTGCCCACCATTAGCTGTGTTCAAAAAGCCACCGGTCGGCGGTGAGCCCGTGTGCGAGGGCCCGTTCATCGCTGCTTGCAGCTTTAATTATTATTATTATTCTTCTCCAAAATGAATCGCATTTTTGAGGACTTAGACATACCCGAAAACTCATGAAACTTCGCACACACATCAGACCTGGCGAAGATTTACGTCTGATATGGGTTGTAGAAGTGGGTGTGGCAAAATGGCTCGACAGCGCCACCTTTACACGTTCCGCGGTGTGCGCATTCAGCTGTGATTCACGTACATGCACGAAAATCGTTACACACATGTAACACACCAATACCTACAAAAAAGCCTCTTGGAGCTAAATTTGACACCCAACAGGAAGTCGGTTATTTTTAATTTTCTCAACAAATTTTGTGTCATTTTTGCCATTTTCAGGCCTCGTATCTGAACGAACTCCTCCTAGAGATTTATTCGGATAAACGCCAAATTTGCTGAGTCTAATCTAAAGCCCTTTGTGACATTAAATTGTGAAGATCTAGAGTTTTCATCGGAGGGCGTGTCCGTGGCGGCCTGGCAAATTTCGATGTTTCGCCATGAAAAAGGAAGTTGCTATAACTCAGGCATACAATGTCCGATCTGCCCCAAACTTCACATGTGTGATAACACTCCTGACCTGAAAACATCTACATGCCCATATTCAGTTATAGTCATAGCACCACCTGCTGGCAACAGGAAGTGTCATGCTGAACTCTGCAACAAACTCCTCTTAGAGATTTATACAGATCAACACCAAAATCGGTCAGTCTAATATAAAGGCTTTAGTGATGTTTAATTGCGAAGATGTTGAGTTTTCGTTGAAGGGCGTGTCCGTGGCGGCCTGACAAATTTCGAGGTCTCGCCATGGATATAAAACTTGTTATAACTCAGCCATAAAATGTCCGATTTGCCTCAAACTTCACATATTCGATAAGAGTCCTGGCCTGAACAAATCTGAAGGCCAATATTCTATTATAATCACAGCGCCACCTGTTGGCAACAGGAAATGACTTGTAGCAAACTCCTCCTAGAGATTTAATGATATCAACTTTATATTTGCTCAGTCTGATCTAGAGGCCTTAGAGATGTTAAATTGTGACGATCTTGAGTTTTCGTTAAAGGGCGTGTCCGTGGCGGCGTCACAATGTATGATGTTTCACCATGGACATAGACGTTGTTATAACTCAGCCATAAAATGTCCGATCTGCCTCAAACTTCACAGGTTTTGTAAGAGTCCTGGCCTGAAGACACCTAAAGGCCAATATTCAGATATTATCATAGCGCCACCTGTTGGCAGCAGGATATATCACATCTTTCACTAACTCAAACATACCAAGGTCAATCTGCACCAAACTTCATATGTTTGATGAAAGTGCCAGCCTGAACACATCTACATGCCAATAATCAGTTATAGGCATAGCGCCACCAGCTGGCAGCAGGGAATTTGGCACATTTAAGTGACTTTGACATATTTCTCCTATTTTTACTGTATTAAAAGCATACTACCCACCATTAGCTGTGTTCCTAAAGCCACCGGTCGGCGGTGAGCCCATGTGCGAGGGCCCGTTCATCGCTGCTTGCAGCTTTAATTATTATTATTATTCTTCTTCTCCAAAATGAATCGCATTTTTGAGGGCCTAAACATACCCGAAAACTCATGAAACTTTGCACACACATCAAACCTGGTGAAAATTTACGTCTGATAAGGGTTTCAGAAGTGGGTGTGGCAAAATGGCTCTCTAGCACCACCTTTACACGTTCAACGGTGTGCGCTTTCAACTGTGATTCATGTACATACACGAAAATCAGTACACACATGTAACATCAATACCTAATGTACCTTTTATGTTTGATAAAAGTGCTGGCCTGAACACATCTACATGCCAATAATCAGTTATAGGCATAGCGCCACCAGCTGGCAGCAGGAAGTATTGGCACATATAAATGACTTTGACATATTTCTCCATATTTACTGTATTAAAAGCATACTGCCCACCGTTCGCTGTTTTCCTAAAGCTATTGGTCGGCAATGAGCCCGGGTGCGAGGGCCCTATCATCGCTGCTTGCAGCTTTAATTTTGTAATTGTAATTGTAATTTACTGTATTTATTTGTTTGGCCAGTGCTGTTGTGGGTTTTAGTTATTTTGCTGTTTTAGGCTATAAGGACCTTTGAAATAACTGAAATCAAGTGGCGAAGTGATAAAGACATGTAATGCGCTCAAGAGCTGGAACTACGTTCGCCATGCATTTCCCTGAAAATAATGCACACCCTAGAACATTCGTTAGCCAATGCAGCCTGATCTCACGGCAATTCATATGTATTTTACGAGATGGCTAATTCTTACGAATTTGTACGACTTCACACATACGTTTTTGGCTAAATCGTACGTATTTTTCGAGTTCCCAATTCTTATGAATTCGTACAAATGCCCTACACCTAACCCCGCCCCTAAACCAACCCATTACTGGGGTCTAGGCAAATCATATAAAATCGTATGAGTGAGGTTGTATAATGACAATCATGCAATAACAATAATACTAACAACATCAATAACAGTTATTATATATGCACAACAATCTTGGCCACATTATGGAGCCCTACAAACAAGGACAAGTGAGAGGTGCTATTAATATTAAACACTGTTTATATATATATATATATAAACTTGAAAGAGAACATTCAATAACACGTTTTTCTCCAAACAAACTTTATATTGTCAGCCTAGTGTTTTAAATAACTTCCTTCTGTGATCTAATTATTATATTTATTATTACTCTATACTGCAATAATGACTATAACAATTAGAAATGTAATTGTAATGGAATGTAATTTATTCATATGAAAAAAATGTATGTGCATGTTAACAGATCATGCTGCAGTTTTCAGTAAAAGTATTAGTATTTATATTAATATGAAATACTGTTGTTGTTTTTTTAAACAACAAAAAAGTTTGTTGTCCTTGTGTAGCGCTCCATAATGTGGCCAACAATATTGTGCTTATATAATAATTTTATTATAACTAAATTAAAGTATTACAAATAAGAAACACTTTAAAAACACAATTCAAGAAAAATAAATAGTATTTAATATCAATTTAAATATAAATACTAATACTTTTACTGAAAACTGCAGCATGATCTGTTAACATGCAGGGATTATTTTCATATTAATAAATTACATTTCTAATTGTTATAGCCTTTATTACAGTATAGAATAAATGTAATAATCAGATCACAGAAGGAAGTTTTTTCAAACACTAGACTGACAATAATGTGAATTTGTTGAAAAATTTGGTATTAAATGTTCTTTTTTATTGGACAAGTTATTAAACATTTCTTTTTACAAGTTTGGGAAGATGTTTGGTGTGTGTTATTATTTCAAATGCAAAAATGGAGCAGCATTTACCACCAACTGATCGAGCCCTAAACAGTACTGGTCTTCACAAGAAAACACACTGTACATATTTAGTATCATACTTTTGCAAACTGTGCAGCCTTAAGGGAAATTATTCTGACAAGTTAAACTGGCTGAAACAATGATGAAACAAGGCATGTGGACAGGCAGTGTGATGTTAAACATACAAGTATATTTCAAGTATGCTTCATCACAAATTTGTATGAATTAGCCACCAATTCACCAAAATTTAAAACAGTTACAAACTGCCATGAGAGTGTGTTCAGTATCAGTATAAGTCTCCACTGCTATATTTAGAAATAGAAATAAATCGTTGGTCACTATTTTATTGTAAGGTCAAGTTCTCAATATTAAGTAACTAATAATTATGACTTTTGCCTCAGTAAATTTTGAATTTGCTGCTCATTAATAGTTAGTAAGGTAGTTAAGTTTTAGTATGAGGTAGGATTAGAGGATCTAAATTATGGTCATGGAGAAAAAGGCATCAATATGTGCTTTATAAGCACTACTAAATAGACAATTTGCTTTGTAATCTGCATGCTAGTTAATAGAAGAAAAAATGCATGGTGGTCTATTAATTTATGAATTCTGAGATTATTCATATTGTGTTGTGTCATATCCAGAGCGTATCTTAATACACCGTATTGAACAATGTAGTATATATACCCCCTCTGCAATTGTTCTTTACTTAAGGGTATATTAGTTTCTTTAAAAATCTAATGTTCCAGCAAGTCTGCTTGATCACCTAAGCAAGCATGTCAAAATTATTCAGGGGAAAGGTTTCTTTTTAAAGTGAAAATAACTAAATAATGAGTTCACCCTCTTGAAAGTTAAACAATAAAACTAGTGTTACAAACCCTACTGAATCATTCTTAGAATTAATGCTGACATCAATGGAACCACTTGGGAGCAAACTGTCAAGAGACTGGTCTTTGCACAAAAGAAAACAGTGGTACAAGAGGATTACCAAATCGTTGTTTTAAGTGTGAAAATATAGCAAAAATAAAACAGAAATTGAAAAACTTGTGACAAGGTCTCTAAAATAAACTGTCACGTTGAGAGTGTGAGTTCAGGGTCCAAATGCAGGTAAGATTATTTATTTAAACACGACACAAACAAAACACAACAAAAGGCCAACACGACACAAAACGACTAGAATTACCAAATAAACAGAACTGAAAACACGATCTAGGAGACAGGATCCGGGAACACAGAGACAGACATTAGAAGACAATACAGCCAGGATGAGGAGTGGAAGATGAGAAACTTTATAGTCCGTGATAATTGTGAACAGCTGTGGGTGAAACGAGTGTCATGATCACAAGACAGGTGTGTACAATCAGGGGAGTGAAGTGGGGAGGAAGGGAAACAGCGACCTCCGGAGGAGGAGGGAAAAGCCGCAGCCCAGAGTCATGACATAAACAGGCCTTCACTTTAAGCTTTCATTTCATGATGAGTGATGTTTTGCTAAGGGAAATATCTTAGAGCTGGCAAAATGAAACACAGTAAGACACAACATGCAGAAGAGAATTGAACTGAAACTACCTACTGTCATGTACTTGTTATATTCAGTGCAGTTTGGTCAGAGTAACTTATAGTTACTCAAAATGCCAATAATAAATCATGTTATATATCTATGCATGTCAATTTTCTTTTTGTCAAAGCATCAAGAAAGCAGTGGTGTATAATTTGAATATGTTCTGTATATGATTATTTGCTGTTTTGGGGAACTATGGAGGCTTTGCCTGAGGGTGTAGGAGTGTAACAAAGAACATTAGAGTTTGTTTACACCAGTTTTAAAAAGCTTCTGGGTATGTGGAGAGAACACAAATTCAAAGGATGAGAGATATCCTGACATCCTCACTTTTATTATAACAACCTAACGATTATTCTATATAATACATAATTTCACAGAACTACAATAATCAGTTTTTTGGTGAGTTCATGTAAGACCATTGCTATTATTCTTCCCTTTTCCTCTGATAAGATGTGAGTAGGTGACTTTCATTGCACATTCATTTTACCTGAATATTTTTTTACCCCGTCATGTCATTCTCTTTTTAGATTATGATGGCATTGATGTTCACCAGCAAAGATGTGGATTTAAAAGAAAGGGAAACATAAAAAGCCCTGACAAAGAAGCCGAGACTGACTTGACAGTACAACAACATCCGGAGTCTCTAAAAAATAGCTCAAATATACATGCAAAGACAAACATCCATCAAAACTAAAGGAGATTGAAAGGACTGAGATTACATGTCTTACTGTTTTCCTTCTATACAGTCAAAGCAGTAACTGAAGAAATAGCTCTAAAATTGCTGCTTTTAAAAAACTAAATTGAAATTCAGTTTGACACTAAAATGTTGTCTAGTTCTGCAAAAGATGTTGTCAGCTATATACTATTAGTATATTGGTCCATTGTAAGTCATATGATTTTATGTATGTATTTATTTATGCATATGTTTGTTTTAAACCACATGGGCTTTATATCAAGATATGAGGATGGGTGACTTGCAAGGCTGATTGTCTGACAAAATCTGATAATTAACCTTCAGATAATAAAAAACTTAAGAAGACATAAGAATCATTCATCCACTGCACAGAGAAATTAATACATTGTATATGAAAATACATTAAAATGCCAAATGTACTTTTTTCAAATAAACACAGCTTTGATGAGCATAAGAAACCTTTAGGTTGGAGGTTATTCCAGCCATTCAATATTCTACCTGTATCACAGCAGGAAGCGTTTCACAGTTTGTATGTGGTTTACTGATACAGTAAAGGCAGCATATTAGCGTGCTTCTTTTGTACTAATTGCTTAGCAAATATAATGTTTATAATGTTATAATGACTGTTTTTGTTCAATACATACTATTGCTCAATAAATAATATTTTATATAAATAATAGTAGTATTTAATAATTGTATGTGGTATTGAGAAATGGTCTGTATGTCAGTGATCGTGATTTTGACGCCATTTGATGGTGACAACAGATTGTCCTAACGAGTGATCCAGCAGGAAAGTCTTTTTGGAGCTTAGTTTAGGAGTTTCAAACTTCCAGTGGCTTTAATATCAGCATCAATACTGTGCGGAAAGAGCTTCATGGAATGGGTTTCCATGGCCAAGCAGCTACATGCAAGTCCCACATCACTAAGTACAATGCCAAGTGTTAAATAAAGTTTTGTAAAGCATGCCACCACTGAAATCTAGAGCAGTGAAAATGTATTCTGTGAAGTGGCGAATCACGCTTCTCTGTTTGACAGTCTGATGGGCAAGTCTGGGTTTGGCAGATGCCAGAAGAAAGTTACCTGCCTGACTGCATTGTGCCAAGTGTAAAGTTTGGTGGAGGACGAATAATGGTATGGGGCTGTTATTCAGGAATTGGGCTAGGCATCTTATTTCCAGTGAATTTAATACCTGAACCTAAACCCCATTGTACAACTTTAGGATGAACTGTAAAGGAGATTATGAGGCATGCTTTCTTGTCTAACATGCCCAGCATAACAAATGCTCCACTGGATGAATGGACATAAATTCCCACTCCAGAAACACTCCAAAATATTGTGGAAAGCCTTCCCAGAAGCGTGGAAGTTATTACAGCTGGTCTATAAAGTCTATACACTCCACAAATGCAATGCCATTGAAGTCTCTGTTGGTGTAATGCTCAGATTTCCCAATACTTTGTTCCATACATACAGGTCTGGGTGACAGCACTGTATGACAGAGTGCATGTTTGAGATGATGGCTACCACAGTCTGCCAATACAGTCACACCTCATTTGCATCAGGTCAGCCTACCATGTCCATTTGTCTCACTTGTGCGGTGACCTGAATGGAATTTAATTGGTGCTAAAACAATCCATCTGTCTTATTAATCATGTGAGTCTTCTCATCCCACCTCCATATTTGTCCAAAACTGAGTGATTATTAACTGAACAATTTTAGACTGTCTGCATAAGTCTGCCCAGAGCGCTAGGGTTAACTGAAATCAATTAGCAGTGAAATGCGCAAAAATGGAGACTCGTCTGGGCTTCACAAGGGATGTCTTTGCGGTTAACAATCGGTAACAGGCTTAAACAACCAAAAGATAAGCCCTTTTTCAAATAGTAGTTGGTCCTCGCAACTAAAAATACAAATTGCCTTGTGCAATCTTTCCTTTTTTCATGGTTGATCTTTCAAAGTACATCCGTTTTCAGCCTTTTCCTTCTTCAACAACCAAAGTTATCATCTTAAAATAAATTGGTGGGATAAAACGATTATGCTCCCTTGGGTTTCTGGTGTTCCCAGCACCCTGGCACGTTTGATCTGAAGCCTCAGCGAAATGGGCAGCACCCCAACTGTACACTGGTAAGGGAGAAAGACAGCCGTTTAAATGAGGTTTCTTATCAACCAGCTGTTTATTCAGTCTGCCTGGAGCCCATTGGTATCCTAATAATTCCATCCGCACAGAAAAGATGTTATTTAGGGGGCCATATGGGGAGCATGGCCCTCAGGGCTACCTTATCTGTTGACAGGGTTATAATGGCGTAATCGTAATCACAAAAAGCTGTTAACCTTGCCCATGCTCACTGAACTTTCTTTAAGAGAGACAGAGACATGGACTAAACTGGTTTAATTATGGACAGCAATCACAAAATTACAGTATTTACATTGTGCTGATTACAGTAATAATTGTCTAGTGGCACGAATTCATCAATGACTAGATCAGTGCTTGCTCAAAACAATCACTGTAGACACACAGACAAAAAAAAAACAGCAATTACGTTTGAACAGCAGTGATGCTGAATACATATATTTTAATTAATCACATAGAATTAAAGATTTTAATTCACAGCCCTAGTTCAAATTAATTGCAAGATGACACTTGCTTTGTTATTTTGTTGACTAATACATTGTAGGTAAGATGTGTATGTACAAACACTAGTTGGGGTCATTGTGTGTCAAATTGCTTAGGGTGAGTGGTCCAAGGGGAAAAAAAGGAAACAGCATTTTGAAAATTTAGTTTAAAACACATGGAAAATTCTGAGAAATGTGCATTCAAAAAGAAATCCATTGTTTGACTCAGTTTAATAAAATAAAAATGTGTGATAACACTTTGTTAGTACACATCTTAACAAAAACTTACTTGCAATAACAACAAGGGCAGTGACGTGAACCCAACTCTGGTAGCAAGCTTACTGTACCTTGTTATATGCTCCTACTAGCTGGTGTATAATTAAATAAGAATGTCGGATGCTAAAAGACACAAAAATACTCCCAGCACCTCTCATAATAATTTTGAAAACAGTCTCCGCTCCAATAATCTAATGACCATTGACGGAATCCTGGTGCATGCCAGCAGCTAAATCCAGTTCTTGCTTTTGGCAGTGCCTTGAAATAACCACTGTCACTGATGGAGTAGGCCAGGTGGGACCAGCTGAAATAGATGCCACTGTTGATTGATAAAGTGCCACGGGTATTGCCGGACCAGCACTTCACTTCTGCCCTTTGCACACTCCTGTTCTGACCATCACGGGTTCAGCCAGGTCAGCCCCACCAGCACAACATTAGCTTCAACTCACCAGCTTGAAGACACTGTGATTGCCCTGTTGGGATGTATGTCTAATGTACAGACCCAGCATGAGCAAAATAATGACAGAAGACAATGAGGCATTAAAATGTCATTTGGAGGAAACTGCTGTGTGGTCGTAGAAGTACAATTTAGTCCAGTTATTATGACACATATTTCCTTCCTCCTGTCAGTATTTTGTCATTCTGTCATTCACGTACATGCACGAAAATCGGTACACACAAGTAACTCACCAATACCTACAAAAAAGCCTCTTGGGATAAAATCTGAAACCCAACAGGAAGTCGGTTATTATTAATTTTCTCAGCAAAATTTGTGTCATTTTTGCCATTTTCAGGCATCATACTTGAACGAACTCCTCCTAGAGATTTATACGGATCAACGCCAAATTTGGTGAGTCTAATCTAAAGCCCTTTGTGACGTTAAATTGTGAAGATCTAGAGTTTTCATCGGAGGGCGGGTCCGTGGCAGCCTGACAAATTTCGATGTTTCGCCATGAAAAGGGAAGTTGCTATAACTCATGCATAAAATGTCCGATCTGCCCCAAACTTCACATGTGTGATAACACTCCTGACCTGATTACATCTACATGTCCATATTCAGTTATAGTCATAACGCCACCTGCTGGCAACAGGAAGTGTCATGCTGTACTCTGCAACAAACTCCTCCTAGAGATTTATACAGATCAACACCAAAATCGGTCAGTCTAATATAAAGGCTTTAGTGATGTTAAATTGCGAAGATCTTGAGTTTTCGTTGAAGGGCGTGTCCGTGGCGGCCTGACAAATTTCGAGGTCTCGCCATGGATATAAAACTTGTTATAACTCAGCCATAAAATGTCCGATTTGCCTCAAACTACACATGTTCGATTAAAGTCCTGGCCTGAAAACATCTGAAAGCCAATATTTTGTTATAATCACAGCGCCACCTGTTGGTAACAGGAAATGACTTGTAGCAAACTCCTCCTACAGATTTAATGATATCAACATTAAATTTGGTCAGTCTGATCTAGAGGCCTTAGAGATGTTAAATTGTGAAGATCTTGAGTTTTCGATAAAGGGCGTGTCCGTGGCGGCCTGACAAAGTTTGATGTTTCGCCATGGATATAGAGGTTGTCATAACTCAGCCATAAAATGTCAGATCTGCCTCAAACTTCACAGGTTTGGTAAGAGTCCTGGCCTGAAGACCCCTAAAGGCCAATATTCATATATTATCATAGCGCCACCTGTTGGCAGCAATATATATCTTATCTTTCACTAACTCAAACATACCAAAATCAATCTGCACCAAACTTCATATGTTTGATAATAGTGCTGGCCTGAACACATCTACATGCCAATAATCAGTTATAGGCATAGCGCCACCAGCTGGCAGCGGGAAATTTGGCACATTTAAATGACTTATGACATATTTCTCCTATATTTACTGTATTAAAAGCATACTGCCCACCGTTTGCTGTTTTCCTAAAGCCACCGGTTGGCGGTGAGCCCGGGTGTGAGGGCCCGTTCATCGCTGCTTGCAGCTTTAATTATTATTATTATTATTATTATTATTTTGTAGTGATGTAAATATATGTTTGTGATTTACCATCTATTAAGTTAACCAAATAATAAACTAGTAATTATGTTTAATTACTGCTGGTTTGCAATTATACATGGCTAAAATAGTGTAATAAAGACTATTTGATGCATCAGGTTCTACAGTTCTAATGTTGAAGCTATATCCACAATAATTATGGCACTTATTGAGTGATATTCAAGTTTATTTACCAGATTAAGACAATAATCAAGGCTAAACTGCCATTAATACTAGCCTAATAAAGCCGATTTGACCCCCATTCTAAAGTGAAAGTTATATCCACATTAATTAAGGAACTTATTAAGTGATATTCAAGTTTATTCACCAGAATAAGCCAATAATTAAGGCTAACCTTGTCACGTATCAGTTGTTCCTCACTCAACTCATCATCACAGATCACCGTCACCTGGATCCAATCACCCGCGCACCTGTCCTCAATCATCCTCTTCACTACAAAGCCACTCTTCACACACCACTCATGGTCCGGGCTCGTTCTAGCGAAAGCGGACTGCTAGTGTCTCTCTACGAGTCTCACTATCTGAAATACTTACCTTATTGTACTTACCTGATCTCTGTCTCGTTCCAGTCTTCCAAGTTCCAGTCCTCTGTGTCTTCGCAGTTTCCAGTCGTCAGTGGTGTGTGGCCGTAAGCTGGGTGGGTGGCGGATTCACGAACTCTCAGTATCCCTCCGTCTATCGTTCTTGGAATCCTCCAGTCTCGCCACCTGTAACGGAAAGGACCTGTTATTCACTCCACGTTTCCACCCGGCTCTGAAATCATCTCTACAAGTCATACTCACCATCACGAACTCTCCATTCACCTCCGGCACTGCTGCCTTGAATAAATAAAACATCACCTGTATTATACTTACCTTGTTGTCCCGTCTGCTTCATAACAGAAGCCCGGACCAATAACAGTCAGCAGCATGTGCAACCACGATCCAGAGCCCAGTCAACAGCTATCAACCTTCAGCACGGAGCGCCAGCCAGAGCCCGCCGCAGCCGCATCGCCAAGATCCATCGCATTTAAAGCGACAGAGGATGTCGCGACTGACCAGGTGTGTGAGCCGGCTAGCGTCACCGTGGGGATACTCGTGGAGATCGAGGGCTTGGAGGAAAGCCCCGCCCACACTCCTAACCCTGAGGGTGAGCTGAAACTGCGCTGTGGAGGTTACTTTGAGGAATTACTGGAGATATTTGAAGCAGATTTGATAGACTGGTTTGGAGAAATAATTTCCTACCCTCCTGAATCCCCGCTGGTTCCGCCCAGCCGTCTTGAATCCCCGCTGGTTCCGCCCAGCCGTCCTGAATCCCCGCTGGTTCTGCCCAGCCGTCCTGAATCCCCGCTGGTTCCGCCCAGCCATCCTGAATCTCCGCCAGTCTCATCCAGCCTTCCAGAGCGCCCTCCAGTGACTGCGCCGCCAGAGCGCCCTCCAGTGACTGCGCCGCCAGAGCGCCCTCCAGTGACCGCTCGCCCAGAGCTAGCTCCTTCAGTGTCTCCGCTGGAGACGCCCAGCCCTCCTGAATCTCCGCTGGGGTCGTCCAGCCGTCCAGAGCCCGCTCCTCAAGAGCGCCGTCCAGAGCCCGCTCCTCAAGAGCGCCGCCCAGAGCCCGCTCCTCAAGAGCGCCGCCCAGAGCCCGCTCCTCAAGAGCGCCGTCCAGAGTCTCCGCTGGTGCAACCCAGCCTTCCAGAATCTCCGCTGGTTCCGTCGAATGCTCCAAGATCTCCGAAGTTCCCACCCAGCCTCCCTCTCCCGCCTCCACGCAAGCCAGCCAGTCCTCCAGCCCTGTCTCCGCTGCCGCCCGTCTGTCCCACAGCTCACCCTCAGGCAGCGCCACCTAGGAGTGTGGTTCCATCGTGGGACATCCAGGCTCCAGCTGCGCCAAGGCAGATCATTCCCCAGTCCCTGCCTACATCCTCCGAGTCCTGGACTCCACCTCGGTCCTCCGACCCTTCGGCTCCGCCTTGGCTCCTGGCTCCCTCATCTCCACCGTGGCCCGTCATCCCACCAGCTCCACCGGGCTCCCTCGTCTCTCCGGCTCCGCCTTGGTCAGTCGTTGACCATCCGTCGCCTCAGGACTCCACTCCTCCGGCTTCACCTCGTCATTCCGTCCCTCCGGCTCCGTCAGGCTCCTCCTTCCCTCCAGCTCCGCCTATGTCCTCTGTCGCTCCGGTGTCACTGCGGTCTTCTGGAGCCCCAGCTCTGCCTCGGTCCCCTGAGCCTGCTGCGTCACCTTGGCCCTCCAGACCTGCGGTGTCACCCTGGCTCTCCGTCTGCTCAGCTGCTCCTGGCTCATCTTCCCCAGAGGCTTCGTCTCCGTCCCCAGGGTGTCGTGGGCCAATTCTCCACCATGGCTCCTCCCTCCCTCGACTCCGCCCTGGGGCGTCATCCTGGCTGGGCTCTGGACCACCATCCGACTCCTCCTACTCCTGAATGCATTCTGGATCCTTCCTCCTTCCACTCCACCCTGGTCTCACGTTCCAGATCACATGTCCAGCTCCCTTTCGTCACCTGCTCCACACCCGCCTCCTGAACCCCCACCCTCCCTCCACTGGTGTATCCATTTCGGCGCGAGGATGCGCCGTTCCGGGAGGGGGGCCATATGTCACGTATCAGTCGTTCCTCACTCAACTCATCATCACAGATCACCGTCACCTGGATCCAATCACCCGCGCACCTGTCCTCAATCATCCTCTTCACTACAAAGCCACTCTCCACACACCACTCATGGTCCGGGCTCGTTCTAGCGAAAGCGGACTGCTAGTGTCTCTCTACGAGTCTCACTATCTGAAATACTTACCTTATTGTACTTACCTGATCTCTGTCTCATTCCAGTCTTCCAAGTTCCAGTCCTCTGTGTCTTCGCAGTTTCCAGTCGTCAGTGGTGTGTGGCCGTAAGCTGACTTCCGCATCAGCGGAGGGTGGCGGATTCACGAACTCTCAGTATCCCTCCGTCTATCGTTCTTGGAATCCTCCAGTCTCGCCACCTGTAACGGAAAGGACCTGTTATTCACTCCACGTTTCCACCCGGCTCTGAAATCATCTCTACAAGTCATACTCACCATCACGAACTCTCCATTCACCTCCGGCACTGCTGCCTTGAATAAATAAAACATCACCTGTATTATACTTACCTTGTTGTCCCGTCTGCTTCATAACAAACCTGCCATTAATACAGTACTAATAAAGTCGATTTGACTAAAGTGAAAGTTATATCCACATTAATTATGGCACTTAAGTGATATTTAAGTTCATTGACCAGAATGAGGCAATAATAATACTGACGTATTTACAGCATCTATACATACAAATACATACGTATTTTTTAGCATTTTAACGTACAATACGTACGTTTTGACAACACCTAAAAACAAATCCTTATGAAAACGGAAATCGCGGCATTAATTTAATTATTATTGTTGTTATTAACTGTTATACCAATTGCCTTATGTTTTCAATTGCATTATTAAATAGTTGAATCGTTTACTTTATATGAAATTATAACATTTCATACTGTTCTGTGTGATTTCTGCTGCCCGTTTCCAAGAATAGGTCTATACGTAATGTTAAGCAATCCTACACTTCAAACCAGAGCCGGCCCAAGGCATAAGCGAACTAAGCGGCTGCTTAGGGCCCCGTGGCCACCAGGGGGCCCCCAAGAGTACATGAAATTACATAGTTTTTTATTTTTTATTTTTATTTTTATTTTTTTTTTATATATGTATAATATTTCAATGGATACCATATTGGTAATGAAAACCATTATTCAATTAAAAACTACAACGCAATATTATTTTAACTGGCTGCTGCAGGATGCATGCACAGTTGGAGTATGACAGCCATATGATGCCTGACTGAGGTAACTTAAATTCATTGAAGAAGCAGCAAAACACTGCAGCAAAACAATTAATAATGTCACAAAAAAGGACATGTCTTTCTGGTGCAGAGAAAAGAAAACGGAAGAAATCAGAGAAAGAGAAAAAACAGCAAGATAAAGGTATATTTAAAAAATGAGTATAAACTAAACAAGGCTAAATTGCAAGCTAACGTTAGCTGGCTAGTTAATTAAGTGAACAAGAAAGTTAATGTTTTATTTAACATCTGCAAATTTAAGCTTTGCAATATTAATATATTATAATACAACATATTACTTAGCTTGATTAAGATTCAAGTTTTTGCATTCTGTGTAAAAATAACTTTCCTAGATTATATTTTTGTAATAAAAATAAGCTTCTGTTTCATAAACTTGGTGCTAATAATAAAAAATAAGCTTCTGTTTTATAACTTTGGTACTGATAACAGTTTAACATTACTTACATTGGTCTACGTTTGGGGTCTGTGTTATTATATCATTATGTCTTAATGTTTTAGGTGTACAGATGGCTTGCTGCCATATATAATTTTAATATAAAAATACCCTGTTTGTATTTGACTAATTTGTAGTAATTTGGTATTTTAGATTTATATTTTATTATTTATTATATTATTTATTTTATTTGTAGTTGATTGTATTGCACTTTTTACATGTTGCAAAAAAAATAAATTAAAGTGGTTAAAGTGTTTACAGTAAGAGCATTGTCTACTAGTTTATTTTGCTACTTTTCATTACACTGCATTAAGTATGCCAACTGGTACTGCAAGACTTTGAATGTTAAAGTGAAAATTAACACCTGACTACTCCTGTGGGTTTGCTACTGTTACAATTAAAGATCATAGCCAGGGTAAAAACATTGGTATGATGTAAGCAACACAGCTACAAAAAAATAAAATTTATATTGGGTGTGTTAGATTTATAGTGTGCGAATAATGAAGGATTGACAATAATTAGTCATATTGGTGGCACAGAGGGGCCCCCAAATAAAATTCTGCTTAGGGCCCCCTGAAGGCTTGGGCCGGCCCTGCTTCAAACCAAATACATTTCTGCAATCGTTTAAGCATTCATGTAATATTAACTTTGTTGCCTACATGCTGTGACGACAGATCCAAAAAATATACTGAACACGCATCATAATTACAAAATGAAAAGATTTTATTTGTGCGCTGTAATCATACAACTGCGAGGAACAGACCCAAATGAAAGCCTTTATCTTCATCTCCATCCCGAGCAGCGTCTTCAGCAGCAACAGCTATAAACCCGCGCTGAAGTGCATTTTCCAAATTCAGATGCGCGGTCGCATTCACGGAGTGGATCAGGACAATAATATGGATAATATTTTCAGCGATTAACAATTTAAAATCTGCCCAGCACCTCAAACAAACCTACTGTATTCTGCCAGAGAGGACTGCGGCTGCAAATGCATCGTCATTTGGATTACTTTTTGGTACGGCTGTTGATATTTTTGCAATAAATCAATGATTGTGATTGCACCTTTAAGTCTGTCATGTTTTGTTTTCTTTATTACTGTACAGAGAGAGTTGTGGTTAACGTTAGATTTAGAGGTAGGAGTGGGATTAGTGACTATAAAAAATATTTTTATTCCAAATTCTTACTAAAATGGCAATTTCCCTGCATATTTTGGTCAGTTACGTTTTATATGCTTTTATATTCGCTATAAAATGGGTAGATTTAGGTTTGGGGGTTAGGTTAAGAGGGCTACAAATCAAAATCATTTATTAATAAAATTATAAAAATGCACAATTGCTATAAAATTGGTCGCTTTCGGTTTGGGGGTAGGTTAAGGGGGCTAGACATCAAAATCTAAACGTTACGTATAAATACCTATGTATAAACAATGAGACCAGGCTGAATTAATGGCTTATTCTGGTGAATAAACTTGAATATCACTTAATAAGTGCCATAATTAATGTGGATATAGCTTTCACTTTAGAATAGGGGTTCAAATTGGCTTTATTAGTACTTTATTAATGGCAGGTTAGCCTTAATTATTGGCTTATTCTGGTAAATAAACTAGAATATCACCTAATAAGTGCCATAATTCATGTGGATATAGCTTTAACATTAGAACTGTAGATGATGCATCAAATAGTCTTTATTACACTATTTTAGCCATGTATAATTGCAAACCAGCAGTAATTGAACATAATTATTAGTTTATTATTTGGTTAACTTAATAGATGGTAAATCACAAACATATATTTACATCACTACATAATAATAATAATAATAATAATAATGGCTTATTAAGTTGTAAATAATGGCTAACATGTATTTACTGTACATTCAGTTACTAGCTTATTTTTGTTATTTATTTTTGCTTATTTATGTGTCTTTAAATGTTTAATAATTTGTAAATAATGGCTAATATGCCCTTACTATATGTTCAGTTAATCATTATTTATGTATGTGTTCATGCTTATCTGATGCATAATTGTGAACAAGTTAATCGTGAATTATTAGTTTATTAATACTTAACTGATACATCATTTGGGAACCTTAAAATGTTAAATTAATCATTAATTACTAGTGTGTTTGTGCTTAACTGATGCTTAACTGTGAACAAATTAACCGTTAATTAATGCTTAGCTAATGCATTATTATGGACCCTTAAAATAAAGTGTTACCAAAATACTTTAGTGGCCATTATACAAAAATGTTTGACCTCAGCATGTGGCGACTGACTCAGAATCAAGTATTGCAGAAAGCCATGTAATAATGAGCTAACTGAAAACTGGCATTGACTGTACATTGTCAGAAAAAAAAGCACTTGAGGCACTCTGAGTATTTTTAAAGTTTAAAGGTCAGTTTTCTGATATAATTAATTATTATCAATAAATGTAGAAAATATTTATATTATATTTCTATTTTCAGGTATCATTTGGATTAGGTACTCTAAATATTATAATTCATTTATTATAAAATGTATTATTCAATTTAATAATATCTGCAAATACATTATTTTAAGATTGCTAAATAATTAATATATTATAAAGCCTTATAGTTAACTAAAACTAAAACCATACATTTGTTGCTTGTAATAAAATAAATATTATCTTAATTAAAACAGGGAGGAATAAAAAAAAATAGTTTAAGTTGAAATAATTGAAAAGTTGAAAAAAAAAACTGACATCATTTACAAAATACAGTATGTAGTCATATTAAAATAAATAAATAAATAAATAAATAAATAAATAAATAAAATAAATAAAAGTACACCGTAAAGTTACTAAACTTTTAAGTAACATTAAAACTAAAAATAAAGTATAATTAACAAAAATTGTAATAGTAAATTTATGTTATTAAAATAACACTGATTCACACCTTTGCAGACTTCATGGGAAGTATTACTATGTACTGTGATGGTCTTTACATCATCAACTGATGTAAAACTCTATTTCGGAAGCATCATCCTCAGTGCTGGAAGACATTTCATAACATTTTATTTTGTTAAATGCTCACCAAACCTCTCTCAAACAGTTAAACAGAAGAACACATTCTAGAAAAAGCATTACACCTGACGAATGTACCATCAGCCTGATCTGAATTCTGATTGGATGGTCAAAGCCTAAATGCCTTTGAGGCAAATCAAATCGACCCTGTTTTTTCAGGTCATCTTCTCAATCAATCAGAGGTGATAGGCTCAGTAACATCAATATCAATTTCAAATGGGTATGTTACATCCTTTGTCAAAATACAGGGAGCATTTGCACTACATTGCAAAGCATACACTGTTTAAACATACAAAAAGATAAGCATATAATATACTATTGCATTTAAATGTATACTATAATCGGCAGATAATATTTGCTTGTTTGTTGTTGTTTTCCATCAATATTTAATATAGAATGTTTAGGAAAAAATACCAAATTATTAGCACTGTAGTAATATTAAATAGAAATATAGTTTTAAAACTGAAATTTCAGCTGGCTGGTTTATCAAATTATATTCATTTGGTAACTTAATGTCAAAATTACAGCTTAAGCAAGAAAATTCATGTGGTTGCTTGTGCTCACGGAAACACGACTGTCAGAACAGCACCTTGTATGCCATGGCTAATTTATTTCAATTATTTCCAATGATTGTTATACTTTACTTTTAAAATCTAATTTGTATCAATTTGACTACATTTTCAAAGATCCAGATAATTTCATAGCAGACAGACATGTCTTAAAAATAATCTTTTGCTAGTGAGCCAGATGCGACCAATTGGCATATGACCCAAAATTAACTGAAGTGGGAAATTATTTGTGAGAAAAGGTAATTCTTTGTGAGAAAAAAAAAAAACACCAAATGGGCCTGAAAAAAAAATCTGAGTCAGTGGCTCATGGGACTGTGGTCATTGGACACTTATCATCACCTATAAAGATAAAGAAAAAAATATAGCTGCAAGCAGCAATTACGGGGCCAAGCACTCAAAGGGGGAAATGAGGAGCTAAGGATGGCAGGAACAGCAGACCAACTGCAAACAATAAGTACAAGGAAGCAATTTTAAGATGATTTTAGTCAAAACGACAGAAAAATGACGTAGAACGCATACTGATATGATTAAATGGCTTATTACGTTTGACCAACAGGTGGTGTTGTTATCAAATCGATGTGGTGTGTTCAGTGTGAGGTGACAAAGGCACACACAAAGTTTGGTGTCTTTATGTCAAAGCTTTGCAGAGATAAAGCCTCAGAATCATTTTGGCATCAAGCCTAATATTTGTAGAGGCGCTGTACGAAAACGGTTTCATCTATCAACACCATAATAGATGAAATCCATAACTTTTTGTCAGCATAGTCTGAAGATGATCTGACTCGATTTTGGTGAAAATCGGACGAACGGTCTAGGACTAGTTCGAAAAAGTAGGTTTTCAACATAAATCAAAATGGCGGACAGGAAGTTTGGCCAACTGTTACATAATTGGTATCTATGTTGTCGGCATGACCCAAGGAATATTTTGAGACCAGTTTCATTACAATAGGCTAATGCTATCTACAGTTATTAGCATTTTTGTTCATTTTAAAACTAATGGTTAATGAATGGTTCATTACTCTTGACCAATAGGTGGCGCTGTTACCAAATTAATGTGGTGTAATCAGTGTGAGGTGGTAATGCCTCATGCCAAATTTGGTGCAAATATCTCAAAGCTTTGCAGAGATACAGCTTCCGATGCGCTTTGGCATCTTTCCAGCAAATTCGTTGATGCGTTAAATGAAAACGGTTTCGAATATCGACACGAAATCCATAATTTTTTTCAGCATGGTCTGAAGATGATCCGAGTCAAATTTGGTGAAAATCCGACTAACGGTCTAGGAGGAGTTCGAAAAAGTAGGTTTTCTACATTAATCAAAATGGCGAACAGGAAGTTAGGCCAATTTTGGCATAATTGGTATCAATGTTCTCGGCCTGACCCAAGGAATATTTTGAGATCACTTTTATTACAATAAGCCATTTTTTACAGAAGTTATTAGCATTTTTCGAAATTTCATTATAATTTTTGACCACTCATTTATAAATGCCATATGCATGCCGGATTGCCCTGTGTACCACTTTATCTCGTTCCAGAGTGGAAGTACAATATCACATCCTCCAGAAGCCAATGATTCACAAATATGATTTACTGGGAATAAATAGGGGGGTGGGGGAGAAAAAAAAATCTCATATAAATGATACAAATTAGGAAGAAGTCACAAAACAAAATAATATGATGCATCTGGGCTACAATCTTCCATGCAGAGAGATACTGATATTTAAACCACACCAAGTCTGAGAATAGAATAGAATAGAATAGAATAGAATAGAATAGAATAGAATAGAATAGAATAGAATAGAATAGAATAGAATAGAATAGAATAGAATAGAATAATGTGTGTATAATAGTATTCTAACCTTATATGTGATTTTGGATAAAATTCAGGCCTAAAGTTCTTAGGTCACCTAAGAAAACTAATTAAGTTTTCTATCAATCGATGTTTAAATGACATGACTGGGAAACATGCAATACATATTCATGATTAATAGATTCAGCCAAGGGAATGATTGACAGGTGAGATGTATGAGGGGTGTTTCTGAGCCATTGTTTCATAAAACCTCCCAACTTCCATTCAGACAACACAATATTCCTTCAGTTAATTGCTTGTCAGAAAAGCATGCAGGTCTGAGACAGTGATATAATGTCTTTGCTTTGTTGACTGGCAACAAGATCTGTCTGAGAACCCGCTAATGAAATAGATGTGGGAAACCTCCAAATCAAGAATGATGACTTGGCCACTCATTTTGTATGTGTGTGTGTGTGTGTGTGTGTGTGTGTGTGTGTGTGTGTGTGTGTGTGTGTGTGTGTGTGTGTGTGTGTGTGTGTGTGTGTGTGTTTGTGCTTTTTTTTTTCTTACATGCATAAACACGGCTGCACTAAGATATCAAAAGTTGCCTGGTTTAAGGCAAAAGTTACTGGCAATGTGAAGAATAAACACTTATGGAATACTGTTTGCAGATGGTGCTAATGAAAGAAAAATCAATTACAATATTGTACATGTCATATTTATGTTTAGAAGTCAGAAAGAGAGATGTCAAACAAACTCTTAACAGCTAGTGAATGTATTAGATTTGTTTTAACGTCTCTTGTGTGATCTGTAATTACTATAGAATTTGCCTCACACTGTACCATATAATTCACAGCTTGCAATTAGATTGTTGTGCAAATTGACATCAACAGCTGCTAGCTATTACATAACAAACATATGGCCTCCGAAAGAATGGGAAAAAAGCATATGAAAATCCGATCTATAAAACAGTGAATCATTTGAACAAATGTGTAAAGACTTCTGTAAAATAAATAAATAAATAATACATACATACATACAATTTATGAATTAAGAACAAACCAAGATATATTCCAGAATAGTATACAGTGTTATATATACTATAATCGAAGACTTGTAGCTGAACATTAGGCTACATGGTTGTGCTAAAATATTTGGTTAGAAAACAATACACAGCTCAACACTGGTAATGTGGTAACACTGTCTTTTGTACAGTATATTGTAACTCAAGAGTTACCTCCTTTCAGCCTCAAAGTGCTTCTGCATTGCTGAAGTCATTAATCCTTCCTGGCTTTGAAACATAGATATAATTTATAAAAACCTGCTGAATAAAAATGATAAATGTGTCCAGTTGAACCACTAAGCACTTAACGTTTCTGTTTGCACTTTCTAAGCAGAGAAGACGACAGCTCACTAATGCAAAAAACATGTTTCTCCTTTAAAATTCAGAAAGGAAAACTTGACCTTCTCAGATGAATCTTGTTAGGTAATTTGTTGATATCATACCCTTGATATCTGCAATTACTGCGGATCTATTTTCAACCACTGAGCATGCTGGGACTGCTTACAATAGTCTATCATTGCACCTAATGTTCATTCATTTCAGCCACAGTCACATATGCCAAAAAAAAAAATAATAATAATTGCAAGCTTCAGCAAATGATGTTGCACCAATCAGTCGCTTCCAGTTTTACCAAGCCCTGTAATCTTATAAGAAAGAATAATCCATTATATTTTTATACTGATAAATGCCTTAAAACATTAAACATGGTATAATGAATGTCAAATTCCACTAGATCTAAATTGCTTTCATTGAACAATAAAAACAAACAAATATTTCTTAAAATGACATAACGGTGAATGGAGGGAGGCGTATTAGGGAATCCCATATCAGAAAGATGCTCGCTACAGAGGTTTTCCATGCACTGCCACACAGCATATATGGAAACTAAAGTGATGTTAGCAGTATCACCACATTAGTCCAGCATTATTCACAAGATTTAAACACACCCAACCTGTTTCTCTATCATCGTACTTGTTTGTTCCTGAAACAGCATCTTTACATTATTCATGCACCTAATCCTGACCAAAAAAACAAAACAAAAAAAAAAAAACAGGGAGCTGACTTGATGATTACCGTGAATTGTGCAAAAAATTATGTTCAGGAATATTTTGAAATTTTGCAAATAAATTTATATATATATATATATATATATATATATATAATGTGACGAGTGTCTCCGGGCTCATCAGCGTCGCCCTGGCAACAAACGATCCACACCTGCACGTCCTCATCACGGCAGATCGGCCACCGCTGCTTCCCCATTAACAGCCGGCTTTATAAGCCGGCACTCGACTCAGCCAGAGTAGACAGACGTCTCAAGCTGGAACGACACGGCTCTAACTGTGCTCTCTTTGTCCTTTTATAGAAAGCAGCGAGTGACCGATCTCCTTCACTGGAGCACCCCTGGCCACCCACTTTCACCCTTCTGAAGATCACCGCACAGAGACACCGCACCAGCCTCACGACACGCTACACCTCCAACTCACCGAGTATTTATTTAATAAAATCCACCCTCCGGGGTTGTTCACCAGCTTTCCTTGTCGTGTGATTTCTCACCCGTGACACCTGGTGGAGAATGCAGGCATTGCATGAGGAATCACCGGCAAGTGATTGCACAACACCCCACTAAATTATTTTTTCTCTCTCTTTTCATCTGTTGCAGCGGAAAACGGTGTGCGCTCTCTGAAAAATGGAAATGCGGGACCTGCTTCAACGCCTCACCGAGGTGAGCGTCCACCAGCAGCAAATTGTTGAACACCTCGCCACCCGGCAGGGCAGAGCTGAAGAGGAACTCATCGCCATCCAGACCCGCTCTGCCCAGCACATTCCACTACCTGACCCCCGAGTGCAAGCCAGCCGTCTTTTACAAAAAATGACGGCACACGACGACGTGGAGGCTTTCCTTCAAATGTTCGAGACCACCGCCACTTGCGAGGGATGGGCTGTGGAAGAGTGGGCGTCGGCGCTGGCACCGTTGTTAACCAGCGAAGCCCAGCGGGCCTTTTTTTTTTCCTTTCCCCGGCCGTAGCTGACAACTACACTGAAGTGAAACGTGAAATTCTAGCCCGGCTGGGCTTATCTTCCATCTGTGCTGCACAACATTTCCACGACTGGGAATACAACCCCCCGCGTGCCAGCCCGCGCCCAGGCGGCCGACCTCGCTCGCCTCGCCCAACATTGGCTTTTGGAAGGAGAGCCCAGCGCCGCTCAGGTAGTGGAATGGGTGGTGATCGATCGCTTCCTACGCGCCCTCCCGTGTTCACATCGGCAGGCTGTGGGGATGAGGAGTCCAACCACCGTCCTCCAGCTAGTGGAAGCGATCGAGCTGACGGACGCTGTACAACACCGAGAAGCCGGAGATAGAGCGCCACCGTTTCCCCAGAGGGTGGTCCAGGAGCGACGCGCGCCGGAGGGCACCATGCGCACAGTCAGCAGGCCTACGGTTCCCTCGCCTCAGGATGAACCGATGCCTACCGACGAGGCCACCACTCCACCACGGACCTGGCTGGCGGGCTGCATCGTGCACCAAGGCCCTCCACTGGCGGCCCCTGAAGCAGACATCACCCTCAATGGAAAGCCGCTGAAGGCGATTCTCGACTCCGGCAGTGCGGTCACACTCATCCAGTCCTGACTGTGCCCGCCTCATCCCGGACAGAAGACTCGGTTACCCATAACCTGTGTTCACGGGGACACACGCCAAGTACCAGCATGTCGAGTAACCATTTCTGCAGCCAATGGCGCCTGGCCCGTAGAGGCTGGGCTGGTAAAGGACCTTCCTGTGGCCGTACTGCTGGGCAGAGACTGGCCGGGATTTGATCGCCTGCTTGCCTCCGTCACTCAGCCCGCCAGCCCGCGAGGGAACCATCGCCGACGTCGCCGGCCCCAAGGCCCCCGCCGCCGGCCAGCCCTGCTCGCTTCGGACAGCGGGAGAGATGGTGAGTCCCCCTCCCAAACCTCTAACCTGTTCTTTGATGTCTTTCAGCAGGCTACGCGAGGGGGCTCATTTGCCAAGGAACAGCGGGAGGAACGATCGTCTTAAACATTGTTGGACACAAGTACGGGCCATCGACAATGAAGACGTCCTCCCACGGCCCCATCCTCTCCCGCACTTTGTTGTCCGAAAGGGCCTGCTGTACTGTGTCGCACAACGAAGGGGGGAGGAGAAGGAGCTTTTGGTTGTTCCGCGGGGTAAGACGGAAACCATCCTGGAGCTGGCCCACTCACATCCAATGGCAGGTCACTTGGGCGCAGCCAATACCATTCAGCGGATCCGCGACCACTTCCACTGGCCCGGCCTCGACGCAGATGTCAAGGCTTTCTGCCAAGCCTGCCCGACCTGCCAGATTACAGCGCCCAGGACGCCTCCCCCCAGCCCACTCATTCCCCTACCCATCATTGAGGTGCCCTTCGAGCGCATCGGATTGGATCTGGTAGGGCCGTTGCCAAAGTCTGCCCGAGGACATGAGCACATCCTGGTCATCGTGGACTATGCCACCCGCTACCCAGAAGCAGTACCCCTGAGGAAAGCCACGGCGAAAGCCATCGCCCAGGAACTGTTTCTGCTGGCTAGCCGCGTTGGAATACCATCAGAAATCCTGACCGACCAGGGAACACCGTTCATGTCCCGGCTAATGGCTGATCTATGCAGGCTGCTGCGGGTGAAGCAGTTGAAAACCACAGTCTACCATCCGCAAACTGACAGGCTTGTGGAACGCTTCAACCAGACCCTGAAGCAGATGCTCCGGAGGGTAGCGGCGGAGGACAAGCGGGACTGGGACCTCATGATTCCATACGTGCTGTTCGGCATCAGGGAAGTTCCACAAGCCTCAACTGGCTTCACCCCCTTTGAGCTTCTCTTTGGCCGTCAACCTCGGGGCCTCCTAGACGTCGCCCGAGAAGCTTGGGAGCAGCAGCCTGCCCCACACCGCACCGTAGTCGAACATGTGAAGCACATGAGGGAACGGATCGACCGGATCATGCCATTAGTCCGGGAACACCTCAGTAAGGCACAGCAAGCCCAACAGTGTCAGTACAACAGGGCAGCTCAACCACGGGAGTTCCAACCGGGAGATCGCATCATGGTCCTGGTCCCCACGTCCGCTTGTAAGTTCCTCGCCTCCTGGAAGGGGCCGTACACGGTGATGGAAAAAGTCAGACCTGTTACGTACCGCCTCCGACAACCTGGGAGAAGACGGAATGAACAGATATACCATATCAACTTGTTAAAGAAGTGGATCGGGACCAGGGACCAAGTCGCCGCACTCAGCCTCACCGATCCCGTGGTTGTCGATGTCAACCCACACCTCTCAGCTGCCCAGAAAGCAGAGCTGCAGCACCTGGTCGGTCAGTTTCCGGATGTGTTCTCCTCCCGGCCCGGGCAGACCAACGTCATCCAGCATGACATCAGGACGCCCCCTGGAGTGATTGTTAGGCAACGGCCCTATAGAGTCCCGGAAGCTCGTCGGCAGGCCATTGAGGAGGAAGTTCAAGAAATGCTGAAGTTAGGGGTAATCGAACCATCACGCAGCCCATGGTCCAGCCCCATCGTGATGGTCCCGAAGCCGGACGGCACCCTCCGCTTCTGCAACGACTTTCGCCGCCTGAATGAGGTCTCAGAATTCGACGGCTACCCCATGCCTCGGGTGGACGAGCTCCTGGATCGCTTGGGGAGAGCCCGGTACATTTACACACTAGACCTCACAAAAGGTTACTGGCAAGTGCCCCTCACTCCAGCCGCCAAAGAAAAAACCGCCTTCTCCACCCCCAGTGGCCACTGGCAGTACCGGACTCTCCCCTTCAGGCTCCATGGCGCCCCCGCGACGTTCCAGCGAATGATGGACATCTTGTTGCGGCCGCACCAGGCCTATGCGGCCGCCTACCTGGACGACGTGGTGGTGCAAAACTGGGTTTTCAAGTCGGCCGGGGGACTAATCCGCCCACAGGAGAAGAAGGTTGAGGCCATTCTCAGCGCTCCCAAACCAGGAACTAAAACCCAGGTACGAGCCTTTTTGGGGTTGGTGGGATATTATCGCTGCTTTATCCCTAACTTCTCCTCCTTAGCCGCCCCCCTGACAGACCTGACCAGGACCTGACCTTCATTCCCCACCCCTAATCTCACCCCTACTGTCTCCTTTCGTTCCCAGGACCAGAACGACGCTTAGGGGGGGGATGTGACGAGTGTCTCCGGGCTCATCAGCGTCGCCCTGGCAACAAACGATCCACACTTGCACGTCCTCATCACGGCAGATCGGCCACCGCTGCTTCCCCATTAACAGCCGGCTTTATAAGCCG